>NC_137620.1:37795776-37810776 GCF_963280865.1 Gymnoscopelus braueri | reverse complement strand
TTATGGTGTTTCCCTGTCTTCTGTGGTGCTTCCTATGGCGCTTCCCTGTCATCTATGGTGCTGCTTATGGTGCTTACGTACTTCTTCCACCACTGAGTATCCATCTCCCCGGGTTTGCCTCTTGAAAGAGCTGTATTTTTTTATATTCAGTCAATCAAAGGATCGCAGTTTTACTTACCTTGATGAATAGTAATAATGTCATATATGGTTATGTGTTCCTGGTGCAGGTGCAGGAGCGCGTGCAGAAGGAGCTGGATGAGTGTGTGTGTGGGGGCAGGAGCGTGCACGTGTCGGACCGCGCACGTCTGCCCTACCTGGAGTGTGTTCTGAACGAAGGCATGAGAATACGACCTGTCAGCCCTGTGCTCATACCCCACACTGCCCTGGCGGACAGCAGGTACACGCACGCACACACACGCACGCACGCACGCATGCACGCACGCACGCACGCGCACACGCACACACACGCACACACGCACACACACACTGCACACACACACACACACAGGTGATGAATCATTTATAATTGAGTTAATGTGCATGTCCTGCTCAAGTATTCATTGTTTGTCATGTTGAGTTATGAAGCCAATGAAAACAGACTACACCTCCCACAATCCTCCACGTTGTGTTATGGAGAAAATGAAAACAAACTACAAAACCCAGAATCCTCCTTGTGCGCCTGTTGCCACAGCTTCCATAATTAACAATCAGTGTCATTGCAATCACAAGCATTAGTCACCACTGTTGCCATAGCTACCACCTCCACAAGAGCCAGCTTCTTCTACAGCTGGTACCTAGGATCTGTTCTGAGAGAGGGAGAGAGAGGGAGAGAGACAGACACAGAGAGACAGAGAAATAGAAACACAGAGAGAGAGAGACAGACAGACAGACAGACAGACAGACAGACAGACAGACAGACAGGGAGACAGGGAGACAGGGAGACAGGGAGAGACAGAAAATGACAGAGACGGAGAGACACAGACAGAGAGAGAGAAACGGAAAGAGAGAGAGAGAGAGGGGGGGGATGTGAGAGAGCAAATTGATTTGTACCTAAACAGAGTCTCTCTCATTCTGAGAATAACAGAAACGTGATGGAACAGGTCCAGACGTATCCTAATCACCCTGACAGGTTTGATACCTATCAACAGGTTCTGTGAACAGAGGGTGTGACTGGTCGCCGTTACGCTTCTAGGTCTACTATTTGCTGCCATTCTCTGCGGCGCGCGACACCATCACGCGGTGGAGCATAAATTAGGCTTCACTGGGAGGTAGAGTGGCGTGGGCCGTGGAGTGGTTGATATAGCAGTAGTCTCTCAAGCCAAGAGATAGATAGAGATAGGGAGAGATAGAGAGAGTTTTCCATCTACTGGATATTAGTCTTACCCATTCATTTTGGTCAATATGGTCACTCTCTCTCTCTCTCTCTCTCTCTCTCTCTCTCTCTCTCTCTCTCTCTCTCTCTCTCTCTCTCTCTCTCTCTCTCTCTCTCTCTCTCATTCAGTTCTATTCTATTCAGTTCAAAGTAGCTTTATTGGCTTTGAAAAGATATATTTACATTGCCAAAGCAAGTGTGAACTAAGAAGAAGAAATGTCGATGAAAAAATAATAGAGAAATGTGTAAAATGTCACATAGCAATGTTTCCATCAAAAATATTATGTAAAGAAACTAGCTTAGAAACCCCTCTCTCTCTCTCTCTCTCTCTCTCTCTCTCTCTCTCTCTCTCTCTCTCTCTCTCTCTCTCTCTCTCTCTCTCTCTCTCTATCAGTATTGGAGGTCACTCTATCCCTTGTGGTACCCGGGTGTTGGTCAACATGTGGTCCATCCACCATGACCCGCAGCTCTGGGACAAACCTGACCTCTTTAAACCTGGTAACACACACACACGCACGCACACACACACGCACGCACGCACACGCACACACACACACACACACACACACACACACACACACACACACACACACACACACACACACACACACACACACACACACACACACACACACACACACACACACACACACACATCTTCCGGTTGAGAGCCAATGAGATTCAAGGCATTTCATAGCCTGGTTCCAGACCATAGACCCCGCCCACTCTCTGAGTGGGGCTCCTCTTGGTCTGGTGTCATAATGTGAGCCTATGGCTTTTCACGGTATAAGAAATACCTGTCAAATCAGAGTCGGAGGTGGGGGTGGGTCTAACAACAAGCCAATCAGCGCCACGGGGCGTTCTCAAGCTGTGCGACACTAGCCTGCGACGTCACATGTAGGCGGATCCTTGGATCTCTTGTGATTGGTTTAGGGAAATGCTAATCCCCTCCCCCAAGTAATCGACTACAGTGCAGCCAATTTCAGACTGAAGCTCCACGTAGCTTCAGTCTGATAATCAGGCTAGGCATTTCAACTATTTGTTTGCACTGCAAAGTAGGACAAACAAACTACAGTGTAAGTTACAAGCACAAATAATTTTAGAGAAGGACAAAATAATTTGGGTATTAATTTAAGCCGATAACGAGCGTATGCGCGCGCACGTGCACATACACACACACACTTACACACACTTACACAAACACACACACACACACACACACACACACACAAACACACACACACACACACACACACACACACACACACACACACACACACACACACACCTTAACCTTTCCCCATCCCCCTACAGAGCGTTTCCTTGACGACCAGGGGCGGCGCTTCACCCCTTCCTGTTTCCTGCCCTTTGGAGCGGGGCCTCGCGTCTGCGTCGGCGAATCACTGGCCAGGATGGAGCTCTTCCTCTTCCTGTCCTCCATGCTGCAGCGAATGAGCTTCCGGCTGCCACAGGGAGCTCCGCCCCCTGACCTGCAGGGTCGTCTGGGGGTGGTGCTGCAGCCACTTCCTTATAAGGTGGTGGTTTCCCCTAGGGAGGGGTGGGAGGGGCCCAGAGAATGAGGGGGCGGAGTTTAGAGTGCTGTATGTGAGAGGGTCAGGAGAGAGAACTCGTACAGGATACAAAGTGAAATTGGAAGTGATGACACAAAAAGATACTGATTGGCTGAAACTGGTGACCCACATGAAAATGTATTTTCTGTTTTCTAAAGAGATGGAGAGATGTTACTGACCAAACACTCTCTACAATGTTGTTCAGGCCAATGAACAACATTGTAGACCCCTGCTATAGAGTGTTTTTTTTGGTTAACTTGACAGAGAGATAAAGTAGGGACCCCCACTACATATTGTATAACATTGTGTTGCAGATTAAACTTTATTCATAGATTTCATAGATAGCTTCATAGACTTTTGTGACAGCACAATCATCAGCATTGTGTAAATCTATGTTTTGTTTTTATAAAAATGTAATAAATTGGATTAATCTGAATGTGTATTTTCAAACATTTTACCTTAAACCCTCAATACTTAGTTGAGTTAGATTATAACAGCGGATTATACTGTTTTCAACTTTTAATTTCTTGTGTGAAATTGAATTTCTTGGAAAACAATACGACTGCCTGTTTTCTACTTAGATAAGAACTATTTTATTATTTTCTACTCAGATAAGAATTGTGAGTTTTAATGAATTCATTCAATTATATAATTCAATAACACTCCTGATGCTCTGGGGGGCGCCACAGGACATGATGTAGAGCTGTTGATGACACTGACTGACTGATGACTGACTGACTGCTGACTATGAGATTCAATTCAAAGAGGCCTCACAGGTAGTTTGTGGTACTATCTGTGTAGGCCCTATAAAGAGAAGGTGCATTCGCCATCTGTTTTGAATAAGAGGTGTCATGTTTTGCAATTAATTAAACTTACATAAACTATTTATGTTATTAAGGCTTTGTGAGTTCCATTTAAAATAAAGTTTGACCATGACAGAGGCGCGCCGACTCAGCAGACCTTGAGGCCGAGGAGTCGCGCCCGAGCGCCTCAAGGCGCGAGTGCCCGCGGCGACCGGCCGATGGTCTGCTAGTCGACTCAGCGCCGTCCGAGTTATGTACCGATAAGCACAGAATCGTAAATAATATTGGTGGGGACTGCGTTTGCCCCACTGACTGTGTAATTAAACTTACATAGACTATTTCTGTTTTAAAGGTTTGTGATTTCTGTTTGACTGTGCAGGGCAGAGGCGTCAATTCTCTGAGTCATGGTAACCGCAGACCCTCGGATTTAAAATTATTTCCACTCTTTCTTAATTCCAGTTAAAGATGTGTTTACATTATATTTTATAACTAAGGGATAGGTGCTAAAAGGTTACAAGCTTGGAATCCAGTTAGCATATCTACAGTTCTGCTGTTCACACCTCCATTTTGGAAGACAATGAGCTCCCTGTTGATGGCCCAATTGCTGATGGCTCTTGGTATCAATGTGTCTTCATTAATATTCTCACTAACTCAACAATGAGATCTCCCACTCAACTATGTGGTTTGATGTAGGTGATCAACTCCATTGTTTAGTTTAGTGAGAATTTGTGAAGGGTTTCAGTTCTGTTGGGCAGTTTAAAAGTTTAAACCACCTGGATATTTTGTGCTAAGTCTTGTGATCCATTCTTTTTCATGGAATCTTCTCTGTCCAATTGTCCAGTGGTCATTGTATTCCAAGCCACATACCTTTATAGCCTCAATTCCATGTGTCATAAAGTGTTGAACAATTAACAAATGGGTATCCTTTTCATTATTAATGGTATATTTATGTTGGCTTATTCTAATTGCTATGGAGTTGCTCGTCTCTCCTACATATTGTAATCCACATACTTGGCAAGTAATCAGATAAACACAATTTCTGGTGTTGTATGTGATGTTCTGTCTTAGGATAATTATATTTTTGTTTGTCCTGTTTTTAACAGTTTGTTTTGGGCTAAAGTAGTTAGGCTTTGTCCTAATTACCTGGTTCCATGGTTTCAATTTGCTGTGGACCAAGTGGTCTTTTAAGTTTTTGTTTCTCCTGTAGGCCGAGATTATGTTGAAGTTCTGTAAGAGGTCCCCTCCCCTGTTTTCAAAATTTCTTTTGATGGCTCTGTTTGCCAGTAAACTTTGGCTAGAAAATGTGGTTACTAAAGCTAGTGTGGGTTTCTCATTCCTTATTTTCACTTCCTGGAACGTGTTGTATGCTTTCCTGAGAAATGTTCTTGTATATCCACGTTTCCTTAATGCTGTGAACAGAGTCTTGTAGGCTTTTTCAAAATCTGCTGCTTGTGTGCAGATTCTCTTGAAACGTAGGAGCTGTGACTTGACTATTCCTGCAAAACAATGGGTTGGGTGGAAGGAAGTTTTGTGGAGCAATGCATGTGTATCAGTCTCCTTAAAAAATACCCTTAAATCCAGTTTGCCGGTGGTATTGAAGTCTTTTCCTTTGAAGACTGTCACATCCAGGAAGTCAATATGTTCTTTGTTAGTGACATATTTCACTGTTATTGAGGCATGATGTGTGTTTAGGATTTGGATGAACTGCTCAAATTCCTCTGTGGAGTGCTCAAAAACTCCAAAAATATCATCTAGAAACCTGAAATAATGTGTGGGTTTGAATCTGCACTTTTTGAGTGCGGTTTCTTCCCACAAAGCCAAATAAATGTTGGCATAAGATGGTGCAAATTTCTTTCCCATGGCTGTTCCACTGATCTGAAGGAAGGTTTTCCCATCAAATGTGAAATCGTTTTTGGTCAAATTTATTTCTAGCAATTTCAATAGTTCTGCGTCTGGTCTTTGACTGTCAGGGTACTTTATAAAGATATCTCTGATTGCCTTCAGCCCCGCCACTGTGTTTATATTGGTGTACAAACTGTCAACATCTATTGAAAACAAAATGGCCCCCTGAGGCACTGTGATGTTTTTTATTTTATCAATAAAGTCATATGTATCCTTAATGTAGCTTGGATGTTTTACAGATAGTGGGTTTAAGTAGAATTCAATAAATTCTGCTGTGGCATATGTTTCTGAGTTACAATCCGAAACAATTGGGCGACCAGGTGGAATTTCATAAGGAATAGTCCATGTACTAGGGTCCTTGTGGATTTTGGGTAAAAGGTAGAGAATTCTAGCTCTTGGGGAATTTTCGCCCCGTAGGTACTTCTCTTGTTTCTGATCTATAAATTTTTTCTTTCTTAATTCGGTGATGACACCCCCAACTTCTATTGCTGTTTGTTTAAAAATGGGTGCCTCCAACTCCACATAGTGATTTGAGTTATTCAACTGTCTTAAACCCTCAAAAACATATTGTTGTCTGTCCAAAATGACTATACGGCTCCCTTTGTCTGCAGGCTTAATCACAATGTCCTGGTTGTTAGCTAATGATCTTAGAGCTCTCACCTGATCTGTTGTGATGTTATTTTTTTCTCTCAGGTGTCCTGGTACATTTTGTACTGTGGCTCTGTCCATCTGGATCAATTGTTTTAGGTTGTCCGGTATTTTGTCCTCGTCTGGTTCCCAGTATGATGGAAGGTGGAAGCGCGGAATTTCCGTGTTGTTTCCAACTCCAAAATGTGTAGCTAATTTGAGTCTGCGATGGTATTTTGACACATCTATTCTCAAGCTTTGTGATTGTTGTTTGTAGATGTCCAGGGTGGGGACGAATGACAAACCTTTTTCCAAAAGTGTTTTCTGGTGTTCGTTTGGTCGGAAAAAATGAGACAGATTAATTATATCCGACTCCATAAGGCCCTGCCGGTTTGAGCTGTCGGGCCGTATTAGTTTAAAGAGTTGAGCCAGTGCTGTAGCATCAGTTTGGCTGATCCTGTTTTGAAGTGGGTTGCGGGCAATTTTGGGAGGTGGGGCTCTTTCTTTATTTCTTCATTTAGGCTTATCAGAATATTCTTCGGGTCAGTTCCTAGGCTTTCTGAGTAGTTGATTAGTGCTATGCGTCTGTCTGCGCAGGGGAATTGTTTTTTGGCTGTTGTGCGGAGTTTCTTCAAGGCTGTGTGGCTTGTTTTTCTAGTTCTTTGGTTCTTGTTGTTAATTCCCACCGAGATGATGAGGTGTGTGGCCGTCTCATTTTTCTCAGCCTTGCTCAGGACTGTTTCGGCCCATTCCAGGTTCATTCCAGAGTAGGATTCTATCTGGACTCTGTCATCTGTGATTGTCGGGATCCGAGACAGGTTGGAGTCTCCAATTATGATGATGTCTCGGTTTGGTACTAATCTCCATTTGTGTTTGTTTTCCTTATTTAAGCCTCTCCAGTGGCGTGGTTTTCTTGGTTCTGTCTCGTTGGTTTCTTCTCGTGCTGGGGCCTCCCTCTGTGTATTAGTGTCTTCGGTAGGTCCCTCTGGTATTGTCTGGTTCCCTTCACTGTTCCTCCTCTCCTGGGTTGTCCTCTGGGGTGTGTCTCTGGGTGGTGTAGTTTGCCCCCTGGTGGGATTATCCCTCTGTGGTTTGGGTGTGTTTCTTGGGTTCTGTTCTGTTCTGTTAGTGACCTTCTGTTTCCTTTGGTTTCCATTCGGTCCAATCTCTGCCCATGGCTCCTCGGGTGTTCTGCTGCTTGTTGTAGGCAGGTCTGGGAACTCTTCCTGTGTTAGTTCTACTGGGCCCTGTGTTGTTGCTGCTACGGTCCCCATTCCTCCAGTTGGGTCTTCTCTTGTTTCTACCGTGCCTGGGTTGCCTGTAGAGGGAAAGGAAGGAGGGGAGGACGGGGATGGGGGAGGACGGGGGACCTGTGGTGTGGGGTGTGTTGTGGTGTGTGCTTTTGTGCTATATAATTCTGTTACTGCTGTACGGGCTAAGCCCAGTGTCTTCTCTGTTAGGCGCCTTCCTAGATTTTTTCTTGCCCATTTAGTGGCAATGGAGAAGGCCCTGTCGTATTCCCGTGTTAAGCACTGGGATAGGTCCTTTTTTGTGTTTTCAATCAATGTGTTAAAGTGTTCTATTAATATTAACAAAGTGGTGTAAGACCAATTCTTTGCACTTCCTTGTAGTAGCAGTAAGGTTCTCTCTGTTGGTTTTGCTGGTTTTATAAAATCCATCAGTTCTTGTTCTTTTCTAGCAATACTCTCTGGGTATTTGTCTATGTTTACATTCTGTGAATGGTGTAGTGCAACAATCAAGTTGTTTATCCCTCTAATTGATTTGTGAAAATCATTGTTTCTCTCTCCATGTGGTGTGTGTATGTAGGTTTGTCTGTGCCTACCTACCTGGCTTACCTGGTTTGGTTCCATATCCCTCCTGGGATTGTGGTTGTTCCTGGTTTCTCCATCTGGTCTGGCTCTTTCCCGCCAGGCCTGTCCTTGTCCATGGGTCCGTCGGTTCATTCTCAAATGCATAAACGTTTTCGTACTGTTTATTGTACTTCATCAGATGCGATTCTCCGGGTGAGAATGAATCCCTGTGTCTTCTTTCCTGTATTTATGTGTTTCTGTTGTGGGAGTGGCTTCTCTGTGGCCACTGTCCTCATTGGTTGGTGTTGTTGATGGCCCATCCTGCTGGGGCCCTTTGATGACTCATGTGCCTGTTTTAGGCCTGTTCATGTTCAGGCATGTTTCTCTGTTCCATATGTATGGTCTATTCTTTGTGTTGAATCTTTGTTTATATATATGTATAAACATGGTTAGGTTTTTAGGAAATGTTATAAACATTTTGCAAGCATGAATATACCTCCATGCTTGCAAATGTGCATAACTAAAGTTTGCTTTAGATGACTCCCCTCACAAAATCAGAGGTACTAGCTTGACTGACTGCTGACTATGAGATTCAATTCAAAGAGGCCTCACAGGTAGTTTGTGGTACTATCTGTGTAGGCCCTATAAAGAGAAGGTGCATTCGCCATCTGTTTTGAATAAGAGGTGTCATGTTTTGCAATTAATTAAACTTACATAAACTATTTATGTTATTAAGGCTTTGTGAGTTCCATTTAAAATAAAGTTTGACCATGACAGAGGCACGCCGACTCAGCAGACCTTGAGGCCGAGGAGTCGCGCCCGAGCGCCTCAAGGCGCGAGTGCCCGCGGCGACCGGCCGATGGTCTGCTAGTCGACTCAGCGCCGTCCGAGTTATGTACCGATAAGCACAGAATCGTAAATAATATTGGTGGGGACTGCGTTTGCCCCACTGACTGTGTAATTAAACTTACATAGACTATTTCTGTTTTAAAGGTTTGTGATTTCTGTTTGACTGTGCAGGGCAGAGGCGTCAATTCTCTGAGTCATGGTAACCGCAGACCCTCGGATTTAAAATTATTTCCACTCTTTCTTAATTCCAGTTAAAGATGTGTTTACATTATATTTTATAACTAAGGGATAGGTGCTAAAAGGTTACAAGCTTGGAATCCAGTTAGCATATCTACAGTTCTGCTGTTCACACCTCCATTTTGGAAGACAATGAGCTCCCTGTTGATGGCCCAATTGCTGATGGCTCTTGGTATCAATGTGTCTTCATTAATATTCTCACTAACTCAACAATGAGATCTCCCACTCAACTATGTGGTTTGATGTAGGTGATCAACTCCATTGTTTAGTTTAGTGAGAATTTGTGAAGGGTTTCAGTTCTGTTGGGCAGTTTAAAAGTTTAAACCACCTGGATATTTTGTGCTAAGTCTTGTGATCCATTCTTTTTCATGGAATCTTCTCTGTCCAATTGTCCAGTGGTCATTGTATTCCAAGCCACATACCTTTATAGCCTCAATTCCATGTGTCATAAAGTGTTGAACAATTAACAAATGGGTATCCTTTTCATTATTAATGGTATATTTATGTTGGCTTATTCTAATTGCTATGGAGTTGCTCGTCTCTCCTACATATTGTAATCCACATACTTGGCAAGTAATCAGATAAACACAATTTCTGGTGTTGTATGTGATGTTCTGTCTTAGGATAATTATATTTTTGTTTGTCCTGTTTTTAACAGTTTGTTTTGGGCTAAAGTAGTTAGGCTTTGTCCTAATTACCTGGTTCCATGGTTTCAATTTGCTGTGGACCAAGTGGTCTTTTAAGTTTTTGTTTCTCCTGTAGGCCGAGATTATGTTGAAGTTCTGTAAGAGGTCCCCTCCCCTGTTTTCAAAATTTCTTTTGATGGCTCTGTTTGCCAGTAAACTTTGGCTAGAAAATGTGGTTACTAAAGCTAGTGTGGGTTTCTCATTCCTTATTTTCACTTCCTGGAACGTGTTGTATGCTTTCCTGAGAAATGTTCTTGTATATCCACGTTTCCTTAATGCTGTGAACAGAGTCTTGTAGGCTTTTTCAAAATCTGCTGCTTGTGTGCAGATTCTCTTGAAACGTAGGAGCTGTGACTTGACTATTCCTGCAAAACAATGGGTTGGGTGGAAGGAAGTTTTGTGGAGCAATGCATGTGTATCAGTCTCCTTAAAAAATACCCTTAAATCCAGTTTGCCGGTGGTATTGAAGTCTTTTCCTTTGAAGACTGTCACATCCAGGAAGTCAATATGTTCTTTGTTAGTGACATATTTCACTGTTATTGAGGCATGATGTGTGTTTAGGATTTGGATGAACTGCTCAAATTCGTCTGTGGAGTGCTCAAAAACTCCAAAAATATCATCTAGAAACCTGAAATAATGTGTGGGTTTGAATCTGCACTTTTTGAGTGCGGTTTCTTCCCACAAAGCCAAATAAATGTTGGCATAAGATGGTGCAAATTTCTTTCCCATGGCTGTTCCACTGATCTGAAGGAAGGTTTTCCCATCAAATGTGAAATCGTTTTTGGTCAAATTTATTTCTAGCAATTTCAATAGTTCTGCGTCTGGTCTTTGACTGTCAGGGTACTTTATAAAGATATCTCTGATTGCCTTCAGCCCCGCCACTGTGTTTATATTGGTGTACAAACTGTCAACATCTATTGAAAACAAAATGGCCCCCTGAGGCACTGTGATGTTTTTTATTTTATCAATAAAGTCATATGTATCCTTAATGTAGCTTGGATGTTTTACAGATAGTGGGTTTAAGTAGAATTCAATAAATTCTGCTGTGGCATATGTTTCTGAGTTACAATCCGAAACAATTGGGCGACCAGGTGGAATTTCATAAGGAATAGTCCATGTACTAGGGTCCTTGTGGATTTTGGGTAAAAGGTAGAGAATTCTAGCTCTTGGGGAATTTTCGCCCCGTAGGTACTTCTCTTGTTTCTGATCTATAAATTTTTTCTTTCTTAATTCGGTGATGACACCCCCAACTTCTATTGCTGTTTGTTTAAAAATGGGTGCCTCCAACTCCACATAGTGATTTGAGTTATTCAACTGTCTTAAACCCTCAAAAACATATTGTTGTCTGTCCAAAATGACTATACGGCTCCCTTTGTCTGCAGGCTTAATCACAATGTCCTGGTTGTTAGCTAATGATCTTAGAGCTCTCACCTGATCTGTTGTGATGTTATTTTTTTCTCTCAGGTGTCCTGGTACATTTTGTACTGTGGCTCTGTCCATCTGGATCAATTGTTTTAGGTTGTCCGGTATTTTGTCCTCGTCTGGTTCCCAGTATGATGGAAGGTGGAAGCGCGGAATTTCCGTGTTGTTTCCAACTCCAAAATGTGTAGCTAATTTGAGTCTGCGATGGTATTTTGACACATCTATTCTCAAGCTTTGTGATTGTTGTTTGTAGATGTCCAGGGTGGGGACGAATGACAAACCTTTTTCCAAAAGTGTTTTCTGGTGTTCGTTTGGTCGGAAAAAATGAGACAGATTAATTCTGACTGACTGACTGACTGACTGACTGACTGACTGACTGACTGACTGACTGACAGGAGAGTCATTCCAGTAGTTTTGACAGCTTTATTCATTATATTTTCAGAAACACATATTACAACAGGCTGTTTTAGATAGGACACACACACACACACACACACACACACACACACACACACACACACACACACACACACACACACACACACACACACACACACACACACACACACACACACACACACACACACACACACACTGGAGAAGTTGAACCTCAGAGGAGATGGACATTCATTATCAATAGTTGGTTAATAATCAGTTTAATAAGATAATCACTTGAGGGAATTGTATGGAAAAAAACATTATTTGTGTTAATATTCTTCTCTCAACTTAAATGTCTTAGTATGATCAAAACCCCATGGTGATTGTGTGTGTGTGTGTGTGTGTGTGTGTGTGTGTGTGTGTGTGTGTGTGTGTGTGTGTGTGTGTGTGTGTGTGTGTGTGTGTGTGTGTGTGTGTGTGTGTGTGTGTGTGTGTGTGTGTGTGTGTGAGAGAGAGAGAGAGAGGGTCCCAAATATGGACTGCCTTAGTACTCTGATAACAGGTACTTGTATCAATTAATCTATCAATCAATCAACCAATCAATCAATCAATCAATGACCATCCATTCATCCATCCATCCTCAGGTGGAAAATAACTAAGTGCATTTACTCATGTACTATTTTATACTTAGGATACCGGTATTCGAAAATAGCTGATCTACATGCTCACAATGTGTTGCGTTTGAGACATTTTGAGAAATGTTTGTACTTTTACTTCAGTAGGCTACTTTAAGTATGTTTTGATGCCAATACTTTTTTCTTTTTAATCAAGTAACATTTTGAATACAGGCCTTTTACTTGTAACAGAGTAGTTTTATATTGTGCTATTGCTACTCTTATTTGAGAACAAATCTGAGTACTTCTCCCACCACTGCATCCATCTATCCAGCTATCCGTCCGGCCGCCCGTCCGTCCATTCATTCATCCATCCGTCCATCCATCTGTCTGTCCATCCATCCATCCCTCCATCCATCCATCCCTCCATCCATCCATCCATCCATCCATCCCTCCATCCATCCATCCAGTCAGTCATATTAACAGTTCCAACTACAGTTCAGTTACTAACAGTTTATCGAGTAGAAATGGCACATGGTAACCATGGAGATAGATTTTTAGTTCAAGTAAACAAAAAGCATAAATAAACACACCGTCAACCACAACAACATCAACAAACAACATCGACCACTTGAACTCTCACCTTTGACCTTTTGTGCCCCGTAGGTTCAAGTCATTAACTCATGTCTAAAACAACTGTCTGTGACAAGAACCTTTTAATTAAACTTTAAAGGAGCACTTTTACCTCAAAATGATCCCCCCCCCTAGAAATTACTCAACCCATGAAGCATTTAATTCATGGATAATTATTGAGTTTTTGTGGCATTCCTCACTGAAGAATCCAAAAATGAAGAGAATATATTCATACAGATTTGCTCCGATTAATCTTGGGACCCCTATTTCATTCAATTCACCACCAAATATTCTCTTCATGTTTGGATTCTTCATTCAGGAATGTGACAAAAACACAAAACAAATATATCATGGAGAATTCAAGGCTTTATGGAGTAAATGATGGGGGGGGGGTCATTTTGGGGTGAAATACTCCTTTAACTTAAGTCCCAAACAAACTGCGTGTGACACTGTTTAACTTTACTTTAAGGCCTTGTTCACACTGCAAGCTAATCTGATTTGTTTCTCAAATCTCAACTTTAGGACTGACTGTCCACACTGTTATTTGCAAGCGATCAGAGTGGAATTGTGTATACAGAGAGTGTCAAACATAGCCGATCTACAGGCTCACGACGCGTCGCAATGTGACATGTCGTGAGCTGTAGATTAGCTGTTTTTGTCGCGTGACAACAACATACGACAAAGAATAAGACAGGCGTCAGTGTGCGAGTGTCCACACTGAGACACAAAATCAGAAGTCAGATTTGAATCACATGTCTTACCAACTAGGTTTAGAAATGTGGTTCAAATCTGACTAACGAAACTCAGTTTCCATGTGGTTTTATGCTGTTCAGACTTGATGAAAAACAATCCGATTCCAATCTATTTGGGCTGACAGTGTG
Source organism: Gymnoscopelus braueri (assembly GCF_963280865.1). NCBI lineage: Eukaryota > Metazoa > Chordata > Actinopteri > Myctophiformes > Myctophidae > Gymnoscopelus > Gymnoscopelus braueri. The sequence goes on along the minus strand of NC_137620.1, from coordinate 37,796,990 downwards.
AACACAGTCTAACTCTCAAACTAACTGTGTTTTCCTTCATACATACCGTGGAACAAACTCCAACCTGGATTTACTGATTTACAAGACTTCAACATTTATTAATTTCTTCATCCCTATTCTAGTAGATCAGATTTGGATCAGTTAGTTAAAACCAAAAAAACAGGATTAGGATCACTTTGATATCCAATCTGTGATCATAGAATCATCTCTGTAAACATTATGTCAATAAGATGTATACGTAAGTTTTATTAATTATATCTTCAACACCAGAAATCAGAATCTGATCCACTTGGATAGGGATTCAAAGTTTTGACCTCTTGGGCTCAGAGGATGAAGGGACAAAGTTTAGTTTTTTTAACGCAGTTAAAGTCATACTGTGTAACATTTTCAGTAGTAGTATTTGTTTTGGAGCAGTACTTCCATCGTTTTGTTTAGAACTGAATTCTTGGAATTGCAGTTCTAAAATACCGTAGACAGATGCTGTAATGACATGGAGCTACCAGAGATGTCGCTAAAGAGACTACAGAAATTAACGTTACACAGTATGATTTTAACTGCTCGACCGTGAATATCTGGGAAATTAATATGAAATTAATGGTCTGTGATGTAAACTGTCACCAATAAATTTGAATTAGATAAAGTGTAGATTCCACGTTGTGGCTGTCGGGTGGAAACCTTGTATGTCCCGAGCTGTCGCTTTTCAGGACATCCAGCGTAGTTATTAAGTCACACGCCCCCTCGTTAATACTTTTCATTGGTTCGATATGTATAAAAACCCAGACACACTTAACCACTTTCAATGCAATGCGACGCGTTGTGAGTTTGTAGATCGGCTATTTTCGCTCCTTTTGAGCGACACTCTTTTACGACAAAGTAGGGCATTCATTTCTTTTTTTTTAAACATAAGAAGTTGAAATATGGAGATACAAGGTTTTTGCCCGACAGCGACGATAGGTTTTGTCTCTGTTCAGTTCAGTACATATACGGGTCAAACACTGTTCAACAAAAATATCACTTTGTGCCACTGAAAGTTCCTCCACAGACTAAAAATAAAAACCTCTGAATGTTAACATCTTTGTGTAAAATCTGTCATCACACGTTCGTTCCTATAGCAACTGATGGCTGGAGTGTACAGCGTTGGGGAAGTGACTACAGTGACTCTACACTGGAAATAAACCCTGGTGTCTGCGAGAGGAGACGAGCTTAGCTGAAAC
>NC_137620.1:37755776-37790776 GCF_963280865.1 Gymnoscopelus braueri | reverse complement strand
GCGACTGGGTGGAGCGAGGAGTGGGCGACAGAGAGCTAGATGCCCTCTCCAATTGGTTGGGAGAGAGGAGGCAGGAGCCGTGAGATGGCGTCTCCAATTGGTGCGGAGCCGTGAGGGGGACCAGGAGAAGGGAGGAGCGTGGAGGAGAGGAGGAGCAGGAGAGGACGGGGTCTGGACTATGAGGAGAAGGTAGGGAGATGGAGAGAGAACACCCGGCAGGCTGGAGGGTGAAGGCCGGATTCGGGAGCAGGAGACCAACGGACACATCTGGACCCAGGGCAGAACCAGGTTCTACTGGTACAGAACCAGAATCTCCTGGGATAGTACGAGAATCATCTACTGGGTCACAGCCAGATTCTCCTGGCATAGTACCAGAATCTACTGGCATAGTACCAGATTCTACTGGGACAATACCAGATTCTACTGGGATAGTACCAGAATCTCCTGGGACAATACCAGAATCTAATGGGACAGTACCAGTTTCCACAGGAGCAGAACCCGATTTTTGTGGGGAAGAACCAGATTCTAGTGGACCTAGGGCGGAAACGGAGTCTCCTGGGACAGTACAAGCATCTACTAGACCTGGGACAGAGGTGGTCTGAGTGGAAGCAGATTCTACTGGACCTGAAGAAAGGACTTTCGGTGAGCAAGGAGAACGAGGGACTATGTCTGAACTGGGACATACTTCTGGGTTTGAGACTGGGGTGACCCTAGGATCAGGGTTATGATCTACGCCGGTGTTGGGGTTGGGGGTCAAGATACGGACCTCCAGTGCGTTTGCTGTCAGGGCAGAAACTTCACCACTGGTTGGGGATGGAGTCAGGTTAGAGGTTACAGCACAGTCAGTGGTAGGAGCAGGAATGGGTCCATCAGTAGAGTTTGTTACAGGAGAAGATAGGGGTAGGGTAGGGGTAAGAACTGGACAATCAGTTGAGTTAGTTACTGGGGAACTGAGGCGCAGGGTTGGGGTAAGAACTGGACCACCAGTAGAGTTTGTTACTGGAGAACAAAGGGGTAGGGTTAGGGAACTGAGGGGTACTGTTGGATAACTGAGGGGAATGGTTGGAGAACTAAGGGATACAATTGGAGAATGTAGGGGAACAGTTGAACTGAGGAATACGATTGGAGAACTTAAGGGCAGGGCTGGGGAACTGAGGGGTACAGTTGGTGAACTGAGGGGTACCGTTGGAGAATTTAGGGTTACGGTTGGAGAACTTAGGGGAATGGTTGGAGAACTAAGGGGTACAATTGGAGAATTTAGGGCTACTGTTGATCTGAGAAGTATAGTTGGAGAACCTAGGGGTGCAGTTGAAGAACTTAAGGTTATGGTTGGAGAACTGAGGGGTACGGTTGGAGAATTTAGGGGTACAGTTGGAGAACTGAGGGGTAGAGTTGGAGAAATAAGGGGTAGAGTTGGAGAACTGAGGGGCAGAGTTGGAGAACGGATGAGTAGAGTTGGAGAACTGAGGGGCAGAGTTGGAGAACGGAGGGGTACAGTTGGAGAACGGAGGGGTACAGTTGGAGAACGGAGGGGTACAGTTGGAGAACTGAGGGGCAGAGTTGGAGAACGGAGGGGTACAGTTGGAGAACTGAGGGGCAGAGTTGGAGAACGGAGGGGTACAGTTGGAGAACTGAGGGGCAGAGTTGGAGAACGGAGGGGTACAGTTGGAGAACTGAGGGGCAGAGTTGGAGAACGGAGGGGTACAGTTGGACAACTTAGGGGTAGAGTTGGAGAACTGAGGTATAGGGATGTTGAACAGAGGGGTAGGGTTAGGGAACTGGGTGAAAGAGTTGGGTAAGATAGACGTCCCTGATCGGTAGTTATTAGGTTAGAAGGGACTGGAGTTGTAACAGTGGAAGGACTACAGGCTGGACTGCAAACCTTATTTAAGATACTGGTATTTGGACAAGGGACTGTATTCAGGGTACTGGGGCTAATTATTGGGGTATAGCTGTCTAGCCTTGGGACAGTGTGTGGGCTAAGAGGGATGATTTTGGGGTTACATGGAGCCTGATCGAGAATAGACCTTTCCTGTTGCATTGTGGGGGATATAGTTTCAACAGGAAGTGTTTTCACTGAACTTGGAGAGGACAAAGGCTGGGGGGCGGCTTCTCCGCTAACAACTGCCATGGTAACCATCTGCTTAGCAACCGATGATGATGCGGTGACTCCGCCCACCGCTCCGTATTCGTCACTAGGGGGCGAAGCTTCTTGAGAATCACCAGTCAGATCGATGGTCACCGTAGAAACCGTAACGGCCCCTGCCCCTGCTGTGGGCGTCTCCAGGCAGGTTGCCTCGGCAGCAAACGTCTCCATGGTGATGTCCAAGGTTAGGGGCGTGGCCTCGCTTGGCGTGGAGGCGTGGCTTGTATCAGTCTCGTAGGTAACGGGAGCGGAGAGGGAGAAGCTACAGGGAGAGGAGGGGCAGCAGGAGTCACAGGAACAGCTGGAGCTACAGGAGTGAAAACACACACACACACACACACACACACACACACACACACACAAACACACACACACACACACGCATTTGTATTTCTATATTTGTGAGGACATCAACATTTTAGGATGGTGATTTTATGAATGCCATTTTTTTTATTCTTTGCCATATCTGGCCCAAGTTAGGGTAAGTGATATTTTTGTGTTAAAATAAGTGTTAAATTGCTCTATATTGTCTCTCCAGCAGAACATGCATTTTCATGTACGGATACACATTTTATCCAATCAGGAGAGACAACTCACACAGGATACAGGATAAACAAGTGGAATTGGAATTGATGACACAAAGAAATGAGCAGATAAAAATTGGAACTGGAACATCAAATTGAAGCTGATAAATAGGTAATTTCTCTTGATTGGCTGAAATTGGCAACCCACCTGAAAGCGTATTTTCTGTTTACTAAAGAGCTGGAGAGAGAGAGAGGGAGACCCCTGTAACTGAACAAACTCTATAGCAGTGATTACTATCAGAATATAGAGTTTAAAGTTGAACCTTTTAACAAAAACCTTTTGTTCTAACCCCCAAATAACACTAACCCTACCATTAACTAAAGCCGAAAATAACATATCTCCCATACAGGTGTACTGATGCAATTAAGCAATTAACATCCTATGACATCCCTTTATCATGAGTCATCCACATAAACTTTATTCTCCACATGTAGGTGGGTGAATGTGTGGTGTGGTGTACTCTACACCAGGGGAATGGTACAGGCCTGACCCCTACAGTGAGGCGGTCTGGTCGCTCTGTCAGGGGTGTCATTTGGGGTCTCAGGGGATGGCAATTGCCACCCACTAGTGTCCACATTTAACCTAAAATTCTGTAATTTAATGCATAATTTTTGCAGATTCATCAGATTTTAGATGGATGCTGTGTGCATCTCAACCCACGCCCGTCCATCTATATTTGACACCTGACACATGTTATAATTAGGCGTTTTCTTGTCTGCGACCAAATTCACTGTCATTATAGGCGAACATTTGTCAAAAACATTGTTTATCGTAGCAATACTGCAACAGTGGTAGCAATATTAGCAATGGTATCATGGTATTGGACCAAAACCTACAAAAAATACCTATTTCGCATATCAAAGTCTTGTGAGCTTGTAGATCGGCTATTTTCACAATTTATTTTATTTCTGAAAATGAATAGAATAAAAAAAAAAATCTCAGTAATTGTTTGAAATGTTCTTGAAAAAGACTGAAAACTGTTTTATTTGTGTGTATTTATCTTTTGGTAAATCTTTTGAAATAATTGTTATAGAAGGAGACAAACAAACAAACAAAAAATTATATTTACTCATGACCCATGAAAACGTGTCCACGGCCAAAAAATGGGTCGCAACCCAATGTTTGTGAAGCAGTGGTTTAGTGCGTATAAAGGACGTCTTGTATAAACACATTCACTGCAATTGACGTAGATCTACGTCATTTCAAATCCAACCGTTGACTGCCATTGACGTAGATCTACGTCAATAAAAAATAAAATATTTTGTTTTCAATTACGCTAGAGGGCGCTCTTCCGCAACCTATGAATGATCCCTTGACTGTGAGAGAAGGAATGGACGGATGTGACATCATCCCAAAAAGATTCACTGTCCACTCCAATGTTATGAGATACACATCTAGCTCGGATTTTTTTTGTTATTGCTGAAAACCATATTCAACAGCCAATATCAACATACAGATAGACGAGACCCCCCCCCCCACTTCCCCCAGACAGCTTTTGTTTACATCCGTGTCCACATCGTGGCTTCCGTGGCGCTCCGTGGATCGACAAAATAAGGTAAAAAAAATGCTGGCAGCAGCGGATGAATTAATAAATTTATACCTGGCAGTGATTGTGTTAAGAAGGTCAAAGGTTTGCCTTAGTGTTACCTGTTGTCGGAGCTGAGAGAGGAGGGGCCATCGCTGTGTCCACAGTGCAGCAACAGCTCGCGGTGGGTGGGGCCAGAGTGGAGGTGGGCGGAGTCGGTCTGGAGGTGGGGGTGGGGTGTGCGGGGGGGCTGTGGGAAGCGGGGGGTGGTGAACACAGAGCTGTAGGGTGGAGGAGGGGTGGAGGGCTGAGCCGCTACTTCCTCATAGGAGGGAAGCTTCAACGATGCTAGGAAACCTAGGGAGAGACAGCAGATAGTTAGAGAGAGAGACAAACAGACAGACGGTTGGAGAGTTCAGACCGTTTGAAACAAAGCAATGGAAGTACCGCTCCAATACTGGCGCCGTGGATATTTTAGAAATCAACAACAACGTTGTCAAAAACGATGTACAGTATTAAAGTTAAAATACATAAATAAACATTTCTGGTACCTACGTAATTTTGGTGGGAGTGTCAGGGGCGACACTCGCGACTAAAATAGTACTCAATAGTGTTTAGAGAAGAACGGAATGGTTATTGTGAAAAATATACCAGTGAAAGAATCAAAAATAACTTTTTTTTATTGAAAAAGTCACACAGTATCACTTAAACTGTAACAACCCTCTCACACACACACGCACGCACGCACACACACACACACACACACGCACGCACGCACGCACACACACACACACACACACACACACACACACACACACACACACACACACACACACACACACACACACACACACACACACACACGTACTGAGGTCCAGCATGGAGGACGGATATGACGAGGCTCCATGGTACGCCAGCAGACCGATGTCTCTCTGTCTCTGCTGCTGCTGGACTCTCAGCTTGGCCCGGCGGTGTCGGTACGCACAGCAACAGCTGAACAGGATCAGTACCGTCCACAGCAACCAGAACCCTGGAGGAATACAAATGTCTGTTTTCAACCATGAAGGATAACCCAGAACCTCTCATAACGTGGAAACTTCCAGAACTAGTGAAGTTCTGTGATCGTTTTTTTTTTAAACGTTTTTCATTATAAGCTGAAGCGGGAGGTACCTCATAACAATATATATATATAAATGAAATAAACACGTAACAAAGGGAAAGTAGCATATCTACGAGCTCAAAACATGTCACAACATTCAGTGCGTTGGGAGTTTGTAGAGTTTGTAGTTTTAAAAAAAAATAGGGGTCAAGGCCGTATGGACCTGAGGACGTCCAGACAACGCAAGCGAAACGTCCGAGTCCGAGACAATCGATGGGGGAGAAATCAAAGTCTGCCGAAGTACTAGCAACCGCTTAGCTTACTCCTAAGTGAGCAAGACACTGAACCCCTAATTGCTCCTGATGAGCAGCTGTCGGTGTATGAATGGGTGAATGTAATGCACATTGTAAAGCACCTTGGATAAAGGCGCTAAATAAATGCACTATATACCATTTACTTACACCATAGTTCGTAGTAGTTATAGTAGTAGTTACTAGTTACTTACACCATAGTTCGTAGTAGTAGGTGCAGCAGCCAGTCTCTCCACAGCAGTGTCCAGTCTCACAGAGGTAGCCTCCGTTGGAGTTAGCGTTAGTTCCGGGGCAGTATCGAGGTCTCCCCAGCAGGGGCAGGCTACCACCAGAGTGGTACTCCATCTCGCCCCCGCTCTGCCCCGCGCTAGCACTGCGCCACCGCTACCTGGATGCTAGCCTTTACCCGCTAGCTGTGTTGCGCTAGCCTGCTAACTAGCTAATCTAGCTGCTGACAAACATAAAAAAAGGTATATGATTTGGAGTCCAGCTACATTTTTGAAGCAGGTTCGGGAGAGGGGCTTCGATTTTACACCCCACCCCCCGAATTAAACCACTTTTACTTGAACAAAATATATTGAAAAATATAGATATATATATATTGACACTTAAAATATTGAACACCACAATATTCCTCTCTCACTGTGATGCTAGTACATCAGGATGTCCACTAATGGACCTCGAGCCACTGTTTGAGTTACTGCTGCTGGCTGGCTGTTGAATGAAGGCCTGGAGGTTCTACAAGCTGGTTGGCTGTTGAGGAGAGAGACAGAGAGAGAGAGAGAGAGAGAGAGAGAGAGAGTAATATTGTTAATTGTTATATTCATACCAATAAAGCCATTTGAATTGAATTGAATTGAATTGAATTGAATTGAATTGAATTGAATTGAATTGAATTGAATTGAATTGAATTGAATTGAATTGAATTGAGAAGGACAGACAGACAGACAGACAGACAGACAGACAGACAGACAGACGACAGACAGACAGACAGACAGACAGACAGACAGACAGACAGACAGACAGACAGACAGACAGACAGACAGACAGACAGACAGACAGACAGACAGACAGACAGACAGACAGACAGACAGACAGACAGACAGACAGACAGAAGAGAGAGAGAGAGAGAGAGAAAGAGAGAGAGAGCAAAAGAGAGAAAGAAGAATAAAAACAATTGTTTACTGATGAACATGAGAGTACGCCATATGCACGCACGCGCACACACGCGAGCATGCGCACCCACACACACACACAGACACACACACACACACACACACACACACACACACACACACACACACACACACACACACACACACACACACACACACACACACACACACACACACATACAGAACTGACTGACCACTATTGGACTATTTGATATTCATCGCAGCACAGACTTAAACCACAAACCAACACAATGTCTGTCTGTGTGTCTCTCTCTCACTCTCTCACTCTCTGTCTCTCTCTCGCACACACACGCACGCACGCACGCACGCACACATACACACACACACACACACACACACACACACACACACACACACACACACACACACACACACACACACACACACACACACACACACACACACACACTCGCTTGTATTGCTATACTTTTAAGGACATCAACATTTTAAGAGGCCAATTTTTTGATAGCCATTTCTACAATTCTTGGCCATTTTTCATTCTAGTTTGTTTATTTCACATATCGTGGCTGTCGGGTGGAAACCTTGTATGTCCAAAACAGTTCCTTTTAAGAAAATGAAAAAAAAAGATAGCAGATCTACAAGCTCACCACAACGTGCCGCATCACTACTTTTTCTTGTACGATGAAGTAGGGCATTAAATTACCCAAAAACATAAAACGTTGACATACGTGGTTTCTGCTCAACAACAATGATATCAATCAATTATAAAGATCCAACAATCGGCACATGAATATTACACAGTCAGTGTGGAGTAGAGGTTCTCAAACTATGGGTTGACATGAGGTGATGGTGGGGGTGCACATTAACAACTGAAAAAAAGGAAAATGTTTCCTTCCCATTAAGTCTGTTTTTATTTGTTTTTGAAAAGTATAGCCTGAGTTTGGGGTCGTCCAAACATTTCCCACATAAAATGGGTTCAACATTCTTAATATAGGTCTCTATACTAGATCTAGTATCTCCCTCAACACCAAATCACGCTTTCACTGAAATTAGCCGATCTACAGGCTCATAGCACGTCACATCGCGTTGAAAATGTTCAAACGTTTTTGAAATCTCATGATAATGGGGAACCAGGTTGAAAGTATACCCCAAAATGACTTTTTTTATCAGTTTATTCAGTTAGCCTATACTCAACACATGACGCATTGAATTCATGGAAGAATGTTTTTGTTTTTGTTGCATCCCTCAATGAAGAATCCGCAAAAGAAGAGAATATTTGATGAATTGAAGAAAAATATGGGCCCAAGCTTAACAACAGCAAAACTATATCAACAATCATGAATGAAACCAGTGTTGGAGTTTATAAACAGATTTATTTATATCGTTTTGCTGTTATTAAGCTTGGACCCCTATTCAATTAATCAAATATTCTCTTGCAACAAAAACTAAATTTTTTCCCCAATTTGTTTTCCATATATTAACAAATCGATTAGCCATGCACTTATTTCCCTATGCCCTATATGTTTTATAGTTCATTGCACAATGGTGACATGCAATAGTAGTGAAAATAGCCAAATAGAATAGATCTAATATAATGTAGAAAGGAATATATCTGCTATTTTCACTATTTTTGAAGCTTATAAAACAGGGATAGATTATTGATTATTTTATTAAACGACAGATTTATTTTTTGATTAAACTGATCATTTTGATTAACTGTTGCACTGCTGACGGATGAATGGACTTTGAGGCATGCAGCCATATAGGTGAGCTAAAGTTCACAGTGGATTAGCCTACCATAGCATTTTATTTCCATAAACAACGTTATGAAAAAAGGAATCAAATGGATTCCTGGAAGGAAAAACTAATTTGCAGTAATGAGAAGCACACACACACACACACACACACACACACACACACACACACACACACACACACACACACACACACACACACACACACACACACACACACACACACACACACACACACACACGCACGCGCGCACAGAACGGTGCAACACTGCAGCCTGTGTGTGTGTGTGTGTGTGTGTGTGTGTGTGTGTGTGTGTGTGTGTGTGTGTGTGTGTGTGTGTGTGTGTGTGTGCACACGCGCGCGCGCGTGCGTGTGTGCGTGTGACAGCAGATCCTGTCCCACACACACACAGAATGATGCCGGGCCGGGGAGCTAAACACGCTCGCGCACAGGCCAAGTTATAATGCTGCTGCAATGCTGCATGCACGCACGTACACACACACGCGCGCGCGCAAACACACACACACACACACGCTGCGCGCTACATTGCAATATAACAGAATCGTCCAACGTTGCAGGCTGTAGCCTAAAAGCGTGTTGATTTATAAAGGCGTCTAGTATTGGACGCAAACATCGGAAATCATCATCAGAGGCGTTCGTTGCGTCAATTAACCACTCAAACCCCATATGGGTAACCGGAGTCCCTCAGGGCTCAATACCAGTGTATTTTCTGATTTCTGTTATTATTGTGGGGAAAGCTTTCGCTGGAAAATAGCCGATCGGTTGCAGAGCTTGTCGATCTGCTATTTTCAGGGAAAGCTTTCCCCCACGATACCGATGCTGGGGTTTAAGTGGTTAACCGACAGAACCGACATCATGTCAGAAGAACCGACGGAACCGCGTCGATGGTAACGAATGATCAACACAAACAGAACAGAACAGAACGGTACCTTTCTTATCATTGATCCTCTGGCATGGATGGATGGATGGATGGATGTGCACTGGAGGCCCCCGCTGTCTGTCTGTAGATTAGCCTACACAGCCTGTCTGTCTGTCTGTCTGTCAGTCTAGCTGTCTGGATGTCCGTCAGTCAGTGTCAGTCTGTCTGTCTGTCTGTCTGTCGCTCTGTCTGTCTGTCAGTCCCCTGTGTGTGATCCAGGGTCCCTCGTCTCTCATCTTGTCCCCTCTCTCTCTCCTCCTCAGCCGCGGCTTGGTGTCGGTGTTGCGACCCTCCTCGCCAGCCCCCCTCTCTCTCTCTCTCTCTCTCTCTCTCTCTCTCTCTCTCTCTCTCTCTCTCTCTCTCTCTCTCTCTCTGAACACCATGAACAGCAGCAAGCAGTGTCAAGTCACCCCGCAAAACCCCGCAACGCCGCCACGGTCTGATCCCTTCAAAATAAAGTTCAACTTCAACCTGCACCGATACATTATCAGCCCATAGATTGGGCTCCTCAGCATCAGCACCATTCCATCCATTCCATGTTGACATCATAACATTGAATCACCCCCCCAAAAAAGGCTGATAAGACCCAAATAGACCCAACTAGGTGGGTAGTAGATGGGGTTTTGTGCTGATTTGGAGCCCAATCTATGGGCTGATAATGTGAAGATCGGACGAGATGACAACCAGTAGGCTACATATGGTAGACCTTGCTGACTGGTAGCTTAGGTTTTCACCTCTTAAAGTAATGGAATGGAATAATACACAGGTATTCAAGCCGCCATTGGTATTTTCATGTTTAAATCATTGCAATGTATTTTCCAAGTAAATATGTTTTTTCACAAAGGTAACACTTCCTATGCATTTCATATAATGCATCAATTACTGGGAACTTTTGCCTTTCTTCAGTGATGCTTGCAAACCTCCTTATTTCAGGGTGTGACTGGTCAGTTTTAGCTGCTTTTATATGAAAACAAAAACCATATATCTTCAATGTATTCAACCAGTGGTTAACATGAGTATCTCCAGTGAATATTCAAAGACTTAAAAGGTATTTGTAATATAATAAAAACATGAACAGTCCTGTGTGTGTGTGTGTGTGTGTGTGTGTGTGTGTGTGTGTGTGTGTGTGTGTGTGTGTGTGTGTGCGCGCGCGCGCCCATGTGTGTGTTTGTGTGTGTGTGTGTGTGTGTGTGTGTGTGTGTGTGTGTGTGTGTGTGTGTGTGTGTGTGTGTGTGAACCTTTTCTCAGCTCATAAACTTGGCTTGACGTCAAGCTCTAGGCTTTTGACCCTATGAAATGTTCTTATAACCGACACGTGGTGTCTCGCCACCACTTTTTGCAAAGTGGTTCTGGAGTGGCGTAGAGTGAGCAATTTGACCAGCTGTGGACCAGCTGTGGTTACGGTGTGGCACCACAAGGGCCAGCCATCTAGAACTGTGTGTGTGTGTGTGTGTGTGTGTGTGTCTGTGTGTGTGTGTGTGTGTGTGTGTGTGTGTGTGTGTGTGTGTGTGTGTGTGTGTGTGTGTGTGTCTGTGTTATTATCTAAAAACTCACACATTTGAAAACGTTTGAAAAAAAACATTCTGCCTAATAGGTTTTACTTTTGTAATTTCACTGAAGTGCATTTTTCAATACAGGCCTTTTACATTGTGGTATTTCTACTTTTACATAAGTTACTGCTTCCACCACTGACGTGCTTTTATTCTGAAAGCTCCACGGAAGCTGTGATGTTGTGTGTGTGGATGCAGTTTTCAGTCTAACAGACCTACCATCTCTGCAACAATCCACAGTGTTTTCTGCTGAAAACACAAACCACTTGTAGAGGGGAAAATAACTGACTTAATAATATAATAACGATCACAACATGCGTTTAAACCATACACAAGCAGTAGGCTATGTATTTAGATAGCCTGTCATTTATAGTGGTAAGTTTTCATAAATTAACAAAGATATTAGAGGTTAGTGTAGGCCTACTATGCCGATGTGAAAAACTGTTGGTTATCGTATAGCCTAATGCCAATAAATCTGGATTTTTTTTTTATTGAATATGTATTTATTAGTATTTGTAATGGAGGGAGGGGGGGGGGGGGTGCACTGGGACGTGATTGGCCCGAGGTGACGTGCTGTCAACCAATCAGACGGCGAGTTTGGCTATGCGCTGCGGGAGGCTGCGGCTCCTAGCAACAAGAGACCAGATGTATTTATTTATTTATTTATCTTCTCTCTGCAGAATTGATTATCGCTGCATTTTCTAAGTAGAATTTATTTTTTTACATGATGGCCTAAACATATCTTTAAACCAAACTGATGAATCTTACCAATCTGTATGTATTATTGAGATATACAATGTCATTTTGACTCAATGAAACTCAATCCAGTCATATAGGCCTATACTATAAAGCAACATTTTCATGTCAATGACCCCCAACTTGATTTGGCCACAGACATCCGACAATATTTTGTGCCGGGGGGCCCTGTAAGAGAAGATTTATGATATGTTATGACGTTTCCCCAATTTTTCAAGATATTTTTCAAAAATAGCCGATCTACAAGCTCACAAAGCTTCTCATTGCAAAGCATTGCTTGTAGAGCAGCTATTTTTTAATAGCTGGGGGCGCCCTTCAAGGGCCCCCAGACCCCACTTAGAGAACCACTGCTATAAAGATTCTAAGGGAAAATATTTTTTCATTTCTCCCTGAGAGCACTTGACTTGCACCCATAATATACATAGGATACACGGATTAGTTAAACACCTTATATTTGATAGCATATACTAAGTTCAGGCTTTTTTAAATTAATTTATTGTGTATTGTCCCTCGTCACCATGAACCATGAAACCTGAACTTGTCTTACCAGTAGTAGAAGACTGTGGTTGTACTGGTGGTCAGCCCCCAGTACAACAAGACTGTGGTTGTACTGGTCAGCTCCCAGTACAACACTAGAAGACTGTGGTTGTACAACTGGTTAGCTCCGGGTACAACAAGACTGTGGTTGTACTGGTCAGCTCCCGGTACAACAAGACTGTGGTTGTACTGGTCAGCTCCCAGTACAACACTAGAAGACTGTGGTTGTACTGGTCTGATCCCAGTGACCAACAAGTCACAAGTAACAGACATCTCTCTATAAATGGTAAAACCTTAAAAATAAACATTCAATTGCTATTGACTGAAGAAGCACAGTGCATTCCAACAGGATATAGCCTAACTACCCACTTATATTAAATTCGTTTGAAACTAGATTTAGCAGGGCCAAACTAGACTTATCAGGATAGGTTTTTCAGGGCCAAACCAGGATTATCAGTGCAAAGAGTAGAGAGTAGAATACACGTTTGAATACAGCAGTCACATGACAATATGTCAAAATCTAAATGAATACCTGCCCAATAAATAATAACAAAAACAAATTTTCGACCGTAGGAAACAATTACAGTATACTGACTCAAACCCATTGAATATATCAATAACCTGGTTAACCTTGTTATTACAAACGGAAAAAGCCAATCTACAAGCTTACAACGCGTTGTAAGCTTGTAGACTGAGCTATCTACATTTATTTAGTTTAACACATTTGGCAATGGAGGTCAGCAGCCAGGGGCTATATACATTTGGGGGTCCTCAGCATTGAAACGTTTGGGAACTCCTGTTGCAGTGAACTGAATCCAGTCCAGAATTGATAGGATTCCCAGCAGCTGGATTTACTATGTTTAGAAAATTACAAAGAGATGATATAAAAACAAAGTACATGTTTTTATTTTATTTCATATCCTATAAAATAAATATCTGATTAACAGTTACAATAGAGCATTGTTTCCCCATAAAAAATAAAACAGACAAAAAAATATTTGCCCAATAACATTTTAAAACATAAAATAAAACAAGGATAGGGTGCCATCTAATGGCTCAAACTAGTTAGTGCAATGACCACTCTCCTAACATTAAAACAAAAATGCTGCAGCAAAAATGCCAAATAATAATAATAAATACAAAATAAAGACAGGAATAGAAAAAAATCTGAAAATTAAATAACATTTTACAGGAAAAAATAGAAATAGAAACATATCATGAAGTATCAAAAATATCTAGCAGAGCATTAACAACAGACAGCAATAACAACATCAACAACCAATATTAATAGTTATATCTGAGATGAGTAAACATTGTCATAACGCTTTTAAGTATAAGTCAGCTCTATGTTCTGACCAGCAAGATGTTATGAAGAAAGTGACACAGTGGTGAAGTAACTAAGTACATTTACTCAAGTACTGTACTTAAGTACAACTATGAGTTACTTTTACTTTACTCGAGTAGGCACGTTCTTCAATACTTTATACTTCTACTCCATTCTACTCCATGCAAACTTTAATCACTTTGCAGATTTTTATTATAATTACATACATTAACCAACTAGGCCTTCATTTACTCTAAAATAGCCGATCTACAAGCTCACGTGTCGAGATGTGACGTGTTGTGAGCTTCTAGATCTGCTACTTACAAAAGATTCTGACATTCTGCATAATGACTACTTTTGAAACTTTGAGTACTGTATATTTTTACTCAAGTAAAGTTTTTAATACAGGACTTTTACTAGTACCAGGGAATTTCTATATTGTGGTATTGCTACTTTTACTTGAGAAAGAAAAAAAGCAGAGTACTTCTTCCACCACTGAAAAGGTGTATGTGTATATCCATTCAATGTAATTGTCTGTATTATAATAGTATAACTCATAGCATATCACCATTGTCCGGTGGAAACCTCATGTGTCCAAAACAAAAGCTTCACTTTTAAAGGAGAGGGGGAAAATTAACCTGTAATTATCATTTACTCACAAGCTCTTATTAATACAGTACATTTATAAAACCAACTTTCACTTGAATTCTTTTTCTTTTCTTGCAAAAATAGCTGATCTACAAGCTCACGACATGTGGCATCGCGACACGTTGTGAAGCTTGACAAAATGTTTTCAATATCATGGAACTTCTAAGTTCACGAACGGTTCATGTCTATGTATATGTACCTCGCTTTTTTACCTCCCAGCAAAAGTAGTTAACAAACGTCACAATCATTTCAATCAATTTGTATGTTGGCTATTCAAAAATAGCTTTTTTTTCATAGTTCATGTATTGTGCCTGATTTTTCAATGATTGGTTTGTATTTGATTTTTTTTTAGATGAGTGTTATTCTATTTAGAAAAGCATCCAGTGGACAGGTGTTAAAAATGAGCATGTGTGCTATTTTCACTCAAACAATACATCTGGTTTGTCAAATGTAACATAACTCTTTTTTTTTACAAAAAAAACAAACAGGTTTCTGTCCAACAGCATCATTATTTTCTACACGGAGAGCAGACTGCAAAACCTGGAAAGTTTTTAGGTTGGATTTAAATTTCTAGTGATCATTTGTTTCTGCTGTTACAGTATTCTGTCCGTTTTAACAATTTGTCATAAAATAATATTGCTTGTTTTATTTAAAATAAAAACATTTATGTAAAGTAACTGTTTTGATTTATAAAGCATTGAATGGTTTACCGCCAAACTACATTTCTGATCAAATAAACTGCTGGGGCTTCTGGGTAGTGGCTGTGGGTGTAGTCTGCGGCTTGGACTTCTCTGAGGACTCCCCCTGGTCACCATGGAGATGAGAGGGGGGCTGACCTGTGGAGGGGAGGGGAGGAGAAGAGAGATGAGGAGACGAGAGGAGTAAAGAGGAGAGGGATTTAACATACATCTCCCAAGTAGAACTTCTATGTGGCTAATCTCTCTCATCTTTCACTGTCCACATTTGAATTTCAAAGCTGCAATCTACAACGTCCCAAACCAAGTCCCCAGTACAAGAGCCAAAATTTCAACTGCAGAGCTATGAAGTTTTGATTTGAGTGCCATGCAATACTTGTTTTCAGCCAGCAGGTGTCCTACCTAGACCTACGGGCTGTAGGTCTAAATGTCTGAACAGATAGCAGATAGTTAACCTCCAACACCACTGCAGCTGTGTTCGTTTGTTGGTAATTGCATTTACATACTTTACCATACAGATTGGTTAAAATAACACTTTATTAACTTTAAAATTATGGACATTTTAGATGAATTGCATACAGGAGTCGGGACCTAATGGAAAGAAGCCATAGGCTTTCAAGGGGTTATCCTTTTAAGGCTTTTAGCATCCTTTTGTATAAATCTGTACCTGTGCTTTTTTGCCAACTGCTAATAAAGTATTCAATCAATCAACAAAGAAAAAGCAGCTTTCAAGCTACCTCAATGACATAACTTGTCTGTCTTTCATCATTGTGCTCTATCGTCCCCCAGGTCCACTTGGAAGAGCTAGATTCTCCTGTCAGCTCCTTTCCTGAAGGTGACACCCCTCTCATTCTACTGGCTGATTTCAACTTAATAGCATCTAGTGCTGCAACTGTGTGTGTGTGTTATACATACTGTGCATTTTGGACAGGGCGTGCTCGAGTCCCTTCATGGCTTTAGTCTGATTACTTCTGAACCTAGCCAGACCAAACTCCTGGTAGAGAGAGACAGACAGACAGAGGGGGAGAGGGGGGGTTCAAAGACAGACAAAAGACTGTAATCTAATAATTTATCAGACAAATGTACTGTGAGCTGCGGCGTTCCTCAAGGAAGCATACTATGGCCTTTACTGTTCCTAGTGTACGTAAACAACATGCCATCAGCATGTGACTGCAATCTGTTCTTGTTCGCGGATGACTCGGCACTCCTGGTCTCGGGCAAGGACAGATTGCAGGTTGAGGAGACCCTTAGCTCTGAACTCGGTAGAATCTGCACCTGGCTCACTGATGACAAACTATCACTACACCTAGGCAAAACTGAATCCATTCTTTTTGGGGTCCAGAATAAAACTCTGCAAGGCCAAAGACTTCACAGTCAAAGTGGGCGACAATGTCATCACAAGGAAAGATGAAATGACCTACCTGGGTCGTGTCTATGCAACGTCTCAAGCGGAAAAAAAGGCAACAAACGTAGTCATACATAAAGTCAACCAAAAAAAAGTTCCATTCAGGATCTCCTCAGTGGTCAGTAGGAACACACTGAGGACACTAGCAGGAGCACTCATCCAAAGTCATTTCCACTATGCATGCACCTCATGGTACTTAAGCACCTCAAAGCCACTCAAAACAAAGCACCAGTGATACCAGTGGAAAGGTTAGAGTGGAGCCTTGTCTGATCTGAAATGACTACTGATGGATTTGGCAGCCTTAATTTTTTTTTCTTTTTTGACTCTGACGAAGGCTGGATAGCCAAAACGTTTG
This sequence comes from Gymnoscopelus braueri, assembly GCF_963280865.1. Taxonomy (NCBI): domain Eukaryota; kingdom Metazoa; phylum Chordata; class Actinopteri; order Myctophiformes; family Myctophidae; genus Gymnoscopelus; species Gymnoscopelus braueri. The sequence goes on along the minus strand of NC_137620.1, from coordinate 37,773,988 downwards.
TCCTTCATTGTAAAGAAATCAAAATGTAACTCACTCTTTCATTCTGAGTGCGACCCATCACTTTTGTAAAGGTTTATTTTCTGCCATATGGCTTTAACCTGCCCATGCTTCAAATAAGGTAGGCTAATAGTTGGAACTTGAAACCCAACTCTCATCTACAATTAATTATGATTGACGTAATATACAGTACATACGTTTTTTGAAGAAAACCCTGTTCTGTATTGTTTTACACACAATCAATAGCACATGGATCAGAGTAGTATATTTTTAGGGAAATGTACACGCTGCACCATTGGCAACGGTATCCCCTAGGCAGGGAAAGTAGACATTTAGAGGGGGCAAGTAGAATCTATTTGCCCTGAAGGGCAAAAAAAACTCAACCTCGGACCCTGATGTACACGCATGTGCGTGTGAATGTGTTTGTACCTGTATAGGTCTAGCCAGTCCATAGACACCAGATGAGATCCAGACTTCTCTTCTGACTTTGGTCCAACTTGGTCGCTCTGCGTGCATCTCGAACAAACACCTCTCTACGATAGTCTGAATACAATGACATATTTGTAAATATTGATATTCAATGTGCTTCATTAACATGAATCATTCTGCCAAAGGATTCATGATATCAAAGCTCCCCTGTCAAATGTGTGGATGTTTATTCAATTAATAATGTTAACTGTGATCAATATGTATTGATCATTAGTCCTACTGATAAACACATGGAGATAAGGCTGGTAAACACTGGATGAGTGACAACTTCAGATATTTACAAACTACCGAAGATCTAGTAATTATATGTTATTATATGGAAATTAAAATGAGAAAAGTAGGGATTGCCTACTCATTCGAACACACTTTGGCTGTTCGGATGGACTATTACTGTAGGTAATATGTGTGTGTGTGTGTGTGTGTGTTACCATTAGTGTGTTATGGTTGATATTAAACGTCTTGGTGACGAGTGTTCGTGTTTGCGGGTCGACGATGGAATCTTCTACAATGTAGACATTCCGGGCCAGTTGGGCGGGGAAAACACGCTCCGCCCATCGAGGGAGACGATTGGTCTTCGTCAGCAGTCGCCGCGACAACAGCCGGTTGCTAGGAGTGACCTCGCGATACAGGACGTCCTCGGTGAGAACGTGGGTGCTGTGGACACACACACACACATAAACATTAAAACACACATATTCCTTTTTATTTATTTGTCGCTATATTACACAGCACATTGGTTTGCGTAGTTGGTTATTACTTTATTTTATTTTTCTATGAGTAAAAAGCAGGTTGTATGGTAGTGTCGCACAATAATGGCAAAAATAGCCTTTCTACCAGCTCACAACTATGTGTATCATTATTTTGGAAGGTCTTTTTTTTAATGTTTTTTAAATATTTTTTTCACATGAAGACTATTCAACAGTGTACATATGTCACAGGACGGATTAACAGCCATAACAGCCAGAAAAAAAACATGGTACATAAGACAAAACAGAAAAACAAAAAACACCAACCATTTGACAGGCAGTCATAACCACCCTCCCCCCAATACATGTCATTATACATGCATTTAAATACGTACAGTACATACATGTATATTCAGCACACGCACATCAATACCCCAACTCCTCTATGGTGTTACATCTCTAATATCAGCCGGAAACATTTCCCATATTTTGCTATATATTTCTATTTGGAAAATCTTGATGGAAATCAAGAGGGACCGAAACGTCAGTGTTTGAATTAACTTGATGCAGTGTGCATGTTCCAATGGATCCAATGTAGTTATTATTGAGTCACAAGCTCTTGTTGATACTATTCATTGGTTCAATATTTATAAAAAAAATAAACACAGACACACTTAGCCACTTTCATTTAAAAAAGAAAAGTCAAAAATAGCACATCTGATCTGCAAGCTCACTCACAAAGCTTTGTGAGTGATATTTACACCAGATGACGTTGTCATTGTGAGATTTAAAACATAATCTTTGCAGGTAAGTGTGTGTGCGTGCATGGGTGTGTGTGCCTGCATACCTGAAGGGATTAGGGTATCGTTGCCAGAAGGCAGACAGGACATACTGCCAGGGACTCCTGATGTCTGTCTCACTGTGGAAATACTTGCCCATGTTCCTCCCCCCACACACACACACACACACACACACACACACACACACACACACACACAGGCCCGATACTACGGGACACTGGGGTTTCCTCAAGGCACTTTCAGTTCATTCAGGGGCTATGGAGGAGGGAGAGAAACAGACAGAGTCAGACAGACAGACAGACAGACAGACAGACAGATTATTGAAAATTGGAAGTACTCCATTAAAGTAAAAATACCTCAATTTTACTTAAGTGCAGTACTTTACTTGAGTAAATGTACTTAGTTACTGTCCATCACTGAGTGTTGTTCTCTCTCCTGATTGAATGCCACCCACATGAACAACAATAATTTCTGTTTATTAAAGAGCCGGAGAGGGGGGACCCCTGATCTGAATGAGTGACCTCTTGAGAAATATATTTATAATTTATTTTATTTTATCTATTTATAATTGAAAAAAAAACATAATACCTTTACATCTCATTTAACTGCATGTTGACAGCTCTTTAATCCACATTACACTTTTTTTGCTGCATAAAAACCATGAGGCACAGAGAGAGAGGGAGAGAGCTCAGCTACACCATTTGTTTACATTTTAGCTACCGTTAGCATCCGTTAGCCAACGCCATAGAAACGCAGGTTATAGTTAGCCGCTAAAGCTAACACGCCATAGAAACGCAGGTTAAAGTTAGCCGCTAAGCTAACGCCATAGAAACACCGGTTAAAGTTAGCCGCTAAAAGCTAACACGCCATAGAAACGCAGGTTAAAGTTAGCCACTAAGCTAACGCCATATAAACACAGGTTAAAGTTAGTTGCTAAGCAACTGATTAACGACCATGTCAAACTCACACAACGCATCATCATCATCATCATCATCATCATCATCATCATACCTGAGTTCTTGGTCCCCAACGAGCCCAGCATCCATAATGACTGTGTGTGTGTGTGTGTGTGTGTGTGTGTGTGTGTGCCTATGCGTGTGCGCGCGTGCGTGTGTGTGTGTGTGCGCGTGTGCGCGCGTGCGTGCGTGTGTGTGTGTGTGTGTGTGTGTGTGTGTGTAGTGTACTAACCATAGACGGTACTAACACCTTCATGCCACCAGGGGTCCTCATCGACCCATTTAACATGAGATTATTGGTCACGCACTCACACAGGTGCAAGCAATGAAATGCTGGTGGGACATGTTCCACTGTGCAACAACCGCAAAACAATATAACAAAATAATAATAATTATAATAATAATGGACTGCAAGGATGCAAGGATAAAATACAATGTACATTAGGGCTATTCAATTAACCAAAAATATATTGAAACTGACATCTCTAGACTGTGGCTGCCATAATAGTTTTGGTTATATTTCTGTTCTTAATTTTCCCTAAATATAATTTGGCCTGAACTTGGTTTGCCCATGTAGGCCTACTTGAGGTACTGGCCTGGAAGAGCCATTTATTGGTCATTCATGCAGTAAGTGTAAGTGGGACACAACAAGTGTGTTACACTTCCGCTCACTGACAGTGTTTGTTAGAGCGTGTCGCAGGATGGAACAAGTTGTGCTTTTTTCCAGCACCCATGGATTCGTTCTCATTCTCTTTGGTTAATGTGCAGCCAGCGAGTTAGACGTTTGTGTCTGCAAGAGTTACACAATAAATCCACCAGTATGCAGAACAAGCTGTATCGTTTTTGACAACTGGAGGGAGTGATATAGACAGTGACCGACTTAATCTTGCTCATGTTGGTTAATTGAATAATCGAGAAGCTTAAGTTAATTAATTAACCACTTTATTGGGTGGGCTGGCACTGCAGCCTGGCACAGTGATAAAGTGCCTGCCAGTGCTCACCACCACGGAGGCTGGGGTTTGAATCCACGTGGTGCATCCGGCTTTGTCGAGCGTCCAGATGATTAACACAATTGGTGCGCATTCGTGAACCACCTTGTGCGGATTCATTCATCTTTGAGACTGATCTGACTTCATACAGGTAAGTCAGTAGGATACAACAGCAGTAAAAAAATAAATTAAAAAAAGATGGCAAGCTGGAAAACACTTAATAACCACTTAATACAATGGTGTACAATGGTGGCATGCAAAATTAGCGAAAATAGCCAAACTACAAGCTCACAACAAGTGAGCTAGAAGCTCACACAACGTGTTGCATTGTGACATTTGAGCTTGTAGATCTGCGTTCATTAATCGCAATTGAGGCAAAAGTTTGAAATAACCAATATTGATTTGAAGTCATATCGTGCAGCCCCAGAATGTAGCCTATTGTATGCGCATATGGATGTATTATATGCTACCCAGAACAAACAGTCTGGGGGGGGGGGCACACAAGCACTAATGGAGTTGTAAGGCTGCTAAGGCATGTGTTGGTCAAAAAAGCACCTGCTGACATTTTATCATACAGAATTTACAGTCTATAACCTTCAGTACTGTATAGTATAATATTCATTTACATGTAGAAAATAAAAAATAACATTAGACATTAGTCCTGTTCTTCAAAAGGCTACACATATAGGCCTACTTACAGTAAGCTGAGGGCCCCACATATTTGAACGTTAACCTATATTTAAATATAGTAAATCTATGAATGTGCAACATCTGTGTGTGTGTGTGTGTGTGTGTGTGTGTGTGTGTGTGTGTGTGTGTGTGTGTGTGCGTGCGCTAGGGGTGGGACGATATGGGTACCTCACGATACGATATATATCACGATATTAGGCCCACGATAACAATATATATCACGATATTCGACGATGTTCGATATATTGCGATATCACGATATTCGATATATATTGCAAGAAATTTCACCAACGATATATCACGATATCTGAAAATATCGATATATTGCGATATCACGATATATTGCATGAAAATTCATCAACGATATATCACGATAGTCCTTGTATTCAATTCATAAACACATAAAATAGCACCAAACAGTTCAAAATCATCATTACACAAATACAGAGTAGGAAAAACAACGTATCGCAAACTTAAAAAAAATAAAAAATAAAATAAAAAAAACTCCGGCAGTATATCGATTATTTATCGCGGGAGAAAGTATCGCGATATATCGATATATCGATATATCGTCCCACCCCTAGTGTGCGCGCGCGTGTGTGTGTGTGTGTGTGTGTGTGTGTGTGTGTGTGTGTCGACAGCGGGGGCAGAGGCCCAAGTCGCTGCTGAAGACCAGTCGAGAGGCACTGCGGCTGCCAGGATCCCTGTGACTGCCAGGATCCCTGTGACTGCCAGGATCCCTGATGAGCAGTCCCAGGGCGCGAAGCCATGAACTGTTGCAAAGTCTCCTTGTCTTTACCCAGCTTCGTTGCCAGCTGCAGTATGGTCTCCATCCCTGGCCCAAAGGTAACACCTGGCGTTACTCCATTTGATACCATTTTTATCTCTGGGACCCCAATCTAATGTAAAATCCAAATGGAACCCAATGGACTCCTAAGGTCCATTGGGTTCCATTTGCACACTCTCAGTACACACCTGGAAGGGTCCATTTGGACCCCTGGTGGTCCCCGCACCCCACATTGAGAACCAGTGTCTGAAATTGTTGACCAAAAGCCCTGGTAGAGGGGTGCTGCCACTGGCGCTACTAGCGGGTGTTGAGGGATATCACGTGTTGTGCTATCTGGGGGGGGGACAGAGACAGAGACAGACACAGAGAGAGAGAGAGAGACAGAGAGAGAGAGACACACAAAGATAGGGAGGGAGAGAAGCCGTAAAATGCTAGTGTCAGACAGACTGAATCATTGCATAATGGGTCTCTAGAGAGACGTGCAGGAAGAGAGTTAAAGAGAGAGAGAGAGAGAGAGGGGGGGAGAGAAAGTGAGACAGACAGACAGACAGACAGACAGACAGACAGACTGTATAATTGAATTGAATGATCTGAATTGAATTGAAAATTGAGGCAGAGAGAGACACAGAGAGAGAGATGATCTGAATTTAATTTAATTGAAAATTGAGACGGTGAGAGACATGGGTTTGGTGTATTTAGAGTATTAGAGACAGACAGACAGACAGACAGACAGACAGACAGACAGACAGACAGACAGACAGACAGACAGACAGATTTGTGCTCCAGGGGGTTAATAACATAAATCCAGCGAAAAGAATGGAGAAAAACTGATGGATAAAATCTATTGTGTTTTATGTACAGGTGAGGTGTCTGAACAAAAAAAGGAACTGGTGAGTGCCAAATGAAAATACAATCCTACATAATCCTGGCTATAATGGGAGGACCACATCATCACACTCATGTCACTATGACTTAGCCATAACCATATAAGAAGTTCCCAATGCAGCCACACCTAAATATGGAGCGTGTTGTCTAACCTCAATGTGTTGTCATGGCATTAGGTGCAAACAAATCAGTCAGCTCATATCATATACAGTATTTGCACAAAAGGGAGCATGCTCATATATGGGCATATACTGATGACATGAGTGATCTCCATATATGGGCATAAAAGGGACAAGGACTGACAGATACAGATATCTCCATATGTGGGCATATCGGTCGGATCGGGGCTGCAACGTAGGTGTGAGAGCCACGTAGCGGCCCAAAATCTAGATGTGAACCTCTATTGAAACCAAAAAATTACTTCTCTAAACCAAAAAAAAACCTACTACTATCAAACAAGAATGCAGGGGGTGGCACTCACACCTAACCTAATATGTTTAACATAAAATAACTACGTGGGGGCGCCCGCTGGCCTAGCGGTCCAGGCGCGTACCACATGTCTGGTAATCCAGTCTTATAGCGTGTCGGGGGTTCAACTCCCGTTCCCGACGACCTTGCTGTGTCACCCCCCCCATCTCTCTCCCCATTTCCTGTCAGCCTACTTTCCTCTCAAATAAAGGCAGAAAAAGCTAAAAAAAAATAAAAAAAATACGTGATGACAATGTAAATGGTATACCCCAAAGCTTACCTTACCACAAGCAGAGCTATCTCTCTCTGATCGTGGTGATCATGGTGGTGAGGCGGAGTTGACAGAGTTGGCTGATGGAATGATTGAGCTGGATTTGGATAGAAGACAGACAGAGAGGGAAAACAGAAGAGGAAGGGAAAACACTGACAATACAAGTGCATGCTCTAATACACGTAACACAGACAGACAGACAGAGAGGTGAAGGGGGGTCTGGAGCACCAACTTTAATTAAGACAATCACGGTCCAATTAATTGACAGTTATTCACACCCGCCACGCACGCACGCACGCACGCACGCACACGCACACACACAGGTCCTTAACCTTAATGAATTCATTAATTACACCAAACCCATGTCTAAATGGGTGGGTGAGTGGGGGGCCCACCCATTTAGACATGGGTTTGCTGTATTGAATGAATTCATTAAGTGGGGGGTAACACCACAGTTACAGGTATTGATAAACATCAGTACGAGTCAAACGTCAGTAAGAAAACCAATGCAGTAACTTTAGCAAACGATCCTGTGAGTAGTATCACTTCATAAGGTGTACTGTGAACAAATGGAAATAATTAATTAATAGTAAAAATAAAGAGTAGCCTACACTGTAAAATCCTCAGTGTACACTGACACCCATAAGGGTCTCAGTTACAGACTACACTATGACATCATTCAGAGGTTCGGGTGGGAGGGATGAGAATTAATTGCGGGTGTTCTGTGCCTCCGAGATGTTGTGACTAGCCAAACTAGTTCGGCTATCTTACTGGTTCGCGAACTGACTTCGGTTGTTCTAGTGTAGTATGCAGCTGCCTTAAGGGAAAATTTGGTTCCTAAACACTAAATAAATCATTTAGCTGGGGACCCCCTGGAACCCCCTCAATGACCCCACTTTGAGAACCACTGGCCTTAAAACACCCCAAGAGTCACCCAAGGTTACATCACTGATGATGATGTGTCTATAGGTTGTATAAAAAGGTGTTAAAACCAAACCGATCTATTTTTCTGTCGCATTTCCAACTTTATATCACCCATTTACTTATGCTCCCTAATTGGTAACTCCCTACTGCCTTATGCTCCCTTTTTACTGACTCCCTACTGCCTTATGCTCCCTACTGACTGCATACTGCCTTATTTTCCATTATTACTGACTCACATCTGCCTTATGCTCCTTTTTTACTGACTTTCTATACTCCTTTATGCTCCCTTATTACTGACTCCCTACTGCCTTATGCTCCCTTATTACTGACTCCTTACTGCCTTATGCTCCCTTATTACTGACTCACTAATGCCTTATGCTCCGTTCTTACTGACTCCCTACTGCCTTATGCCCCCTTATTAGTGACTCCCTAAAGCCTTATGCTCCCTTATTACTGACCCCCTACTGCCATATTATATTGGGCGGCTGTGGCTCAGGAGGTAGAGCAGGTCGTCCAATGATCCGTGGGTCGGCGGTTCGAATCCCGGCTCCTCCTGACCACATGTCGAAGTGTCCCTGGGCAAGACACTGAACCCTACATTGCCTCCAATGATTCGGTCGGCGCCCGCTTGCCACCATTGGTGTGTGAATGTGGGAAAAGTGGGGACGCTGGCGTCGACTGTTCGCCGCTCCACCTCCCAATGTCCCCCACCTGTATGAATGAATGAACCATTGTAAAGCGCTTTGAGCACTTGGAAAAGCGCTATAAAAATGCAATTCATTATTATTATTATTATATTACAGAGTTCCTACTGCCTTATGACACTTATTACTGACTTCATACTGCCTTAATGCCGCCTTACTGTGTTTTTAAGTGGCATGTGTGAGTTAATGAGTTGCAGCTTTGTATTGCAATCAGTTTGTGCTACATTTATAAATGCAGACATCCATACACCCATACGTACATACTGTAGTGCACACAAAGTCACTCGTAGAAACGACTAGCACCGCTTAAAAACTGGTTTAGGTTTTCATGTCCCTTTAATAATGATTTAGACATCCATTTGTATTTTGAAAGAAAAATCTGCTCATTAGACTAATATGCCCTTCAAAATAATATTATACAATAGAAACACTTAAAATGTTTCTCTCTCTCTCTCTCTAATTCTATCTCTTGCTCACTCTATCTTAAGTATATCTGTCTCCATCACATTATCTCTCCCTACCTCTCTCCCTCCATTATGTCTGTCTCTCTCTCCATCACATTGTCTAGGTATCTCTATACCCCCTCCCCTCTCTCTCTCTCTCTCTCTCTCTCCCTCCATCATATTGTCTAGGTCTCTCTACCTCTCTCTCCATCATATTGTCTAGGTCTCTACCTCTCTCTCTCTCCATCATATGCCCGTGTTTCTCTACATCTCTCCATCAAATTGTTGCGGTCTCTCTACCTTTTTCTCACCATATTGTCTATAGGTCTCTCTCTCCATCATATTGTCAAGGTCTTTCTATCCTTTTCTCTCCAGTGCTCCATATTGTCTAGGTCTCACTAACTCTCTCTCCCCATCATTATTGTCTAGGCCTCTCCATCAAATTGTCTAGGTCTCTCTACCTTTTTCTCTCCATATTGTCTTCTAGGTCTCACTACCTCTCTCTCTCCATCAAATTGTCCAGGTCTCTTTACCTCTCTCTCCATCATATCGTCTGTGTTTCTCTCTACCTCTCTCTCTATCACATTGTTAATGTCTCTCTACCCCTCCCTCCCCATCATATTGTCTATGTCTCTCTTTCTCCCTCTCTCTCTCCATTATATTGTCTTCTAGGTCTCTCTACTTTTCTCTCTCCACAATATTGTCTAGGTCGCTCTATCTCTCTCTCCATCATATTGTCTATGTCTCTCTACCTCTCTCTCCATCATAACGTCTGTGTTTCTCTCCACCTCTCTCTCCATCACATTGTCTGTGTCTCTCTACCTCTCTCTCCCCATCATAATGTCTATGTCTCTCTTCTCCCTCTCTCTCCATCGAATTGTCTGTGTCTCTCTACCTCTCTCTCTCCATTTGATTGTCTATGTCGCTCATCTCTCTCTCTCTCTCTCTCTCTCTCTCTCTCTCTCTCTCTCTCTCTCTCTCTCTCTCTCTCTCTCTCTCCATCATAATGTCTGGGTCTCTCTACCTCTCTCTCCCCATCATATTATCTATGTCTCTCTTTCTCCCTCTCTCTCCATAATATTCTCTCTCTCTCTCTCTCTCTCTCTCTCTCTCTCTCTCTCTCTCTCTCTCTCTCTCTCTCTCTCTCTCTCTCTCCTGCTGGCAGCCAATGATGTGCGGGGTCTCGCGCCTCCTCTCGTGTTTTCCTCGCCTCGCCTGGCGCCAATCAGCCCCGCTGCGCACGCTGCGTGGTGCGGCGCGGGCCGACAACAGACGTGCGGGCGGGGGGGGCGGGGGGCGAGGGGGGGGGGGCAACGAGGATGAACGAGAGAGCACGCAGCGGCAGCACCCCGGGGGGCGCGCCCACACACACACACACACACACACACACACACACGCGCTCGCTCGCTCGCGCACGACACGCACATAAATCACACAAAAGCCCCCGGGAGGAGCTCAACCCCTCCTCCTCCTTTCCTCTCCGTTACCGAACATCAACGTACCCCCTCCCCCCCCCCCCTCCCTTCACTCACGGCTCCTCTGTTGCGAGAGGGAGGAGGAGGAGGAGGAGGAGGAGGAACGGCGGCGGACGGCGGAGGCGCACGTATCCGCTCATAACCTCCGCCATTATTCATTACAAGACCGAAGAGGGGGTTTTATGCTTCGCCGCACAACGGTGTCGCGCACCAAAAAAAAAGAAAGAAAGAAAGAAAGGAAGAAAAAAAGACAATAGCCGATGTACAAGCTCACAAGGAGTCTGCCCGCGACATAATTGTGAGCTTGTATGTCGGCTATTTGTTTGTACGCGACACCGTAGTACGGTGAAGTATAAATCAGGCATTAGCCCCCCTCCTCGCCGTGCATTTTTTTTCTTTCTACCCTCTTTCCTCGAGCTGCTCTTTAACACCCCCCGTCTCTCTCTCTCTCTCGCTCCATCTCTCCCCCCTCCTCCTCCTCCTCCTTCCCCCTCTGCTTTATTTTAGCCTCTCTCTCTCTCTCTCTCTCTCTCTCTCTCTCTCTCTCTCTCTCTCTCCCTCTCTCTCTCTCATTTTCCCGCCTACAGCGCGGTGTCTTGTGCCAAGCCCGGGTGATTATCTATCCATCCATCCGTTAACCCCCCCTCCCCACCACCCAACCACCTCCCACCACCTCCCACCTCGCTATACCGACAAATCCCTCCCGGTGCCTCTCTCTCTCTCTCTCTCTCTCTGGCTCCCCCCTTCCTTCCTCTCCTTCTCTGTCTCTATCTCTCCTTCTCTTCCTTCTTTTCCTTCCTTCCTTCCTTCCCTCCTTCCTCACACCCTTCCTTCCTCCCTTTCCTTCCCGCCAGGCAGTCATGCTCCGTGGCGGGATAATTCCCAGTCGGTCTCCTTGTCATCACCCTCTTCCTCCTCCTCGCGGCCCCGGCGGTAAGTAGCAGCACGCGCCGTCCATCTTCTATCCTCCTCCTCTCCCTCCTCCTCCTCCTCCTCCTCCTCTTCCTCTCTCCCTCCCTCTCCTTCTCTCCTCTCTCTCTCTCTCTCTCTCTCTCTCTCTCTCTGCATGCTGTGTTTATGCTTTTATCGCTTGTTATCGTGGTGGTGCTGCTGTGTGTGTTTTTTTATCTGCTTTCTCTCGCGGCTGACCGACCGACCTCCCCCCCGTGGGGCGCGTGGGGCGCGAGCCAGGCGGGGGATGAGGGGGGCGGAGGGGGGTTTATTTAATGTGTCGCGTGGGAGAGTTTGTGTCTCCCCTCGTGGCCAGCATGACCTTCTGTCGGAGCGCCGCTTGACCAGACGGGGTAATTAGTTACGCCTCGGGGGACGATAGGCACACACACACACTCTCACACTCAACCACACACTCAACCACACTGACACAGCTGCACACACACACGCACACGCAAGCACGCGTGCGCACACATACACACATTCACACATTTGCACACTGGCAGGAGCTTGATAGGACACACATCCACACATTCTTACACACAGACCACAGGCATTCTCTCTCTCTCTCTCTCTCACACACACACACACACACACACACACACACACACACACACACACACACACACACACACACACACACACACACACACACACACACATTCCCATGCACACGCACGCACGCACGCACGCACGCACGCACGCACGCACGCACGCACGCACACACACACGTGTGCATGTGCACGCAAGCACACACACACACACACACACACATAGATTCTCACACATTCTCTCTCACACACACACGCATATTCTTACACAGACATTCTCTCTCTCACACAGACACACGCACGGACGCACGCACGCACGCGTGCAGGCACGCACGCACGCACACATACACACACACACACACACACACACACACACACACACACACACACACACACACACACACACACACACACACACACACACACACACTTTGTGGAAATCTATCTGTCTGAAGGATCATGTTAGTCCATTACTGTGTGTGTGTGTGTGTGTGTGTGTGTGTGTGTGTGTGTGTGTGTGTGTGTGTGTGTGTGTGTGTGTGTGTGTGTGTGTGTGTGTGTGTGTGTGTGTGTACCTTGAAACCCAACACTCAGACTGAGAAAAAGTCCAGTAATAGGAAAGACATGGAGAGAGAGAGGAAGAGAGACAGACAGACAGACAGACAGACAGACAGACAGACAGACAGACAGACAGAAATGGAGAGAGACAGAGAGGGAGAGGGACAGAGGAAGAGACATAGAGGGAGAGACAAAGAGACATAGAGGGAGAGACAGAGCAACAGAGAGAGGGGAAGAGAGAGAGAGAGAGACAGACAGACAGACAGACAGACAGACAGACAGACAGACAGACAGAAATGGAGAGAGACAGAGAGGGAGAGGGACAGAGGAAGAGACAGAGACAAAGAGACATAGAGGGAGAGACAGAGCAACAGAGAGAGGGGGAGGCAGGTTAGAGTGAAGGAGAGTGAGAGAATGCAATCTATTTGTTCTCCAGTCTATTTTTTATGGAGAGTGGGTGGTCCACCAACTTTTATGTAACAGCTGAGAGAGAGAGATAGTGTAGGAGAGACAGACGGTAAGACATCTGAGAGGGAGACGGTGTAGGAGAGACAGACAGTAAGAAATCTGAGAGGGAGACGTTGTAGTAGAGACAGACAGTATGAAATGTAGCAGAGACAGATAGTAGGAAAAATGAGATGGAGACAGCGTAGGAGGTATGTTTTTTTAGGTATATTATAAGTGGATATTGTGCACATGCGCATATATAAATACCAGTATTTCTTTAAATAATGATAGTACTTTACCCCCTAAAATCTTCCCATATAGATCAAGCTTTCATTTTAAGTTATTTTAGAACACGATACAGGGAAAGTAGAGAGTACACTGTCCGTCCAACCAGTTGAAAATTATTTATAAAAAGTCATATTTATTTTTTTAAACTTGAAATGCAACATATGCCTCCATATAGTTCACAGCAGACTCTTAATACAATTGAATTTAATAAAGAGTGTTAAAGCTGCACTATGTAACTTTCCTGTTGGATTTGAACCCTGGTCTCTTGCGCACATGCTGACAGAGCTAATAGAGTCTGCCAGCTTGCTCTGGGGAGAAATTGAACGTTGACCTTCAGGTCAACACTCGTGTCAAACCAGATACATGACCGTGTGAAAGGTCATGTCCAACCTAGACAACAAGATCTAAAGAGAAGAGCAGGGAGACCAAATACACCCCAACTGTATAGGTTATATTATAGTATTAACATACTCTACCATGCAGATTGGACATTTTATTTACAAAAAAACAAAGCAATGACATAATGACATGTAGGGAACATGTTTTGCTAGGTCAAAGTGACCTGTGACAACCAAATTGCAATCAGTTTATCCTTGAGTCCAAGTTTGTGTCAGATGTAATGACATTTCCTCCAGCCTCTCTTTTTGCACCTTAATCTCATGTACAATGCACTGACTTTTGTCTTTTTTTTGTGTGTTTTTCTAGCACCTTAACTAACGTCCATAAGTATATCATGCACATTATACATCTGCTGCTATGCTCACGCACCTTATATCTTATCTCAGGTACTATGTGTAAATATTTTGTTCGTTTTCTTTGTCTGATCTCCTTTCCCTCTTGCCCCCCCCCCCTCTTCTTCTTCCCTTTCTTTTTTCTATGGAAATAACAATACAATGGTATCTATGCACAAAAACGAATTTCACCCACTTTTTTACTTCTGTAAACCTGTGATGTGACAATAAAGCTGATTCTGATTCTCTCCTGATACACCTTCATGGGAATGGGACGGACATGAGGTCACAGTGACCTTAACATTTGACCTTTAACCACCAAAGTCATTACATTGTTTTATCCTTATAGACATTTGTGTGAATAATTGGCTTGTGTGAGTTATGGGGAAAAACTAGTGTGTTTTGTGAGGTAACAGTGACCTTGACCTTTCAACCAGTTCATCCTTGAGTCCAAGTGGACGTTTGTTCCAAATTTGCAGAAATTTCCTCGAGGCGTTCCTGAGATATCGTGTTTACGAGAAGGAGACGTACGGACGTATGGCTGTGAAGACAACCCGAAAACATAATGCCTCATAAAAACGTACCCATGAAAACAAACTGGTTCTTTAATGTTCTTTCTTTAATGTTCGGGGTGAACATTAGGTGGAAATAGACGATCTACAAGATCACAACACGTTGACGCGTTGTAATGCGTTGTGAGCTCGTAGATCAGCTCTTTTCTGTGTGGTGTGTAGAGCAGACATGTCCAAAGTCTGGCCCGAGAGCCAATCGTGGCGTGAGGGCAGATTTTGTATGGTCTATGCATGGCGTACCTTCCTAAAATGTATTATTCATGGCCCACCAGTAGGCCTATAATCTTTTGAAATTCATACGTGGAAGTTTCTGAACAGAGACCTTAACTCTTTAAGACCTGAGAACGCATCTGTGTGTCATTTTTTGATTTCGTTGGGCTATTCAAAAATAGCAGATATACAAGCTCATAGCGCGGCACCGAGTGCCGCGCTATGAGCTTGTAGATCTGCTATTTTTGAAAAATCGTGAAAAATGTTGTGCAAATCTTTGAATATATATATTTAAAGCGAGCATTTCTAGCTAAAATGTTATTGCTTCTGGGGATTCTACAAATGTCTTCTAAATCAGTTTAAAACAGTTTTCTGAAACACTTATGTTGCTATAATATTAATGTCAGTGTCAAGGAGCCCCACAACGATATGTATTTGGCTGCGGACCCCCATCTCAAATTTTTTTTTTCCAGGGACCCCCAGAAGCAAAGATTTGAGTAAAAAACAATTGCTTTATAGATATATATTCAAAGATTTGCAAAAAAAAAACACGATTTAAAAAGAAAATAGCAGATCTACAAGCTCATAGCGCGGCACTCGGTGCCGCGCTATGAGCTTGTATATCTGCTATTTTTGAATAGCCAAAAGTATAAAATATGGATAAAGTGGTTACACAGATGCGTCCCCCGGTCTTAAAGGGTTAAGGCTCTGTTCCATTTAGTGTAGCAGAGCCTGTCCAGTGAGCCAACATGCTCAATATCAGCACCCTGACTCTGTTTGACCTAAATGGAACACAACCTTAATTAGCATCATTGGTAACACCTGAAGGAAGTAAGACGCGGGCGGCCCTAGTCCAATTTCTTATCAATAAGGCTGCTGTGCGTGGGCTGGTCAACTGACTAAATGACACTCTGATCAATTGATTGATTGATTTCTATCTGTTTGTGTTTTACAGCGCAAACAGCGACGAGATAGAGTTAACCCGACCCACTACCCACCGACCTCGATCACTCTGCGTGTGCATGTGAGTGTGTATGAGTGTGTGAGTGAGTGTGCGTTTGGGTGTGTGTGTTGTCATGTCTGGGATGACAAGTGGTGTGTGTGTGGACAGTGACCTGTCCTCCATGCTACAGAGAGGCGCCGCCCCCTCCCACCACCACCCAAATCACCATGGTTACGGCGGACAAGGACAGGTGAATCACCTATATATCACGCGTTTGTTCAGGAGACCGTGTCGGAGAGACAGACCGTAGGAAAGCTGAGAGGGAGACGGTGTAGGAGAGACAGACAGCCGGAAGCTGAGAGGGGGGACAGACAGTGTTGGAGGGACAGACAGTGTTGGAGGGACAGACAGTGTTGGAGAGACAGACAGCAGGAAAGCTGAGAGTGTAGGAGAGACAGACATGAGGAAATTTGAGAGGAAGACAGTGTAGCTTGTTGGGATGTGATTCCAGACCAGCACTAATGAATACATTAGTGGGTGGCATATCCACCCTAGAGGGCTAGCATTTCAGCCCAGGTTGCCAGGCTTTAGCCCATCCAGAATTCCACCAAATATTGCATCATGCATGGTACTCTATCATGATTTTCAGTAGCTAACTCATTTCCATTAAGAAACCCCCCCCCCCCCCCCCCTGGTTTCTCTGGCTGATAAAAGCAGCTTCAGGCATATTCATTTACTTTACTGCCAGTGAGGAACGACAGTACCCCCAGCCAACAAGATGATGAAGTCTGGCCTGGAACTCCTTGACTGTCAGCGAGTTGCCTCAAAAGCCAGGGTTGAAGTTGCTGGGGGAATTGGGGGCTGGGGGGGGGGGGGGAGTCCATGCCTCTGCTTTTGATATCCCCCTCTGATCATACATTTTTTATATAATATTTGATATTGTAGTACAGTAAACTATAATTATGTTAATAATATGAATATTTCATATTGCAGGTTGGGACCCTGGGACCGTCCATGTTGGAGTACAGTGCAGAGATGGATCGTTATCGCAATTCCATCGCCAACTTCTACAAGACCAACGTCAACATGAGCATGAACGTTAGCATGCCTGCGTTTACGCAGCAGTCCGCTAAGCTAGCGGCTCGCCTGGCCGCGGCCACGCCCATCTTCCCCCCTGCCAGGCTGGGCGCCATGGCTACCGGCCCCTGGGGTTGCCACGACAACATGAACATGAGCCATCCGGCGGCCGTGTTCTGGGGCCGGCCCAAACCGGTCGCCACGCCCGCTCATCACCACCATCACCACCATCAACACCCGTCCGTTGCCGGGGCAACGCCCGCCACAGGGTCTGGTCACGTGACCTCCTCGCACCCCCACAGGACCAGCATGCATCAGGGCAGTGGAGGTACCGGGGGAGGAGGAGGGGGAGGAGGAGGCAATGAAGGGGGAGGAGCAAATAAACAGGGACACGCCTCCTCCTCGTCTTCCTCTTCGCTTTCGGGAGGACAGGAAACGCATCATCACCACCCCATGGCGGCACATAGCAACGGAAACTTCCTTCCTGGTTACGGCTCCGGGGGAGGCGGGGATTGTGGCGTCATGAACAAGCAGGGACACGCCCACCCAGACATGATGGGCCTATCAGAGAGCGGGAGTTGCAACGGGGGCGGAGTTATGGGCGGGAGCTTTCTCGGGGGTCTTGGCTTACCCCCTGGGGTCATTGTCATGGCAATGGGGTCGGCCGGAGGCGGGATGGACACGAGCAGCGCCTTCCAGATGACGGCCAATCAGAGAGGCCCGTCGGACTGCCAGCAGCACTCTAACTCCTCCCCCTGTCCGTCCACCTCCCCCTCGTCGTCGGGGGTGACGGGCTGTGGAGGAGGGGGCGGGGCTTCGTCAGGCGCGGTCGCCAAGAGGAAGAGGAAGCGCTGTGGCGTATGCGGACCCTGTAGACGACTCATCAACTGTGGGGTGTGTTCTTCCTGTCGGAACAGGAAGACGGGTCATCAGATCTGTAAGTTCAGGAAATGTGAAGAGCTGAAGAAAAAGCCTGGAGGAGGCGCTATGGAGGTAGGCACAATATATAAACATTACAGGGAACGACACAATATATAAACATTACATTGATAGAATGACAATATATAAACATTACATTGAATGACTTTACAGAGAACGACAACATGTAAATATTACAGGGAACGACAACATGTCAATTTTACAGTGGAACGACAACATGTAAATATTACAGGGAACGACAACATGTAAATATTACAGGGAACAACAACATGTAAATACTACAGGGAACGACAACATGTAAATATTACAGGGAACGACAACATGTTAATATTACAGGGAACGACAACATGTAAATATTACAGGGAACGACAACATGTTAAT
>NC_137620.1:37748276-37753276 GCF_963280865.1 Gymnoscopelus braueri | reverse complement strand
GAGATGGGCGTACTTTGATTGATTCAATACTTTGTTAGTCAGAAAAGTAAGACAGCACGTGGCACAGTAAGACAAGCTAAAAGGATAACACAAAAAAAGTCCTGGGGACTTGTTTCCATTGTATTCAATTCATCAACATAGCATACAACATTAACACTTACACAATAATACATCATCAACAAATACAAACACTATATGTACAACATTTACCTTCCCTTTTGGTCTCCTGATGTTTTTTCCACAGATAGATATTGTGAAAATAGCAGATCTATCGCTCACATCGCCTCGAGGCGTTGTGAGCTTGTAGATCTGCTATTTTCACAATTGTTGCCTCTTATATAATTTAGCAATTTCATTTATAGTATGATTTTTGTAGTATGGTTTGTTGATTACTTTTGATGCAGTAATGCTCTTTTTCTCTTCTTTATTGAGGTATTAAAAAGGTCTTAAAAGTCCTTAAATTGTCACTTCTCTCAAGTTCTCTGCATTCAACATAGGTAGCAGACAGTAGGAACGCTGAGAGGGAGACAGTATAGGAGAGACAGACAGCCGAGATGCAGACAGTATAGGAGAGACAGACAGTAGAAAGCCGAGAGGGAGACAGTGTAGGAGAGACAGACAGGTTTTGGTATCATCTGGAGGTGTAAACAATCATACATGTATTAGACCTTAAAGGAGCACTCCACCCTTTTTCATCTTCATATAATTGGTCCTCACTAATGCTCATTATGATGTTACCAGTTTTTGTCAACTTGGTCTGTGTCTCAGAGGAGGGCTGTGGACAGTTCAGAAACAAGCCTACCCATGACATCATCGGTAGAAACAAGATTTCAAATGTTTTTTTTTATTTTGTATTAATGCGAGAACAATGGCTTCTATTATAGCAAGATAACTTTCCAGGAAGTGAAAGCCTGCAGTTTATCTTAGCTTGGAATTCCCATCGATGATATTACCTGAACTGTTCACAGCCCTCCTATATGAGACCGAGTAGACAAAAGTGGTACCATATTATATGAGCATTAGTGAGGACCAATTACATGAAGATAGGTTGAAAATGGGTGAAGTGGTCCTTTAATTTGAACAAATTGATATTTTCTGACTGAATTCTCTCTCTCTCTCTCTCTCTCCCTCTAGCGCCCTCCATCTGTCCCGACTGCTGAGGCTTTCCGTTGGTTCTTCTAGAACTTGCCTCCACCAATCAGATCACGTCAACCAGGAAGTGTCACTTCGCCACTGTCATGTATAGGACTACAATAACCAGGATAAAGGACTACAGTACTCCACGCCACGGTCATCTTTGGACTACAGTGTTAAAACTACATGTCCCACCTCATGGGGTCAGGAAATTCTGCAGGAAGAAGGAAGAAGGGGACCGGTTTGTCACTGTGTTGGAACGGTTATCCAGCTGCTATACCAATCCTGCGTTCCATTACAGGGTTTCCCAAACTGTGGGCTCGGGGCCCACTGGTGGGCCGTGAGGATATTGCAATTGGGCCCCCAAATAATTGGCAAAGATTTGAATGATAATAGCATTAACCCATTAAGACCTGAGGCCGATTAAAAAATGTTTTTCTAAATCCTAACAATATATATATATAATATATATAATATATAGATATTCAAAGATTTGCACAAATTTTCACAATTTTACAAAAATAGCAGATCTACAAGCTCGTAGCGCGACACTCGGTGCCGCGCTACGAGCTTGTATATCTGCTATTTTTGAATAGCCTAAAGAAATCTAAAAGTGACACAGATGCGTTCCCGGTCTTAATGGGTTCATATAAAGTTAATATAAAAAGATATACAAAAAAACCCAATCATGATCTTTCTTTCTCATTGTGATACCGATAAATAGGAACATAAAGTACACTGTGTTGGTTCCATTGATCCAGGCCACAACACAATCGATTGATTGATCATTAAAATAAACATGCTCTGAAAATACAAATGGCCCGTCAGATGGGTGGGCCGCAAAACGCTCCAGAAAAGGTTGGGAACCGCTGCATTGCAAGATGGAACTAGGGATTCCCATCTCCAATCAGGAAAAAAAAATCAATACAACTGGCTTTTAAGTTCGTATTCAGTCACACCAGGGTGTCCGCTTGCCTGGGAGCAGATTTTCAAGTTGACAATACATTGTCGCCAAGCAACACTTTTGTGCGATGGGAGTGTAAATTAGCTGTCCGACTGGAGTTCCTAGTTGGGAGCTCAGGTAGCTTATGTTTTCTCAAAGCCCACTTTGCAACTCTGAATTCAAGTCATACTGTGTAACTTTGGGTAACAAAAGTCATTTTTGATAAAAAATCTTTCGCTGGTCTGTTCCACACGTGTTTTTGAAAGTTCTCTAAACACTATTTTAGTACATTTAGTACATACCGTTTCTGACAACATTGTTGTTGCTTTCCAAAACAACCCCCGGCAATAGGACCCTGCAGCATTTGTTTTGGAGCAGTGGTTTTGCTATTTCAAACTGAACCCTGGGAATTGTAGTTCAGAACATAGACAGAGCAGAGGTGTCACCAAAAAGACTGCTAACATGAGTGTTACACAGTATGACTTCAATAGGCCCTGAGCATAACTGTAGTTCCCTTTTCCAGAGGGTGGCAGAAACATTTCCTTTTCCGGGTCAGTTTCTCATAGCTTCATTTGATTGGCTCAGCAGCACATTTGAACGGGAAACACATGTGTAGTGTGTCCAGTTCAAATCTGCAGCTGAACCAATTAAATTAAGCTATGGTAAACTGGCCCGGAACAGGAAATGTTTCTGCCACCTTCTGGCAAAGAGTTAGCCTGGTAAACCCTCCCTCCGGAAATCTCAATTCCATTTCATTTCAGGAGTGAGTCTGGCCTGATCCGCCTGTCTGCAATATTGGCTGTGCTGGAGTTGGGCGGGAGTAATACCGTTGACTGACAACCCCTTCAGCCAATGATAATTTTTCCCCTTCAGCCAATCAGCAGTTCACCAGTCTTAATGTGACGCGACGGGACTTTTGAGACAGCCATACCCAAAATGGGTTGCCTTTTTCGGGTACAATGGTGTCACTGCCCGCCCCTACCGGTTCTCTAATTTTTTTTTTTTAAATAGGCTTTGTCATGATTAATTGACCACATATATGAAGTTAAACAACTACATTCTATCCAAACGATATCTTATAAGTAAATTCCGTGCCTCAAAATAGAAGTTAGAGAGCTTTTTGAAGTAAAAAAATAGCGGAGAAAACTGCCCACAGAAAAAGATGGCTGCCGTTCGTGTTTTGGGCTCACTCGAACTCGCCACCTGATTGGCCAACTGTCGCTGTCAATCACAGAACGATGTGCGACGACGCTGATAGGCGCGGTCGTTTGGCATATACAGCCAATATTGCAGAGAGGCGGTTCATGCCAGACTCACTCCAGGAATCAAATAGAAATTAGATTTCCGGAGGGAGGGTTTACCAGGCTAGCAAAGAGTAGTCTACTACAGTTATGCCATCATATCAACATTGGTGCGCACACATCAACAGTAGATCATGTTACTTTTGCCAGAATTTATGCTATTAGAAACAGTTTTGGCATGGTATGCTTTTAGATCAAAAATCATCAGCTGGTTACCCTATTCAATCAAAGTATAAGGTTGTTGCTGGTGTTCATAAGGAACTGCAAAACCCTCACTTGCCAGGGTCTCTCCATGTTTTTCCACCTCAGTAGTTCAAACATGGGTAGGTTGATAAACACACTCCACATTACACACAACTGTAGCAGCATTGTAGCTTCCACGTTAACGTTATGAAGAGGACAGCTAACTGGCTAGCCACTTGCCTCCAACTTCCAACTAGTAGGAAACTCTGGATTTCTTGACCCCCAATATCCCCAAGATGTAGTTAAGATGTCAAAGCAACATGGCGGGGCAAACTGTGAACTGTTATTATTATTATTTATTTTGAATGTGCTTATGACTATGTTTAATGTATATGCAGCCAATTTAACGCTTGCAAAATAGATATTGTTTAGTTATAACAGTTACATTGTATCTGGTTTGTCGAGTAAAGTTATGCAAATGGTTGGTAGCTCTAACACTTAGCTGCAGAGCAGGGATTGGTTGGATAAATGTCTACACCATTAGAACAGTAGACCGTGACAGCTGCTCAGACATTCCAGCTATGGGAACTTAGTGACGCGTCTGCAATGCAGCGTTAATAGCGGTTAGCATCATGCATGCTAACACACGCAGCTGTGTTGTCGTACCATGTTACAGTCTGCTGACAGACAATAAAAATCAACAGTAGCCTATCATTATCATTAACAACAACATGAAATTTAAACTTGAATTTTTTTCAGACTGATGATCTAGAAATACAGTCTGGATGGAATCTAAGGCCCAATCTCAATGTCTCAATGTAGGACGTGTTGCGCGTTCCTGATAAGTCCGCGATGGCTCAGTGTGTGAGGGCCCTGGGCCAGACTTTCGGAGCCCTTTATGCATACTCTCCGTCAGTCTTTTGCAGACTTTGCTAGAGAGGCAATAACCCACAACTCAAATCATTGAGCTATTACAGCCAGTGGATGACAGTGGCGAGCTGGAAGAAGACTTTACACACAGCACCGTGTAGTTGTTTATGATAACAATAGGACAACGTCATCAAAGTAGCATGATGTCACAAAGTGCTGTCCTTTCCTTCATATTTATAACATTTTGAGAGTAGGTGCAGGTTGAGGGTTCAAGGCAAAGGGCAGACATTGAGATTGGGCATAAGTGAATTGCCCTTGAACATGACCGGCAAAATTGAGCCCATGTTCACAATGAGTATGTGCAATAGCTGTGATGATGACGTTGTCCCCCGTTCCTTCTCCTCAGACAGTCACCAGAAACAAGGAGGTTACAAAGAGCAATTGTCACGAATGTCATCGGCATGCGACCAATGCGAGCACAAACTGCTTATTTGACACTTATCAGCCAATCACTGTCCAGACGTCCACCATACACAACATTGCCACTTACAGTATCAGCCAATGACTGT
>NC_137620.1:37735776-37743276 GCF_963280865.1 Gymnoscopelus braueri | reverse complement strand
TTTGGGGGCCCACTTGAACGGCCCACCACTGCCAGTGGGCCCAGGCACCACTGGTGTATTAGTGGTCAGAGCGCGGTGGTCACAGAAACATGAAATCATTACAACATCAAAGTGGTCATGTTTCTTTTATTTTCTCTACAATGCACAACTTCAACTTAGCAGAATTGTGAACCAAATTTCTTTACCAGTGATATAGCCTGTGTGTGTGTGTGTGTGTGTGTGTGTGTGTGTGTGTGTGTGTGTGTGTGTCTGTGTGTGTGCGTGCGTGTGTGTGTGTGCGTGTGTGTGTAAGGGCTTTTCTGTGTGTTAGTGCATTTTCATGTTTTCTACTTTTAAAATGACCAGCTAAACAAGATCTGCCAACCCAAAAAATATGATACCATTCCTTTTTTTAATTTTTTATAATTTTTATCCCACGATTTTTGTAACCCATATTCTTTCACCCAGTGCCAATTGCCTATGTAATCCTGGGCGCTACTCTCCCTCTGCCAGCCTAGGGAGAGCACAAGCTGAAGCTCATGCCTCCTTCAATGCATGAGGAGCAAGCAGGCCGCTTCTTATCACCCGACAGGGGGGAGGTTCCCTGGTTAGACGTAGCGCGTGGAAGGAACACGTTATTCCAACCAGTTCCTTTCCCTTCCATCAGGCGCCCTGGCTGACCAGGGGGAGGCAGTATAGTGACCAGGATTACTGCATGTTTTTATGAGGGTATTAACTACCCTAGGAGACACAGGGAGAACATGCAAACTCCACACAGAAAGACCCTTTCGCCAACCCCACCTAGGGTATGGGCACTGATGACGCGGAGGAGAGAACACGCCCCCAGCGCCCACAGCGTCCCCGGCGGGAATTGAACCCAGGACCTTCTAGCTGTGAGGCGACAGCGCTACCGACTGCGCCACCGTGCCCCCTATATTATCCCATTCCTGACAATACTTAAAAAAAATTAAAAAACTTTTGTAACTTTTGAAACTTTATGTCACATTGTAACTTTATGTAACTTTATGTAACTTTGCTTACTGACGTTTGCGCGCAACACTCTTGAAAACAAACCATTGCATTGTGGGTTTGCCTACAATAGAAGCCGTGAAAGGAGCTGACAGGCCGTTCTTCCTATCAATTAATCAATCAATCAATCATTCAGATCAATTCAAGTGGCATATGCCAAAAGGAGGAGTTTTGTGATGTATTTATTTAGTTTTGAGGGACATGGCACGTGGTCTACCTGCACAGATTTTGTGATCTACTACTAGTAGATCACGATTTACCCATCGTGCTAAGTGGTTAAAGCACAATCTGACTGTACTTCACTGTGTGAACTGTGATTCAGACTAAATAAATATATATTTAGATGTATCAACATAACATATATAATATTGTGATTCCTATATTTATATTACAATAAAAAAGAACCGAGTGAGCTTGTGAGTGGTGGTATTAGGTACGTTAATGATAATTAGAGTTGTAATCAATATATATTTTGTTGTATAGTATTTTCTCAAGGTTGCCAGGTATGATGACGTCGCACTAAAGGATGTGATGTCACTCTTCAGGATGTGATGTGAGGAGACAGAATGCAGGCTTTCTATTGGTCCACTGCAGAGAGAGAGAGAGAGAGAAAAAGAGAGAGAGAGAGAGAGAGAGATTTAGTGTGAATCCTATTCTATAATGAAGACATGAATATCATCATCACCACACTTCCTGTTATGTTCTGTTTACCAAAAAACTCACGCAGATCTCACAAGTTATGAGCTTGTAGATCTGCTATTTTGGCATAAGTAAGATGTAAACTGAAGCATTGTGATAACATTTTGGTCCCAGACGATCGCTACGATTCGACGAGACAATTACAATGACATCCAGTACAAGTACATCCCCACACTCCCTGGACATGACGCTAGTATGTATGAGGTCTTACCCCCATTCAAACCCTTGATGCTGAGTGCCAAGCATTGGGTCCCACTTTGGTATGACCCGAGACCAGTATTGGGGTTAAAGCCGTTACTGTAATCAGAATACTTTTTCAAGTAATGGAGCAACCTAACGCGTTAGTTTTGCAATTAGAGTACTCATTAAAACAGTGGCGTCACTTAGTCACTTTTAAGACCTATAGTTCCCTGTTCCTTCTGTTGCCACATAGGAAAAGCAAAATCCATCCGACGCATTTGCTCTATTCCCTGATGAATGAATGAGCTCGTCTCTGTCGGGGTGCCTGTCGACAGAGAGTTGCACTGATGTTACACAAAAAACGGTGACCGATGCCTTGCCAACTGCACAGCAGTCTGTGTTGATTGCGTAATCATTCTATTCAATAGGTCACCACTTTCGGTGTGACACGGCTGACGGTACTACTGGTTTGGTTTTGTATTACATTAATTTGTCGCACCTGTGCGACATGGCAGAGATTGAGAGAAGACAGGTTATCCTTTTGTACGGTCGTGGAAATTATTTTTGGATTTGTTGGTGAAAGGAGTAAGAACATCAATGCAAATCCTATCTAGCCTCGCGTGGCCAGACAATATCACACGACACACTGCGTGGATATTAGTCTGGTCCCTATCAACGATAGATTTTTTTCCAAGGGGCGGTTACAAAAAGATCCAAACGGACTCTATTGGTTAGACCTAAACCAATCAGAGCAGTGCTTCCTTGTTCACGAACCAATCAGAGCAGTGCTTCCTTGTACGTCATTGCTCCAAATAAGGTGATAAGCCCGCCCACATTTGGATACTGGGCCCTGGTTGGTTCCGCACGACTGCGGAGGGAGAGAAATGGAATCTCTATGGAGGGGGGCCAGACCTAATCTGCCGAGGGCTAAAGTGCGATGCAATTTTGCAAATGCAGATTCGTCTGGAACCAGGCTAAATCCTATCCTATGTCAGTATGCCTTGGTGAAGCCCATCACAGCTCCACACCACTGGTGGTCACTTCGGTAGTATAGGCTGCACTCTTGATTTTATGTTTACCAAACAAACGTAATCGTAATGAGCTTTAAAGGAGATATTGCATAATGTCATTCCTCACAATGGGGTTTTAATCGTCGGTGACGCAAAAGTAATCTAACAAGTCACTTTTCTCAGAGGGTAATCCTGTAACGTAACGGAATACTTTTAAATGGCAGTAATTCTGTACGTTAACAAGTTACTTTTAAAAGTAACGCTACCCAACAATGCCCGGGCCCAATCTCACTCTAACCACTGCTAAATTCTATTTACTGCTAAACGGAAAATATCTTATGTTGCTGCTGCCAGTTATGTCTGTTTATGACACGTTTATGACAGCTGAACAGTGGTGCAAGAATTAATCAAACTAATCAAGTCAATGGATTATTAAAAAAATGACAATAATCCTATACTGTTTATTATAATTGCCTAATGGGTTGATGGTGGGTCCATGGTGGACGTCACAGACGTAACATCCGGACTTGCGAGGTGCACCATTGCTCCGATCAGTACCAAACTTGACGAAAACACTGTTCAGGGGCCTGCTATGAGAATAGTCGCACCAGGGGCCACATCAGGGGCTCACAGGGGCCACAAGCGCACCATTGCTCCAATCTGTACCACAGGTGGCACAAACACTGTTCGGGGGTCTGCCATGAGAATAGTCACACCAGAAATAACTACTTGATGATAAATCTCTACTTTGGGCATAGATGACCTGTTATCACTTTGTTTGCATGACATCGTTGAGCGACTAAGTATAAAATGGTGCTTGGTTAAAGGGATTGTAGGCAACATTAAGCCTACATTTTAAGAATATTTATATATATATATATATATTGCATTTTTTCCCCTCTATCAGCCACTATATAATGATGCTGGGGTGTTTTCCTGCATTGAAACACAGTCCTCTTTCTGAAATCCGTATTTTCCCTACTATTTATGTTTGTCCGGGACGTAAATGCATGGACGCGCATGTGCGCGTCCTTGCGCGTCCGTGCCCGTGTGAAGTGTTCGGGTGAAACCGAATGGGACCGAGTGCAGCCTACAAAAATGGAACGAGCCGCCATTGTTTTCTCTGCAGGCAGTTTATACTTCTTACTTTCGTTTTTAAAACGCTCTCAAACTTATTTTTTGAGGCACGGAATTTACTTTTAAGATAGCGTTTGGATAGAATGTAGTTGTTTAACTTCATATATGTGGTCAATTTATCATGAAAGAGCCTATTTAAAAATAAAAATTCAGAGAACCAGCAGGGGCGGGCAGTGACATTATTGTATCCGAATAAAGCAACCTATTTTCGGCATGGCCCGTTTAGAAGTCCCCCCTGCGTCACCCCCTGGTGGTCGGGGAAACGAACTGCTGATGAGGAGGGGGGGTGGGGAGTGGAGGTGCGGTGTTTGACAATAGTTTTTTTCTTTTTTTTATCTCTGAACTCGCCTACAATCCCTTTAAGTGCTGCTCGATTATTCAATTAATCCAAAAAGTTATTGATTGAATAATCGAATCGCGAAAATAACCGATAGTCGCACACACGCACGTGCACACACACACACACACACACACACACACACACACACACACACACACACAGAGAGAGAGAGAGGGGTCTTACATGGGGTCCAGTCGTGTGGAACATCAGAGATGTTGAAGGGCTTCATGGTGAAGGTGACGTCTCTCCACTTCCTGAAGTTCCACAGCCTCATGTTCTCTGTTCTCCTGTCCTCCACCACAAAGCTCTCTATCTTTATGACCGGCAGGTCCTACACACACACACACACACACACACACACACACACACACACACACACACACACACACACACACACATGCTTGAATAGGTTTGCAACAGTTAATCAAACTAATCAATTTAAACGATTACAACGCGATGCGACCTTGTAGATCTGTTCTTTTCAACATATTTTCACGACACCATTGTGCGACATGGTGAAATATTAAATAAAGTTTCAAGTTATATAGTACATTAACAGTATTAATGCAAACAGATAATGTGTCAGACCTCCAGAACTAATACTTCTCTAAAATGTTCACTCTGTGTGTGTGTGTGTGTGTGTGTGTGTGTGTGTGTGTGTGTGTGTGTGTGTGTGTGTGTGTGTGTGTGTGTGTGTGTGTGTGTGTGTGTGTGTGTGTGTTTTACCGGTATATTGTCGAAGGTAGCGACGATGCCCCAATCAAGGTTGCACTTCCCACAGAACAACTTCCTGGTTTTCACCAGACCGCCGATGTTGATTGGTTTGGGGTGTGGTTTAGTGGCAGTGCGGGAAAACAGCGAACGATCCAATACAATGTGATGAGAGTCCTGAGAGAGAGAGGGAGCAAGAGAGAGAGAGTGAGAGAGAGAGAGAGAGAGAGAGAGAGTTTCTATCTTTTCATACGGGTGTCATCAAAATCACATAATTCATTCATTTCAGAGATTGCCAGAATCATTATTATTATTAGAAGGCAAAGAGACCGTATTTCATTCACCTTATGTCTAATAGTGGATACAATTTACAATTTAGGCATTTAGCAGACTTTGAAGTGCGAAATCGGAATAAGCAGAGTAAGCATGAACTCTAGTCAATAAACAATGTAAATAGTCACATAAATAGAATGCAGGGAGAACAATGTGCCTCAAATAGGACTATTGGATACCAGGTAAACAATGAACCTAGCATCTGTCTAAAACAACATCTAAATAACCTTCTATACATTTGTGAAAAACTAATCTAAATAACAAAACATGAGAACAAGTAAGAACATAGGGAACTAGCCTGAAGAAATACAGCCTTATTTGAAACAGAAACATATTTCACTTTTGTTACCAAGATCACTCACCCTCACGACCGTGATAGGGACCATGTACACTCAGTGTGTGTGTGTGTGTGTGTGTGTGTGTGTGTGTGTGTGTGTGTGTGTGTGTGTGTGTGTGTGCGTGTGCGTGTGCGTGTTACCTGCAGCACTCTGATGTCATCAGAGGTACATGCGGTGTTTCCTCGACATTTGGCACAGATCAAAGTGAAATCTCCTTCATATCTGATCGGCAGAAAGCGCTTCTGCTGCCTCTGAAGCCTGTCCTGCTTCTGTAACAAACACATCTGACACACACACACACGCAGAAATACTTTAGTATGGTGTTTACATGAGCATAGTCTGATTCATTATTCATTATTATTACACAGCTTGGTTGAATGCTTGATTCTGATTGGTCAATCACTGAATTCAGCGTCTAATCAAAGGCTCAGAGCACTCGGCTGCACTGCTTGATTTTGTGCTGTATCCAACATGGCGGCCATGTAAACAAACATGTTTTCCGAGGCGACCATGTTGCACTGGACAGACGGCCGCACCTGACATAAATTAATGGAATACTCTCATCACCGTAAGCAATGAAATACTCTGTTTTGTTGTTACTTTTGTGTCAATTTATTAATGTATTCATTAAGTAGACCATCGTGGAGAGCCCTGTGCTCTACATACAAACTGTAATAAGAGGGATAATTTACTATGTAATTTGTACTTTTGAATAATTGAGTATTAACACATCGAAAGCACGAAGATTCTCGTGTTTGGCACTCAAAGCATATATATATATATTGAATACTTATGTATTTTTTAAAACGTACTCCAATACTTGCTTTTTCACTCAGAAACTTGCACTTGAATCACTTGAACTTGTTGGTCTTTCCTTAGTAGCAAATCTATACTAAATACAAAGAGCTTTGTGAATGAGGCCCAATGTATCTGGAACAAAACTTTTAGAAGTGACTTAACTCTATAAACGCCATTGACTCGAAAACGCGTCAATAACTACTTAATCCACCCACGCCATTGACGCGTTTGACGCGTTGGATTTGCGTTCATTGTTTAATCTCTGATCGCGCTATGCTGCTTAAAATTCAATGTTATTCTCGAGTTCCACTTACTTCACCCATATCTGCATCCGGTTTCATGTCCTGGGTTCCGTTTCCGGTTTTTGATTATTTTCCCCCGGTCATTTCGTCCAAAATAGGTAAACAAACGGTTTTTCACACGGTATGACGGACAAACGGACAGTTTCTCTTCTATAATCTATGGTCTGGGTGACGATCAGTCATCGCCGTCGTGTATCACAACGTAATTCTGACGATCAAAACAATCTGGGAGGACGTCACATCCGTTTTCATGGTTTTCCCTGTCTAATCGCTCAAGAAGGGTGAGAGAGACACCAGGAGCTGATCAAGCTATCATGTGCTGCTCTCTGGTGGCGGATTTGTGCGGCGTCTTTAAAAAGCAGTCTGATCAATTATTTTCATGAAAATTTTCAAAATATAAAAATAAAAAAAACACGAAAATTGCTGGCAATGGGGGAGTACTTTATGAAAATACTCTGGCAGTCAAAGAGTTAAAGGGATATTTCACTTTAAAAAAACTTTTGGTCATTTTATCGTCTACTCAGGCTTTTGTGAGCCCCCCAGACCGTTTTTAAGTTGCTTGATTTAGTATTTAGATATTTGATAATCATTTTATCAGACACGCCCCCTTCCTATACAAACCCATTATAACTTCAAACTCCATT
>NC_137620.1:37693276-37728276 GCF_963280865.1 Gymnoscopelus braueri | reverse complement strand
CATATGTTCCCTGGGTTCTATATTCCCCCACTAAGGTTAGGGTTAGGGTTAGGTTTAGGTTAGGTCCTATGTTCCCCGCTCTCCCTAGGAAAGCGGGGAACATAGGACCCGGGGAACATAGGTACGGTTCCTAATCAACGTATATACATTGTAATGTAAATTGCAAAGAAATTACCGATCTACAAGCTCACAACTTGGCGACACATTGTGAGCTTGTAGATCATCTATTGTTCTTACTCTTCACCAGATGAATTTATGCAGATCTATGAAAATGGTTATGCAAAATAATTGTTATTATCTAAATTAATTGCTATCAGGCGATTATGTGATGATTGTGAGTGACAGGCCTAACAGTGGGCATGGTAAAATATTCAGAACCAGAGCGGGGCTACATCGAGTATGAAACCATTTTGACCTCAGAGAGATTGTTCAGTTTCAGCAAGCCAAAAAAAGGTTTGACTTCTTTTGAAGTATGTGGTCAACTTAAACGATAAGGATTCTAACCCTAACTGACAGAAATAAACAAGTGTGTGTGTGTGTGTGTGTGTGTGTGTGTGTGTGTGTGTGTGTGTGTGTGTGTGTGTGTGTGTGTGTGTGTGTGTGTGTGTGTGTGTGTGTGTGTGTGTGTGTGTGTGTGTGTATGCGCGAGCGCAGTGGCATGCTCGTGTGTGTATTACTTGGCACAGAGTTGACAGACGTTGGCAACAGCATCGTCTTCGTTCTTGAAAGTCCCGATTCCTACTGATGCAGTCAGACCTACAATCTACACACACACACACACACACACACACACACACACACACACACACACACACACACACACACACACACACACACACACACACACACACACACAAATAATTACATACTATGAAACAAAAACATGATAGGCTAAGTGTGCGTGCGTGCGTGCGTGCGTGCGTGCGTGCGTGCGTGCGTGCGTGCGTGCGTGCGTGCGTGCGTGCGTGCGTGCGTGCGTGCGACTGTGCGTGTGTATAGTTTTGTGTGTACCATATATTTACAATTTATCCAGAGCGACTTACAATAAGCAATGTAAACACATACATCAAATGCAGAAAGACAGTGTAGTGCCTCAGTAAATTAGGATCACAGGTAAACCAAGAAGCTAGTATCAGTCTAAACATTATACTATCAAAAATAATAATCTGCACATTGAAACTATAGGATACCAGGTAAACAATGAACCTAGCATCTGTATAAATAACATGCTAAATGACCTAAATTACATTTTAACCCGAAAAAAAAAGAAACAAAAAACACAAGAACAAAATGTTATGACCACGGTATATCTGCAGGGTCATCATATCTAGGTGCTACGGGCTAAATTGGCGTCTGAAGAGTTTAATCTTTGGGTGTGAGTGAGTCTGCAGTTCTATCTGCAATTGGGAGTTTGATCCACTGTTTGGGAGCCAGGAGGACGGAGAAGAGACTGGGAGGTGTACCTGTGGTAGTGTGTCTCCTTTCTTATCCAGTTTGTTGTCCAGATATTTTGACATGATGATATTGTATGGATGTTTACCTGTCAGAGGGAACACACAACACACACATGACTACACACACAACACACACCTTACTACACGCAACACACAAATAACTGCACATACATTCTCTCCCACCAAATGCTGTCCCATAAATGGAAGAAAGGTTAATTCTGTGGTGTTGCTGTTGTGTTGTCTTGTTCAGGTTGTACTTCATTGTTACATCTCGTGCACAGGTACAGTTTAACTTATTTTTGTTAGCTTCCTTCAGACAATGTAGCAGCAGCATAGGTAATAATAATAACACAAATTAAGAAATAAATAAAAGGGGAAAAAGAGAAAAACACGGGAAGAAAATGTAAAGAATCAGTAGTTTTAGTCAATAGGATAATAAAATACAATAGATCAGCATATGTACAATGTATACAGGCGTAGCCTATTACATTATATACACCATCAGCGTTGATCAGTAGCTGACACAGTAACTTCCATAACAGTTTAGGTAGGAACAGCCAATGTTTTAAGGTGCAAAAAAACACGGCTAAGTACTACTACTGTAACTACGACTTTTCTGAGCAATGTGAAAGCTCCTTAAGGCTTTTTATATTGTAGTATAGTTGTACCTGTAGTATTGTGACACTCATCAAAGATGAGCAGTGAGAAACAGGAAAGGGAAGCGATGTCGTTTGTCAGCAGAGCGTTCACAACGATCTGAGGGGTCAGCACGATGATGTCATTGGTCTCCACGACCACGCTGAGTGACACCTGGTCACCCTGACCACCACATATACCCTGGATCCTAGGGAGAGAGAGAGAGAGAGAGACAGAGAGAGGGATAGAGAGAGGGATAGAGGGAAAGAGAGAGAGCGAGCAAAGGTATTTAGAATTTTGTCTCATTCTGAAGATATAGGGCCCTATTTAGACAATCTATGTAGATCTACTTTTTATATATAATTTTGAAAAAGATTAATAACACATAGGCTATCTTCTTTTATGGGGGTGCCTGGCACAACATATTTTCAGATGTGGGTCCAAGGCAAAATACAAACATACACAAAAAAACACTGACTTAGACAACATGGGTACCAGGCATAAAAATGACAACTGCGTCAGTCGGAAGATAGGGCTTAATATGTGTGTGTGTGTGTGTGTGTGTGTGTGTGTGTGTACCTGACATCTCCCTCTCTCTGTCTGAAGTATTGTGTAAACAGCTGCAGCTGCTGGTTGAAAACGTCCACCTTGGTCGCCATGAAAAGCACCTTTGACCCTTGACCTCTGGTCTCCAGGTGATGCTCACTGATCGACAAGGCAACCACCGTCTTACCACAGCCTGCGGGATCAAAGAGTCATGAGATCCAGTCCTCTCATGAAAACACTAATAACTAATAACTCTGCTAAATGCCTAAAATTGTAAATTGTAACTAAAACTAGAATTGACAAAAACATTTTAGTTATCTTATATATTTTTTAAACAAAGGCATTACAAAAACATTTATAATGTGTGATTAGCTTGTAATTAAAAAAGAAATAGCTTATGTACAGTACAAGCTCACAATGCCTCACAACATGTTATGAGCTTGCAGATGTGCTATTTTTGCTATTTTTCGGACCTTGTTGAATCTTGCCCCTTACTAATTCATAATTCAATAAAAGACATAAAAATAAAACAAAAACTTTCACAAACTAAACTAGCAAACCCACTTAAAAAAGGAATTCAAACTACAATGAAATTGAAGATCTCCACCCGGGCACAATGTTCAGGTCGGGACACATACATATTTCTCTCATAATTCACACTTATGTCGGGTTAGGGTTTTACATTTATATAAGGAATGGACTTTAAAAAAAAGTCATTATAAACATGTTGTACACGTGAACTGCTCTGCGTGCGGTTAAACACACATATTTATACAAAATATATATAGTGTGTGTGTGTGTGTGTGTGTGTGTGTGTGTGTGTGTGTGTGTGTGTGTGTGTGTGTGTGTGTGTGTGTGTGTGTGTGTGTGTGTGTGTGTGTACGTACCAGTAGGTGCACATATAATGGTGTTTTTTCCTTCATAAACAGGCTGAGCCAGTTCAGTCTGGTATTTTCTCATCTTCTTCTCTCCTGTTCTACTGCCTGGGTCTGAAACACACACACACACACACACGCACACACACGCACGCGCGCACACGCACACACACACACACACACACACACGCACACACACACACACACACACACACACACACACACACACACACACACACACACACACACACACACACACACACAGAGTACAATATGAAGTTTCCTATTCAGACAGAACCTATGATTCTTCTACAATTACTTTCTCAATTAGTCAAATGATCATGAAGCAGGTTTTTTGTTTATATTTTTAAATATCTTTTACATCAACGAATGTATTAATGACTAAAGCGTTATTTAATACTTTGTCGCATAACGGTGTCATGAAAAAATAGTGACAATAGCTGACCTACAAGCTCACAACGTGTCCCATCGCGACACGTTGTGAGCTTGTAGTTGTGAGCTTGTAGATCGGCTATTTTCACTTTTGTGTGTGTGTGTGTGTGTGTGTGTTATCCTTTTCGCATAACTTTTGACTGTACTACATGTACTGTTAACAAACTTGTTAACACATTGACTGCCAGGAATTCATTCATTTTGAAGATCCACGGAGACCCACAGAAAGCCACGATGTGGACATGGATGTAAATAAAGCTGTCTGGGGGGAGAGTCTCGTCTATCCAAAAACATTTTTACTGCGATTGTCCATTCTGTTGTTATCGGCAGTTGAATATGGCTCGTTTTCATCAAAAAAAAGAAGAAATCCGAGCTAGATGTGTTTTTCTAAATCCCATAACATGGAAGTCAATGGAGTTTTTTATTTTTGGGATGCCTCATTTCTGCTTCTATGATTCTCTTGCAGTCAAGGGATCATTCATAGGTTGCCCAAAAGTGCCTTATAGCGTAAAAACTGAAAACAAGATTATTATCTTTTAAAAGCACTAGCACACGGTTGGGCTCCATTTCATGTATTTCCCCCGTTCCCGTGACGTTTCGAGCTTGCAAACTTCATCGGTCCTCAACAGTGTGCAAGCAATAGAGATTGATTATTAGTCGATTATTTGTATTGAATAATCATATTAAATCATCGATATAATCTATGAAATCGATCAGTTCGATTAACTGTTGCAGCCCTGTCATGGAGTCAAAAACTCAAAGCAACCTGCTGGTGGCGCTGCAGTGCCTGGCTCAAGGGTCAGCTGGTTGGCACTCTTCAGCAGGGCATCCTCCTCATCATCACTTCCCTCCCGGTACTGGATGGACACCGTTGTCTCGGTAACGCCCAGCTTCTCCTCGCCGTCCTCTTCTCCCAGTGGTGGGAGGGATTCTAAGACACACACACACACACACACACACACACACACACACACACACACACACACACACACACACACACACACACACACACACACACACACACACACACACACACACACACACACACACACACAATGGTTTCTTGTGCTTTCTCCGTATTCCACACGTTTTGTTGACTTCTGTTCCTCCGGAATTATTGTATCGCTTTGGCAGTGACGTGTTGGCGGTCTGGTGTGTGTGTGTGTGTTTGTATTGTGACATACAGTAGTGGCATGTGGAGGTGTTTACCATCATCTGGGTCCAGCAGCCTCAGGGCGGGGAAGAACTCACACTCGATCAGAGCTGTTTTGAGCTGTTTGAACCAGTTGACACAGTCTGTCCTCCTTAGATACTCTGTTAACCGCACTGATGCTGCTATATCACCCTTGTTTTCCTGCATCTGAATGCACACACACACGCATGTATGCATGCACACACGCACACGCACACGCACACACACACACACATTTGTATTACTATACTTGTGAGGACATCAACATTTTAACACAGGGAAGACAAAACTTACCCTGGATAAACACACACACACACACACACACACACACACACACACACACACACACACACACACACACACACACACACTGCTTACATTCTTTATTTCCTCACACTCTCTTTCCATCAGACAGTCTCTGAGGCGAGGCAGCAGGTCCGCTGGTTTGAACGTTAATATGAAGGCTGGTTCTATTTTGTCCAGCAAAGTCTTCTGTTCTTTACTGCCATCTAGTAGAGAAAAGTCCCACTGCTGCAGCGCATCGTGGAGACCTGTATATCCTACACAAGCATGCACACACACACACACACGCACAATTCCAATGATTATGTAGAAATAATTATGAGGCGATTATCAGGCGTTAATGTAATAATTATGACAGGGCTTATGTGTAATGTGTGCGGACTCTCTCTTTTCCATGTGTTTCGCCCAGGTGGGCGTGGTTTTGAGGTTAGGTTTAGGCATAGTTTATGTGAGGTTAGGTTAGGGTTAGGTTTAGGCGTAGTGTTTGTGAGGTTAGGGTTAAGGTTAGGTTTAGGCATAGTTTCTGTGAGGTTAGGTTAGGGTTAGGTTTAGGCGTAGTGTTTGTGAGGTTAGGGTTAAGGTTAGGTTTAGGCATAGTTTATGTGAGGTTAGGTTAGGGTTAGGGTTAGGCATAGTGTTTGTGAGGTTAGGGTTGAGGTTAGGTTTAGGCATAGTTTATGTGAGGTTAGGTTAGGGTTAGGGTTAGGCATAGTGTTTGTGAGGTTAGGGTTGAGGTTAGGTTTAGGCATAGTTTATGTGAGGTTAGGTTAGGGTTAGGGTTAGGCATAGTGTTTGTGAGGTTAGGGTTAAGGTTAGGTTTTGGCATAGTTTCTGTGAGGTTAGGTTAGGGTTAGGTTTAGGCATAGTGTTTGTGAGGTTAGGGTTAAGGTTAGGTTTAAGCATAGTGTTTGTGAGGTTAGGGTTAGGGTTAGGTTTAGGCATAGTGTTTGTGAGGTTAGGGTTAAGGTTAGGTTTTGGCATAGTTTATGTGAGGTTAGGTTAGGGTTAGGTTTAGGCATATAACCACGCCCACCTGGGCAAAACACCAAAGAGGGAGTCCCGTAAAGGTGTGAGTGTTACCTGTAGAGTTCAGTGTGTCCAGCAGGGCCTGGTACCATCCTGGAGTGTCCAACCCACACACACTGTCCAACAGATACTCAGCCGCTTTGGACACTGAAGTCTGCTCTAATGACTCTATCCTCTCTACCACAGCTGACACACACACACACACACACACACACACACACACACACACACACACACACACACACACACACACACACACACACACACACACACACACACACACACACACACACACACACACACACACACACACACACACACACAAGAGACTTACTGTTGGGACTTACTATATCCCAGTGTATGTGTAGCTCCATAAAGAACCTCTCACTCCGCTATACAGCTCCGAGATGAGGTTCTATGTCGTTACCTTCCAGAATCGGGTATACGTCCGCCAAGGCTCCGCTGTTTACCCTTTTGTATACGTCGTATCCCAAAACTAATGGTAGATTCCAAGCCGCACGGATGTTTAAAGTTTGGAACGGAATGGAACATTTTAGGAACGGAGCGAAACTACCCATTTAAATCGCTTATTTAGTCAGCCTGTGGCCATGTTTCCCATTGTAGCCAAACCGGGAGCAGTAATGGCAGCGGACGTAGGGGGGTTTTCCGGGTTGAATGGGAAACATGGCCACAGGCTGACTAAATAAGCGATTTAAATGGGTAGTTTCGCTCCGTTCCTAAAATTTTCCATTCCGTTCCAAACTTTAAACATCCGTGCGGCTTGGAATCTACCATTAGTTTTGGGATACAACGTATACAAAAGGGTAAACAGCGGAGCCTTGGCGGACGTATACCCGATTCTGGAAGGTAACGACATAGAACCTCATCTCGGAGCTGTATAGCGGAGTGAGAGGTTCTTTATGGAGCTAGTGTATGTGAAGACTGTCTTGCGGTTGGCGTGGTGTGTGTTTGTACAGGAGCTGAGAGCGGTTTGTTTAAACAACAATAACAGCCAGGTAGGCAGAAAATGGGGAAAGGAGACCTTGTGGCCTTTCAAGTGTATTTGTGTTTTTGTTGGTGACTGAATGCAAATGTTACCATCACCTCCATTAGTGGTGGTCTCCATTTCCATCTATTAGTTAGCCTATAATACACTATGCACACCCAACCAGTCCAGACACAGAGGCCTTTTGTTTCATTTTGCTCCCTTTTTGTTTCTAGTGTTACTACTCCTCTCTGTTCTTGTTCTCCACCCTTACCTGTGACTTTGTTTCATCCTGACAACTGTCTGTCTGTCTGTCTGTCTGTCTATCTAGATGTTTAAGGGTTTGTCTCCCTCTAGTGGTTAAGGAAACAAACTACATATGAACAATGATCAGCTGATTCACGGTCGACTCGATTCCATTTCAAATCAACACATTCATTAAAAACAAAATCTTGGATGTATGCTTAAACTCAGTGGTGGAATAATTACTCAGATTTTAAATATATATATTATGAAAAAGGACCACTTCACCGATTTTCAACCTATCTTCATAGAGTATAATTGGTCCTCACTTATACTGTCTCACTGTGTCTCAAAGGAGGGCTGTGGACAGTTCAGATGCATTAATGTCATCATCACTTTAAAGTTGTAATTACTATTGCATTAATGTGTTCACTTAAATGTTGCAGCTGAAAGGTGGGGCTGATTTTAATGACTTTAACCTATAGTAATACATTATTTATCACTTGACTTAATGTATGTTTGTTTTGTATGAGTAAACTACCTAAGTCTGCAAACTCACCAGTAGTCTAACTAAAGCTGTCAAATAAGTGTAGTACAGCAAACGGTACAATGACATTTGACATCAGTGACAAATTGTGTCATAATGACAAACACATATTTAAACATCTTACCTTGATCCAGGTATTCAACCATAAAGACACGGATATATGACGGTCTTAAAATATCAACCAGGTATTTTCTATACTGACGCAGGTTTTTCTTCTCTTCGTCATACATGATGCTGACGATGATGTAGTGAATGATTAATGTAAACGATCAATAAAAGTAATCTAACGTAATCTTATCTACGGATCGAGATCCTAAACTAACTGTTGTTCTTAGAGAACAACACGTTGTTTCCTGCTCGTCGTCTGTTGACACTGAACGAGTGACGTTCAGACTGATCCGTTCAGAGATTCACTGAGCGATTCAACGAACAATTCACCGAACGACTCAACGAATCCTTCAAGTGTTGCCAGATTCTGCAAAAAGAAAACAAGCAACCAGGGTCTATGAAAACAAGCCCAAAAAGAAGCGACTGTCACACTTTCTTGTCTGGCATGGCAAGAATAATATATATCACCACGAGTGGTGGAAAGTAACTTAGCACATTTACTCAAATACTAGTACTTAAGTACAATTTTGAGGTATTTTCTATTGCATAGTAGTGTATATTTGTCATTAAATGTTTTGATGACTTGAGTACAAAGGACCCCAATGGAAACAAGCCATAGTGCTTTCTGGGGTTTAAAATCCTCTAACAGACCTTGTGTTGAAACAAGAGTATTTCTACATTCCAGTATTGATACTTTTACTTAAGTAAAAAATTAGAGTACTTTTCCCACCACTGATAAACGGACATGGCAACACTGACGGAGGATTCGTTGAATCGTCCCGACGAGTCGACTCCACAGACTCGTCCGTACGGAAATGTCCGGAAACAGCCGAACCGCCTAGAGAGCCCCGAAGGCTGTGAGCTGAGAGGGGAAAACGAAAGTAATGACAGGAGGAAAGAAACGAAAGTGCTGCTGAGCTACAGTACCTAGATGAGGGGGTTTCCAAAGAATGATTTAAAGTCAGTGGTGGACTGGAAAGTAACTAAGTACATTTACTTACAAAAAAAGTAAAAAAAAAAGTAAGAAATTTGAGTACTTTTTCCACCACTGCTTAAAGTATTATATATCCATAAATCATCAACATTAATGCAGTGTAAATGTTTCCCAATCACTTTTTTTCCTAGCCTCTATATGTTCCCATCCCATTTCAAAAAGAAAAATCTAAACATTTTCGGAAACTTTCAAAATCTCTGTAAGCTCACAATAGTGCATTGTGAGCTTGTAGATCAGCCATTTCCACTAAATAGGGCTTGAATGGCTGATTCATTATATATTAACTAAAGTATAAATACCGGTATAACCATGAATAGTAGGTATAGCCTATGCACCCAACCCCTATTTCCTCACTTTATTACAAATGAATTAAAAGTTATAGTCATTGTCTTTGAAGAGTTACTCAATGAATAAAAAAGGCAATACAAATATATTATGTACAGTATTTCACATATCTGGCATTTTATACAGTGGTGGAAGACCCACATTGTACATACTCATTTAAGGTACTCTTACTTTACATGAATATTTATATTTCATGCTACTTTATGCTTGAGTTAATATTGTACTTTTTACTCCACTACAATTATTTGATACCTTTAGTTACTTTGCAGATTTAATTATTAATACAAAACCTACATTAAGGTTAAACATAAAGTCATTCAAATCAGCCCCACCCACCTTAACCAGCAGAACACATTAATGCATTACAAATTTCAATTAAATGATCATAAAATGGACCATACTGCCTAGTTTTACATTTGGTACCATAAGTATATTTTAATACCAGCACTTTTGTATCAGAGTAATTCTGCATTTTGGTACTGCTAATTTTACTCATTAAAAAACAAAAAAGAAATCAGAGGTCACCATTGTACTTACTGACAGGGACCTGTGGTTTGTGAATCTATTTCTCCAGCTGTTTGACATTAGACAACGGTACAGTAAACAGATCTGAGATCTCGTCAGTCGGACAGAAACCTCAAATCTCTATATTTCATCTTTTTTATTAAAAAAAGATTCTCATAATGACCATGTTATAACATATGATATCATATGATAGTGAATAACACTTCTCAAAACTAGGGACGCCAGGGTTTAAGGTGGTTATGGGTGTGTGGGTTTTATAAATATTTAGAAGAGTTGTCACTAACTAACTGGAAGGTGAGACAGCAGTGGCAAGCAGTGGTAGGAATTATTTGGCCTAATGACTAAACTGGGAGGAAAAAAGGTTACACATAATTGTCCGATCTAAAACAAAGACTTGCTGGAACTGAACGGAAGCTCCATAATCTGGAAATTGCTGTGAAAAGATCGGTCCATTGGAGTTTAACGGAGTTGTCACCACTTTTGGACATACAGTTCATGTTTAAACCCCACAGCAAAATCACGATAAAGTCAAACTTTCCTTGCCTATCGCCTATTACGATAAAAGAAAAAGAAAAAAAATAGTAGATCAACAAGCTCACAATCATAGCATTGTGAAATTCGTGACACATGAGCTTGTAGATTGACTATTTTTTGTACACCAACATTGTACAACAAAATATAATACAGGGTTAAGTGGTTTATCAGATGAATGAATTTAGTAAATACAAATACATTAAAAAAAATTAAATCTTACCCCCCTATTGATATATAAGAAATTCAAACACCTAATTCTCGATTATTCGATTGACCTACACGAGCAAGATTAAGTGGGTTATATATTTTTGGTTAACTGCCCAGCCCTAGTGAATATTGTCATGTTTTCTGTGGTGTGCAAGAAAACAAACATACAACACTTCATATGGAAACATTTATTCACAAGTCTGTAGACACTGGTATTACACACACACACACACACACACACACACACACACACCCAGACGCGCTCACACGCACACACACATACATACACATCTATGAAACTGCCAGTGTCCACAGCAGTGAAATGTAACAAAAGGTAAAACTATAAACAATTAAACACACATTTTAACATTCAAAATGTTTAAGTCATAAAAAAAAGAAGTAATTATATTCAAATCATACGTCAAGTCACATAATATCTCATTTCAACAGAGTGGGTGACAGTCTTCCTTTCAAGTTAATCAGCTAGTGGCACCGTGTGTGTGTGTGTGTGGTCAGTCCGTGTTATTGTTATACCGCAGTGCTTCCCAACCTTTTGTGGATGAGGGTTGAGGGCCTACTAGAAAATCTCCAAAGTGTTCGTGGCCCACCCATCTGACCACTTATAGCAGCCAAA
The DNA here is from genome assembly GCF_963280865.1 of Gymnoscopelus braueri. NCBI lineage: Eukaryota > Metazoa > Chordata > Actinopteri > Myctophiformes > Myctophidae > Gymnoscopelus > Gymnoscopelus braueri. The sequence continues at coordinate 37,716,669 of NC_137620.1, read as the reverse complement.
GCATGTTTATTTTAATGATGAATCAATCGATTGTATTCCGGCGTGGATCAGTGGAACTAATGTAGTATTATGTGAAGTTTCTATTTATCAATATTACAATGAAAACACATTTTTCAAGGTTTTAAAGAAAAAGATAAATACATTTCTTTTTTTTATAACATTGTTATATCATTATAATCTTAGTGTTTTGCCATTTTGGCCCACTTACAATATCCTCATGGCCCAACAGTGGGCCCCAGCCCAGAGGTTGGGAATCGCTGCTATAGAGGGCGTGTGTGTGTGTGTGTGTGTGTGTGTGTGTGTGTGTGTGTGTGTGTGAATGTCCGTCTCTTCATTACATTGCAGTGTGTGTGTCTTCTATACACACTTTGTCTTCAGTAGGAGACACGGTCCTGTCAACCAGGCGTCCTTCAATGTCACGCAGAGTCTCTGAGTGAGAGGGGCAGTGGGAAGACTTTGACTCGTTGTCTTTGTCGGGACACTCTGTCACGGAGTCAATGCTGGGCCCAGATTCCCATTGGCAGTCAGTGGGGAATAGAGGTTTAGAATGGGACTCAATGGGCGGTTTGGCGCTACGCTCTGGAATGCTTGGAGAGGATTTTGAACGGGTGTCAATGCGAACTGGCTCGTGTGGAGAGGACTTTGACATGGAGTCCGTAGGAACTGGCTTGTTTGTAGGGGACTCGGAACGGGAGTCAATACGACCAGGCTTGATTGGAGAAGACTTGGAGCAGGAGTCAACACGGGGCCAAGAACTGGAGTCAATACGAACTGAGTCGTTCGGAGGGGACTTTGAACGGGAGTCAATACAAACTCGGTTGTTCGGCTCTGACTTTAAACGGGAGTCAATACAAACTTGGTTGTTCGGCTCAGACTTTGAACGGGAGTCAATAGGGGGCCAAATATGAACTGTGGTGTTTGGAGAGGACTTTGAACGGGAGTCAATAGGGGTCCAAGAATGGCAGTGAGAGTCAACGGAGAGCTGAGGCTCCCAGTGTGAGTCAAAGCGAAGCTTGGAGTCTCTGCTAGCCTTGTGTTCTATGGGAGAGGAGGATGGCTGGCCTGGGTGACTGTGTTTGTGATCTCTCCGCTCAATGGGTGATTTGTGAAGGAGGGAGGGATGGCCGTCCCTGGTGGGAGGATGAGAGGAACGGGCGTAGGGGCGGGGAGGAGCATAAGAGGAATGTTTACCTAACTGAGGTACGTCGACAGGTGATGTTTTAGCTAACCGGGTTAAGTCAATGGGGGATTTTGTGCCCAACTGAGGTGAGTGAATGGGTGACATCCAACTAGACGCTGTCTTCGCTCTAGAGGAGGAGCCACTGGAAGTTAAACTCTCTTCCCTGGATGAATGGAGGTCAAGGGAAGAGTCAGAATGAGTCGGACGTGAATGGGTATGAGCAGAACCCATAGTGGACGTGTTACTGTTGGAATGACGCTCTAACGAGAACGGCTGAAAGTCGACTGCTGATCTGTGACCAGAAGTTAAAGAGTAGGTGAAATGTTTCTTCAGAGTAGAAATAGGAGGTATGGGCTGGCTGTCCTTTGGTAGAAAGGAGCTGGAACTGCAATGGGAGTCAATGGGGAAAATTGCAGCGTTTGAAGGGAAATCTGCAGGAGAAATGACACTGACTGAGTCAGTGCTGGTGGACTGTGACTCACTGAGAGGAGAGTGCACGTTGAGGGGCGGGATGGGAGAGAAGGCCTGGGTTTTAGTGTCCTTGTGCTTGAGGGGCGGTGGGGTGTTTCTATTGGTCAGTGTAAAAGCCACATCATCAATGCCGTTTTCCTTGGCTTCTCCCGGACTGTTCTTGCTAAACCTGTGGAGCGGAGGCGGAGAGGAGACTGCTTTTCTCTTCCTGTCTGCCTTCTTCTGATTGGCTGGAAGTGGTTCTAGAAGCAGACAGAAGTCTGTGTCGTCGTCTGAGGACGCGGTGGCAGACGGCTGGTGTTTGGGTGGCGCTGAGAAGGATGGGGAAGTAAGCTGTAGGACAGAGTTAGGACTCTGGGAGACAACAGGTGATCTGTCACTGCTGGGATCTGAGTCAACGCGTGAACTGTGACTCCTTTGATGCAAGTCAACGGATGAAATGTGACTCCTGGGATCTGAGTCAACACATGACTTGTGACTCCTGGGATCTGAGTCAACACGTGACTTGTGACTCCTGGGATCTGAGTCAACACGTGATTTGTGACTCCTGGCATCTGAGCCAACGCGTGATTTGTGACTCCTGGGATCTGAGTCAACGCGTGAACTGTGTCTCCTGGGATGCACGTCAATGGATGGACTGTGACTTTTGGGGTCCGAGTCAACATGTGATTTGTGACTCCTGGGATCGGAGTCAATGGCTGAACTGTGACTTGTCCGTTGCAGGTCAACGGCTGAACTGTGACTCCTGGGATCTGATTCACCACGTGATTTGTGACTCCTGTGATGCGAGTCAATGGCCGAACTGTGACTCCTGGGTTGCGAGTCAAGGGGTGAACTGTGACTCCTCTGATGTGACTCCGCACACGATCTGTGACTCCTGAGATCTGAGTCAACGGGTGAACTGTGACTATTGGAACGAAAGTCAAGGGGTGAACTGTGACTCCTGGGATGCGAGTCGACGGGCGATATTCTCCCTCTGGGCTCCATGCTGGATGGTATGTCTGTGTTCACACCCTGGCTGCTCTGGTGGGTGTGGTTGCGGTGAGGAGGGATGTTTGTGGGGTTAAAGGTCGGGGAGAGGTTTAGTTTAGGGTTGGCCAGGCCCTCCAGGTCACTGAGAATGGCTGCTAGGAGATGGGTGTCGGCAGAGACGGCGGTTTTGTCCTTCTTCTTTCCGTCCTCGGTTTCTCTCTCTCCATGCCTCATCCCTCCATCTCTCTCTCTACTCCGCCCCTCTCCTCCTCCTCTCTTCTTTGGCCGTGTGTTCAATTTCTTCTTTCTATTGTCTCGTTCTTTCTCTTTTTCCTGTGGCCTAACGGACACCGCTTGACTGACGGAAGCGTTGACATCATCTTCACGGCTTTCGTTGTTGGGGGGAGGGGCGGGCTCATCATCTACTTCTATATCTGTATCGTCATCATCCTCGCTATCAAGGAACGTGACGGGGTCGACGACAGCTTTCGATTGGCCGCCGGGCTCGCCGTCCGATTTATTGGACGCCCGGTCCATGATGTCGACGGGAAGCTCACTGATGTTGATGCCGAGGTCGTCGGCGGCCGTTCCCCCCGCACCCGGACCGGCCAATGGGAGAGCGGGGAGCTTGGAGGCGAAGTCGATGGGCTGATGGTTGCTAAGGCCACTGAGGGGGCTGCTGTTGTTGTAGCGGTCGTCGTCGTGGCTACTGTCGCTGTTGATGGTGATGATGACAGGTGCACTGGGGGAGGGGCAATATTGTGTTAATAACGATAATATTCACCTTAATGAAGTTCCCCCGTCTCTTAGAGCTCCTTAACCACTTAAACCCTATACATCAGTTGAACAGGGTCCCCCAGGGGTCCATCCTCGGCCCCCTCCTTTTTTTCTCTCTACACCAAATATCTTCACCAAAAATAGCTTCAATAAGTTCAACGCGTTGCAAAATGCGACACGTTGTGAGCATGTAGATCGGCTATTTTTGGCAAAGAGTGTAGAGGGAAAAAAGGAGGAGACCAATTATAGATTGAATAGTATATACACATAGGGTTTAAGTGGTTAAGGGCATGTTTCATAATAATAATAATAATAATAACAACAATAATGTGTTATTTCATCGATGGGGGTTCCAAGATAATGGAAACTACAGCCTAGCATGCTGAAATAGAAGACATTGTTTTGCATTAATTATCTTGTTACCAAATTACCAAACCTGCCTACCGATGACGTCACTGGTAGGCAGGTTTCTGAACTGTCCACAACCCTCCTCTGAGACACAGTGAGTAGACAGAAATGGTGCCATCTTAAAATGAGCATTCGTGAGGACCAAATATATGAAGACATGGTTGAAAATGGGTGACGTGCTCCTTTAAGCTGTTGTTTATAGCACCGCTTCTCAACGTCAGGTCCGGGGACCACCAGTGGCTCCAAATGGACCCTTAGGAGGTCACTGAGGATTACATTCTAGATTGGGGTCCCAGAGATAAAACAAATGGTATCAAATAGGGGCATGCTGGCCTAATGCAAATCAAACTGGGGGTCCTTGAGATGAAAAACTTTAAAAAAAAAAGAATCACTGGTATACTGTCTGTGTTTCTAAATGAGGTTTACCTGTTATGCTTTGGCTTTCTGCTGCGTTTCCTGCGCCGTTTGTTGCTAGGAGAGCGGGGTGTGCTGGAGGCTAAGGTTCCCTCATAGATGATCTCAACACTGGGACTCCTCTCCTCTCTACTCCTCCTACTGCTGACAGACAGACAGACAGACAGACAGACAGACAGACAGACAGACAGACAGACAGACAGACAGACAGACAGACAGAGAGAGAATGACAGAGGAGTTATTGTTTTCGTGAGAAGAGACGACAGAGATAGAGTCAATGGAGGTAAAGCTAAAAGACAAACATATGAAACTCCTTTTACAATAATTGAAATGGTTTTGTTGTTACGTTTTGTGTCAATTTATTAAATGGCTTCATTAAGTAGACATATAATCAGTGGTATAACGAAAGGTGAGCAGGTTGAGAGAAACAAACCACTTCAGGGTGATAAAGAGCCCCTTGCTTCGCATCGGGTCTAATCGCTCGGGTTTATTTCTCAACAATGACCGGCTCACCTTTCCTTATCCCTAGCGTAGCATTAACTGCAAAGCTTCAGTGAACCAATTGATAAATAATTGTATGACCGATCCATCATATGATTCATGGCACATTTAGATCGATCCATTAATGTAGTCGCATAATCAATGTTAAAAATCCATTTATCTCACCTCTCTCCTCTGTCTGTCCTCCCTCTCTCTCTCCGCTTCCTTCTATCTCTCCTCCTCTCCTCCAACCCTCTCTCCTTCCTCTTGTCTCCACGGCAACCGGAGGAGGCCCCGCCCGGTCTCCAGGTGGGGTCTTTTACGCTGTCGTCCAGGTGGCGGCTCTTGTACTTCCTCTTCCCGCTGGGCTTGTTGTTGTCGTCGCCGCCGTGGTGACCGCACCCGGGGGAAAGCGGGGGGTAGGGGAGGGGGGAGGAGAGAGGGGAGGAGGAAGAGGAGGAGCAGCAGGAGGAGGAGCGCCGGTGGGAGAGGTTTTCCGGGGAAAGGGGAGGAGCCCAGGGGGATGCCGGGCAGAGCCTAGCGGGGCGAGGCGGCGAGGGAGTGGATGTCGCACTGGAAGAGACAGAAAACAAGGTTATTATGGTCAGTGGTGGAAGAACAGACACACACAAATAACTTAGTTACTAACTGAATAGCTCTGCCATTTTTTACATCGTTTAAAATCTCAACCGACAAATACCACACCGACAAATACCACAAAAAACTAAAACTAATGGAAGCTAAACTAAAGCTAAGCCTTTTTAAAAATAATCTACAAGCTCACAACGCGCTGCTCCGAACGCATTGTGGGCTTGTAGATTGGCTATTTATACTACTAAATTATACTTTTAAACATTTATGGAACTTTTTTTCAATGTCTGAAATTCTTTTGACATTTTTTCTGAACGAAAATATGTATTTTGTTAGTTCATTAACTCATTCACTGCCAGAACTTTTTTATTTTTGCGTTTGACAAACTGCCAGAGATTTTTCATAGAAAAAAAAAGTACTCAGGAGCCAAGATACAAAATGTTTAAGTTTTAAGTTAACAAGGAAGTGGATTGGAGTCTAGATCTTCAACAAATCATATCTCCTTGGTCTTTAGGTTAAAAATTAAATAAATAAATAAGAAAAAAAAAAAAAGAAAAACAAATTGAAAAAATTAAAAGTCGTTTTAGTCGTTCTTGGCAGTGGGGGCTTAAAGGACAAAAGTCGTTTTAGTCGTTCTAGGCAGGGAATGAGTTAAAATATTTAAAAGATATTTTGAAATAATAAAAAATATATATAGGTAACGTAAAAAGGCGATATTTACTCACAAGGTGACCTTTAAAATCTAACTAAAACTAAACTGAAACTGAAAACATGAAGTCAAAACTATAATAACCTGAACACTCCGGGGAGAGAGAGAGGGAGGAACGCTCTCTCTGACCCTCTCCGCTCTTCATCTTCCCCCTCTTCTTCCTTGTCACAGATGTCCTGTCTCTTCCTCTTCTTCCGCTTCTCTCTCTCGTGGGCGAGGCAATTGGAAAGCAATACTGTGATGCTGGAATATAGGGATGCAATACTCAATCAAACTATTTATCCATAATCCAATAATCAAAATAATCGCTCTTTGGAGGAAAAATGTAAAATTTGTTTTAAAAATAGAGAAAATGGCCGATCTACAAGCTGATCACTGAGCTTGTAGATACTAGTCTATTTTCATAATTTTGGGAGATGCTGTTGTAGCACAACATATTAAATAGGGCTTAAGTGGTTAATCAGACTAATCAGTTAAGTGGATTTTCAATAAATCTATTCAAATTTGTTCACGTCGATTTGTTGATATATAAAAAAGAATATCCCGCAAAAAGTGCTTCTCGATCATTTGATTAATCGAAAAAAGTAATCAATAGCACAATGGCTAGGAAAATAATGGTTGGTTACAGCCCTACTGGAATACCTTGTATTGTACTCTTTCTCCCTCTGTTCGTTCCTCTCTCTCTGGGAGGACGAGTCGTCTCGAACGCCCGATGAGTGTGAGCGTGCACGTGACCCCGAAGAGGCGTCTAGTGCACGCTCCGAGTCCCGATGGCTGCCTCCCTCTCTTTCTCCGTCTCCCTTTCCGTCTGCATGTCTGCAGGACTGTCACCATCATGAGATTTTAGTTGACGATTAATTGTCACACTAATAATTGCGATTGATGAATTAATTGTGTTTTCTGACATTGAACATTGGAACATAAGATTAAAAGATTACACTTCTGTTTGCCTTTTAGGCTTTGTAAACTAAAACTGCACAGGGCATATATTACAAATAACTTACACAAAGAAATGACTGACAATGACCCTAATTAATATAAATAATGTACTATGGCCAAAACGGGCCATATATACATAATTTGTTTATTAATTTTATACTTTCAAAAACGTTCTAAATTTGATTAAAAACTAAAGAACTGGAGAGACAGGGAAACTTCTGTTACTGAACAAACACTCTATAGCAATGATTACTATCACAATATAGAGCTATTTAACACTTATTGTAAGTAAACATTTTACTTCTTTTTATTTCCTCCAGCTGGTTGTATAAAATGAAACGATTCTAATGATTATGCAAAGATAATTGTGATGGGAGCGATTATGGAATAATTGTGAAGAGGCCTTACCTGTCTGTCTTTCTCTCCGTCCGTCTGTCTGTCTTTTTCTCCATCCGTCTGTCTGTCTCTCTCTCGGTCTGCGTTGGACGTTGCTGGCGGAAGGGGAGAGGGAGGGCTAGGGGAGAGACGGAGCTCAGGGAGAGGAGGAGAAGGAGGAGGGAGCGTCTTCTGCTCCTGCTCCTCTTCCTCAGTGTCAGATGACAGTTGGACCAGCTCGGGTGTCCTCTCTGCCATGGGTTTAACATAACCCACGATCTCACACGCCTCTTCCTCCTCGTCATCATCTCCTCGTCCTCGTCCTGCTTCTAGAAATCACAAGAATCAATCTTTATTGTCACATCACATTACGAGTTAAGTGTTTTTGGCATTGAACATATCAATGAAAATGACCATCCTGTTTAGCTCTTGGGCTATAGTCCTTAACTCTTTGCCTGGCATGGACACGTCATTTAAACGGCCTGCAGTGAAACGGCCATATCTCTGCTAGATCTCCGTTCCTCCTGCTTTACGGCAAAACAAGCCTCATTGAAACGGCCATAGCTCTTGAATGGAGGATCGCGACAGGACTATTTTTTCCCCCTCTACTACAACAACCCTGTGCGTGTAACGAGCCCATCTCCGTGAGGACGGTGGTCACAGAGAATATTCCATGATTTTTCGAAGGTACAGCAAAATCGCTGTTTTTGCTGGCAGCAGTGGCACACTATTACACTATTGATCTGGCAGTCAAAGACTTAAGAGGCCGTCTTAGGTAAAGGTATTTTTATTATATTTTAAATATAATAAAAAAAGAAATAAAAAAAGAATAGCAGAAATAGCCAATATCCAGTATTTTTGAACATTTTTCAACAGATCAATTCATACAGATTAATGAAAACTATTCTGACGAAGAAAACAAAACTGCAATCAAGCGATTATGTAATAATTACAACAGGCCTACCCGCTTCCTCCGCCTCCTCATTGGCTCCTCCCTCCTTCCTGGGGGGCGGGGCGGGGGGGCTGACAGACAGCAGCCCCGGCGAATGGGAGCAGAGCTCGGCCACGGAGGAGGAGGTGAAGGAGGGACCAGGCGTCTCGTCATCGTCCCACGCCGATTGGCTGAGGAATGAGGAACTTCCTGTCTGGATTATGTCGTCGTCGTGGTGACTGCTACTTCCTCCTCCTCCTCTCCCGCCCGCCTCCTCTTCTTCTCCCTCCGATATGGAGATCACCGAGCCGTTGTTGGAGGAGTCTGTATCGCCCTCTGTTTCGGGCGTGTCGTAGACAGCCTGGGTTATAGACATTAAAGGGGGGTAAGTCAGTGGTTCTCAAAGTGGGGTCCCGTGACCCCCAGGTGGTCCCCAGCAAAATTTGCTAATAAAGCATCAAAATCTGTTTAAGCACTGTTTAACCCTATATATGTCGGCTATTTCAAAATAGCAGATCTACAAACTCACAACGCGTTGTGATGCCACATATTTGTGAGCTTGCAGATCTTTTATTTTCAAAAACATCTTGAAAAGTTGTTTGGAGCAAAAGAAATGGGACCCTTACAGAATTACATTATGAATTAATAACTTAAGTAATTAATTTTTTTAGAGAATACCGTAATTCCTCTAATACTGCCCTCTATTCAATTAAAAGCCGTCCGTCTATTAATGACCCGGGGCGTCATTGACACAAGCAGTTAAAAGCCGGTCTTCCAATAAAAGCCTCTCACAGAGGTCACAAGAGGGCGGTGTTTACTATGATACCCCGAGACCCGCCCCTGACCCCATACTTCCTCATGGAACACAGGGTGCGCAGCACAACACAACAACAAGACAGCAGAGAGCAAGCTAGCATGGCTACTAGTATAGACAGACGCAAGTTTGATAAAGTTCAAAGAGGAAGCTTTGCGGTATGCGGTGGAGCATTTGGGAGAGAAAGCCACAAAGCACTTTGAAATTGATGCTAAACAAATCAGATATTGGAAAAAACAATAGAATGAGCTGATGGCAACTGACAAGAAAAGAGCACCTCTAACTGGAGGCAAGACGTTTGTCTGTCGTATATTTTGTCTGTCCGCTTCCTTCCTCTCTCCTTCTGTCTGTCTTATTGTGAGTGTACCCCTCAGTTGAGGTCATAATTTGCACTAAATTGATTCATTTTGTTCATGTAAGCTGCATTGATTATTTGTTATTATAGGAAATACCATCTTATATATATATATTGTTTTGTTATGTATCTGTCTGTGCAGTAAATACCATATAAATGGTATGGTGTTAATGTTTACCAAGAGAGTAGGCCTACCTCAGAATTGTTTTGTTTCTTACCTTTATACCAGTATTGTGATTGCACTATTTTACTCAGGTAAAGTTACTTGATTTCACTTTGAAAAAGTTAAAATGACCAGTTACCACCTGTAACTGCACTGTTTAAACAAAATGGTGATTAATTCATTCTGATCCGTTTGAAAAATAGAAATATAGACTCTCTCTAAATATGCGTCCTTTCAATAAAAACCTGGTACCCGGTACAGTTGAAACAAATAAAAGCCTGGGTCACTATTAGAGGATTTACGGTAGCCGATCTGCAACGCGTCGCAATGCGTCAATTTTAGGTCACAAATATACTCATTCATACTCAATCCCAACAGTGTCTTTTCTGCCTTTTCTGTGTCTTAATGTTAACCCACTAAGACCTGAGGCCGATTCTACAAAATGTCTTCCAAATCCTAACAGTTTTTTTAAAACATGTTGCTACATCAGTGGTTCTAAAACATTACCATGTCAAGGACCGCCAAAATTATATGTATTTGGCCGCGGACCCCCATCTCAAAATAGGGGACAAGGACCCCCAGACGCAAATATTTGAGTTACAAATGTTCGCTTTAAAGAGATAAGCAAAAAAAACAAGATTTTCCAAAAATAGCAGATCTACAAGCTCATAGCGTGGCACTCGGTGCCGCGCTATGAGCTTGTATATCTGCTATTTTTGAATAGCCAAAGAAATCTAAAGTGACACAGATGCGCCCCCTGGCCTTAGTGGGTTATAAAGGTGTCTTTATCCAGACCTGCATGTCGTATCTCTCCAGGTCGAGGGGCGAGCGCGCGAAGCTCAACAGCTCGTGCAGGAAGTGGGCGGTCCTGGCCAGCAGGAAGGGGCGGAGCTCGTCCTCCACGGCGGGCGTGTCCTCCAGGCCGTGGCGGCCCAGCCGCGCGCAGATGATGCGCTGCACCACGTCCACCAGCGAGGCGTGAGCGCCGTACAGCGCCGTCAGCTCCCGCCGCAGCCAGGGGCGGAGCCTCTCCAGGTGGGCGGAGTTGCGGCGGAAGCTGTCGGCCGTGACGGGCCGGTGGTGGCGGTCCGAGTCGGCCCCCGCCACGCCGCGGACCCGGAACCCCGTGGTGTAGAGCGCGCGGCGGAACGCCACCGTCTCTGACTCCGCGCCTCCTGTCAAAGATCATGACATTTTTTACTTGGCCTTTAATTGTCACACAAATATTTGCGATTAAAGGGATAGTTCACCCCCAAAATGACTTTTTTTCTATTGATTAGTCACCCCATGGAGACTTGAATTCATGGATATTTGTGTTTTTTTTGTCGCATTCCTAAGCCAACAATTTGATGACAATTTGGTCGCTGCCTACCGGTCCGCTGGTCATCGAATTATTGGCTTAGGAATGCGACAAAAACAAAACAATATCCATGAATTCAAGTCTCCATGGGGTGACTAATCGATAGAAAAAAAGTTATGTTTTGGGTGAACTATCCCTATCACTTAAAAATTGTTTAAAAGTAGTGAAAATAGACGATCTATAAGCTCTCACGCGCGTCGCATCATGACACGTGAGAGAGTCGTATTTCCCAATGTTTCGAAAATGTTTGCAAATGTATGAACATTTTTCAACGTGGAAACGATTGAAGGCTCTGCACTATAATTGTGATTATCTCAAATAATTAGCGATGAGGCGATTGTGCAACAATTGTGACAGGGCCTACCTCTTCCTCCTCCCTCCCAGGCCTCCCTCTGGAGGCGCCGGCGCGTCGCCACACGCCGCACGAGCCGTCGCCACGTCCGGGCGTCGCCCATGACCGCGGCGGCCGTCGCCCCGTCGAGCGCCGGCAGTCCTCCAAAGATCAAGCCCCCTTCCTCCAGGAAAGACCCGCCTCTGACTCCGCCTTCTCCCAATATCATCCTTCGCTGCTCGTCCATGAAGAACTCCTTTAATTGTGGTACAAATAAAGGTGAGTAAAGGCGGTTACACACCGGTGAATATGCGAATATACGCAAAATTCGGACTCGTTCCGAATAATTAAAAGACGCTTTTTTCGCTCCGCGAAACTGGTGTGGAAGCTTGCATTGACTTTATAAGGTTTTTAAAAAAAATGTATTATTCGCATGAAAAAAATCGCACCGGTGTGTAAGGACCTTAAGAGTTTAATTGTAATTTTTTGCACTGGAGTAGTGAAATAATTAAAGGAGAATTTTGCCCTAGGCGCTTTCCTACCTAATGTAGCAATAACACTGCACCGACATCAGACGGTCCACACACGACAGATATATACAAGAAAAAACTATTTTCGAGCGACAGAAATAAGCGGATCTAGCCAAGCGCCAAAGACGAAAGACTCCCGTTTAGAGCGCGTTATGAACTAACTAGGGGTCCTGGACCACTCTTATGATGAGTTAACCTCAAATAAAGGTAGGAAAACGCCTAGGGCAAAATTCTCCTTTAAGGATGACTCCTTAGACAGAGACAACAGTTTTCCCTGGCCCATGACCAGTACCAATAATCTAAATGAATAATGTACTATCTATGGCAAAACATGCATTACATAAATGGCATCAGGACCTTACCTCCAAGGGAGGGGGTATGGGCGGAGTGGGAGGCGAAGCGGGAAGGGCGGGGACGGGGGGAGCGAGGTACCACTCCTCCCCTCCTCCTCCCCTCTCCCCCCTCCTCCTCCTCCGCGTCGTCGTGGCTCTCCTCCCGTCTCCTCCTGGGCCCTCGTCTTCCTCCTCCCCGCCGGCTCCTCCCCTTCCTCCGCCTCCTCTCCTACGCCTCCGGAGCGTCAGTCTCCGCCCCCGGCCTCCCCCCCTGCCCCCCCGCTCGGCGGCGGCGACGGTCAGGTTGCCGGGCGGTGGCGGCGGCGGCGGAGGCGGGCGGAGCGTGTACTCCTTGAAGTCGTCCTCGGCGCGCACGGAGTGCAGGATGGAGGTGAAGGGCTGCTTGCATAGCGGGCACTCCGCCTTGTTCAGACTCCACTCCTATGATGCAAGAAGGAAATCGATAATCAATCATTTTATACAATAATCCAGTGGTTCTCAACCTGTGGGTCGGGACCCCCAGGGGGGTTCGCCCCATAATTTTGGGGGGTCCCTCCCTGAATGACAGTGAAAATGTGACCTTAAAAAAAAATAAAAAAAAAGACCAGAAAGAGGCAAACATTGTGAAAATAGCAGATCTACAAGCTCACAACGCCTCGCGTTGTGAGCTTGTAGATCAGCTATTTTCACAATATTTATCTGTAGAACAGAGTCAAACTAAATGTAATGTCTCAACTCCTACAATTACAAGTGCTTGTCTGGGTGGGGGGTCCCCAGTTCAAATATTATTATGTTAGGGGGTCCCAAGTTCAAATATGATTATGTTGGGGGGGGGTCCCCAGTTCAAATATGATTATGTTGGGGGGTCCCCAGTTCAAATATGATTATGTTGGTGGGCGTTCTTTTTGGGGGTCGCAGCCTGAAAAGGTTGAGAACCACTGCAATAATCAATTGGAAGAAAAAAAATTGACGATCTACAAGCTCATAATTGTGAGCTTGTAGATCTGCTATTTTCAAAAAATATCAAACAATGCTTAAGTTGTTATTCAATAACTGACAGACAGACGCCACTCCTATACACAACGGTCAAAGGTTTATTTAATAAGGTTTAATTAAAGTTAATAAGGTAACTTATTAAACGTCTTAATGACCAAGCTCAGCGGCCTTGTGGTTAGAGTGAGCTTTGTGAGCTTTTTTGTAGATCTACTATTTGTACTATTTATTTCACATGTTTGAAAATATATCAACGATTTACACAAATAAATAATTGCTTTTATGGTAGTAGTTGTGATGTAATAATTGTGACAGGCTTACCTGAATGCAGTTGAAACAGAAGCGATGCAGGCAGCAGTCCAGGTAGGACAGGTTGTTGAAGCGATCCAGACAGATGGGACACTTGGAGTCCGGCGACGCGTCTTCTCCCGACATCGAGCGGAGGTTAGCGGCGTTGGAGGGGGCGTTGGAGGGACGGGCGGCCGCCGCGGCGCTTTTCTTCCGGGACGTGGTGGTCCGGGACGTGGTGTTCCGCCTCCGTCTCCTCCCCCCCGTCTCCTCCTCCCCCTCCTCCTCTCCCGCCGCTCGTCCACCCCGTGGACCTCTGGCTGCTCCTCCCGCCGAGGACGACGACGGTGCGGTCGCCCTCGTGGTTGCCGTGGAGGAGGTCGCGCCGGCCGCGTTGTCGCGGCGACGCACGCGTAGCTTCATCCGTGTGGGTGCCATGGCCTGTGGCGTCACGTCCAAGCACTGCTGGACTGATGAGCCTCATACACCAAACCTGACGGTAACATGTTTCAACTGAAGTTAGATTTTTTTTAATGTTTTTTTCCACTTAATGCCACATTACCAAACCTGGTAAAACACATTTAAAATGGTGTCCATATTTTGGGCATGTCATTATAGGCATTTGGCTCCGCCCCCTCAGCCAAAAGCACACCCTGCGTATGTCACTGATCACATGACCTCAATCAATTCTCCAGTTCTAGGCAACATAGAAGGGGGTGGGGGGCTTTTTTCAGTTCAAAGGTGTATCAAAGACATAGTTCAATGTTGAAAATTAGTGGTGTTCCACTTTAAAAGGCAAAATAAAATGTGTGCGATGTGCGAGTGACGTCATTAAAATAGCGTTCCGCCCCCAAAAAATCACCATTACACCCCTGCATGTATGTGTCAACATGTATGCAATCTGGGAACCCATCGGCAAAAAACTATAATCTGTCTTGAGAGATTAACATGTACAGTATGTCATGAACAGGGCTGGGCAATTAACCGAAAATATAATGCCACACAGTATGTGTTCATTGTCTTTACTGCTGCTGTGAATGTCACCCCATCACGTGCAGAGAATGTGGTTCATGCGAAGCTTGTGGAAAAGTGGAGATACTGTACAAAATACATGTTTTCTGTCAGAACTGTTAATTGACTATGAAAGTAGATGACAAGAGCTGACCCCATATAAATCCACGGTATTAATGGCTATGAAGTTTGACAAAGTTTAAATCAGTGGTTCTCAAACATACCAAGGACCCCCACATGTATACATATTGGGACGCGGACCCCCCAATTTCAAATGCTTTGTGCCAGGGATCCACATAAGAGAATATTTCTGATGTTAGCTTGAACTACAGATGCACCTATAACAGTGGTTCTAAAACCAGGGACCACCAGTTTGGGGCCACACAGACCCCCGTAATTCAGTGTACAAACGGAACCAAATGGACCTGCAAGGGTTCACTTCGTTCCACTTGAGTTACAGACCAATAAGGGTCCATATGGTTCCTAATCTAACCATCAATAATTTTGCTAGGATCCCTGGCTGGAGCCCCCTCAAGGACCCCTTGCTGGGGGTCCCCCAGACTCCAGTTTGAGAACCACTGATCTGATACTGCAGCCACTGCCAGGTGGTGAAAGTGAAACCATGATTGAGAAATAGTCATTCTTACATCAATTGTTTGGTTTCACTTCTAGTCCATGAAATAATAGTGACATTAAACGTTGCTAGGGACCCCCTGGAACCCCCTCAAGCAAGGACCACCCAGTCAGACCCCACTTTGAGAACCACTGGTTTAAAATGATAAAGTTGATCATCATCATCATTATTATTATGACATGTTTTAGCATATGCTGCTAACGTTAGCACAGCTGGTTTGCTCTTCAACACGTTCACTCAGTCACATGTCACACACACAACCATAGAGCAAACATCACGGTTTATTATAATTAATATACAATAATAACCAATAATAACACATAAACAAACAGAAACACAACGGTGAGAGATGTGTTAGCAGGTTAGCATGATGCTAGCAGCGTTAGCTGCCTGAGCGGTTTGTTTACCTAATAGTTTTATCTTCTTTTTTTTTATCTTCTTCTTTAAACTATTCCTCCATCCAGCACGTGCACTTTCTCTTCGTCCGGAGGGGTTTGAGTATGAATTAAGAGGGTTTTTTAATGAAGAAATAAAACAAATCAAAACATCTCATCTTGCATGTCGAGCTCGAGAAGCAACCATAGCAGTAGTTGGGAAGAAGCAACAAGAAGCCGGAATAAGCTACCGGATGTCGCCGTGCATTCTGGGAGAACGTGTTTCTTTTTTTTACCCTCCAGCTTGTAGTTCTTTGTAGTTTTTACCGGTGGGTTGCAGCTGTATGCCGCCACCTACTGTACTGGAGTGGAGAATGTAGTATTATTGCCCGTTTACCAGTGGTGGAAAAAGTACTCAAATTCTTTACTTAAGTAAAACTACCAATACTGCAATATAAAAATACTCTGTTACAAGTAAAAATCAAAAATTAAAAATTTACTTGAGTAAAAGTACAAAAGTATTGGCATCAAAATCTACTTAAAGTACCAAAAGTAAAAGTACTAAATATTTGAAAATAGCCGATCTACAAGCTCACAACGCGTCGCGATGCGACGCGTTGTGAGCTTGTAGATCGGCTATTTTCAAATAGCCTAGGTATAAAATAGGTTTAAAGTGGTTAATGTATGTTTCATTATATCATAGTTTATATCTGAAAAGTAACTAGTAACTAAAGTTTTCAAATAATTGTAGTGGAGTAAAAGTACAGTATTTGCCTCTGAGATGTAGTGGAGTAGAAGTAAAAGTATTGGAAATTGGAAATACTCAAGTAAAGTACAAATACCCAAAATTGTACTTAAGTACAGTACTTAAGTAAATGTACTTAGTTACTTTCCACCGCTGGAAAATACTAATAATAGCATAGTAATAATAATGACAATGCAAGAAAGAGAGAGAGAGAGAGAGAGAGAGAGAGAGAGAGAGAGAGAGAGAGAGAGAGAGAGAGATTTTATTTTCTTTCTTTCTTTCTTTTTTTCATGTATTAAAAAGGGCTTAATAAGTCCTTAAATTGTCACTTCACTGTCAACTGGGATTCTGGTGACCCTACAAAAAAAACATTGTGTGGGGACCCTGGGGGTCCCGACCCACAGGTTGAGAACTACTGATTTAACACACAGTAAACACACAGTTTGAGTTTTCATTTTTCATGTGGGTTGTTCGTCTACCGCGCCAGCAGAGGGCGCTCTACGCCCACAGCCAGCAGAGACATGAACAATATGGCGACCATGGAAACCATGTAAACAACAACAAGCAGCTCACAGTAGTTCAGCAACTACACTACAGTGTGTGTTCAGCCTGTTCACAGTGAAGTCAATGTAAACGAACCGTTTACCTGAGGTTTATATAACTCTACGGTTCAAACCCGTTTAAATGTCATTATGATGACCTTAAGTCACAGGACGGTGGACAGGATCTGCTCTGTGGTGAGTGAGCTAGCCGTTAGCTGTGACTGATGATAACTGCTATGGTTAGCTGCTGTGTTCTGTTCTGTTCTGTTGTTAGCGGGCTATCTGTGCTAGCTGTGTGTCTATTAGAGTGTGTGTGTGTGTGTGTGTGTGTGTGTGTGTGTGTGTGTGTGTGTGTGTGTGTGAGTGTGTGTGTGTGTGTGTGTGTGTGTGTGTGTGTGTGTGTGTGTGTGTGTGTGAGAGTGAGAGAGAGAGAGAGAGAGAGAGAGAGAGAGAGAGAGAGAGAGAGAGAGAGAGAGAGAGAGAGAGAGAGAGAGAGAGAGAGAGAGAGAGAGAGAGAGAGAGAGAGAGAGAGAGAGAGAGAGAGAGAGAGAGAGAGAGCCCATGGGTCAGGGTTCAGGCGAAGCAGGTGTCCACACAATGTCAGTATTAAATATGGATGAATTAATATCATAAATTAGTCTTTATTCAGACTTTCATTGAATCTTTTTTTGAAATTAAGTTCACAATACTTCATGGAAAATACATGGAATTAACTATTTGACCAGGATGTTGAACAATGACTACATTTTAATGGACCCTGTTTGTCTGTCTGTGTCTGACGTGTCTCTGTCTCAGGTCTTGTTGTCAATAGTTGTCCTGTCATGGGTCTATGTGATCTATGGCAGCAGGACAGCAGCTCATTGGCTCCTGGAGAAGAGGACCGCCATCTCGCCACATGACTGACCAATAGCAGCTTCCAGTAACACACTTCAATTAAACCAGCTAGAATACTGTAAGTTATTAGCCACTTTCACTTTTGTATGACTGATGTGTATGGCCAATTGGATTCGTGTAGACGCTCGACAAAGCCTGTGTCTCTTTTTAAAGACAGTGTACTGTAAGTACAATGTTAAAACAAAACCGTTTTTTTTTTGTTAAAAAGTTAAAACTCTATAATCTGATAGTAATCCCCAAAATTCATTTTCAGGTGGGACACCAATTTGTTCAATCAGGAGAGAGAACCTATTTATCAGCTTAAATCTTATAGTGTTCCAGTTCCAACTCTGTGTGCTCATTTTTTGTTTCATCACTTCCTATCTCACTTGTTTATCCTGCATCCCATATGAGTTCTCTCTGATGATTGGATAAACTTGACATCCTGACCTGAAAATGTGTTTTTTGTTGACCAAAGAGCTGGAGAGACAAGGAGACTCCTGTTACTGAACAAACACTCTATAGCGAAATACTATCACAATATGATGCGATGCTATTTAACACTTATTTTAACAAAGAAATATCACTTACACTGCCTTTTAAATGGAGATTCAGGCACTCTCCTTTAATATGAAATGTACTTCAATTTACAGTAGCCTCTCTCTCTCTCTCTCTTTCTCTCTCTCTCTCCTTCAGACAACATCTCAGCGTTCAGCATTCCAACACTTCCTGATGGCATTGAAACTCCTCACAGACACAAGAGACTAAACACAGTAAATAAATGCACATCACTGAAGAGAGAGAGATGGAGAGAGAGGTACCTAAACAGCTGGATTTGAGTCCATGTCTGCAGACCTGAAGCACTGAAGCCAACCACATGAACCCTAGCATCACTATTCGGTGGCCAGTGAGTCACTGCGCTTTGCGTTGCATGTTGAGATTTGGTGGAAATGTTGGACCAAGGCTCTGTGCATAACTGTACTTAACCACGTTTTCCGAAGGTAACCGTTACAGCCATCTGTATTTGTATTGTTTGTATTATATTTTTGTTTGTATTATATTTTTATTTGTATTATTTTGTCAAGTCACTGCAGATCGGCTGCTTTATAGAAATGCAGGAATGTTTCTATTCTGCTCCATCCAGTGACACTTACACGAGGGCCGGCGGAGAATCCATTCCTCCTCCGCCCTCTAAAACTTTGTAATTGTTGTTAAAGGTACTGTAAGTCAGTGGTTCTCAAACCTTTTCATGTCAAGCACCCCCAAATTCACATGTATTTGGCCACGGACCCCCATCTGAAAATGTTTTGTACCAGGGAGCCCCTTTCAAGCTTTGTGTCGGTGTGTTTCAAAAACATATTTTTCAAGATGAAAATAAATAAAAAGGCAGATCTACAAGCTCACAACGCGTCGCATCGTGTGACATGTTGTGAGCTTTTAGATCAGCTATTTCCAAATGATATAAATTAGGGTTAAATTGGATAAAAGTATTTAACCATTATTGCCTCAAGGAACCCACTTTCAGAACCACTGCTGCAAGTGATTTAATTTAGTTTGTTTGTTTGTGAAAGTGTTAAATAGCTCTACACTTGTTGGTCATTTTATTAGGTTTACACAACTACTACCAGGCACATACAACCCACATTAGTTCTCATTCTTTTTCAAGGTTCCATGAGTTGCACAGTCAGAGATGCTACAAGCTCTTAACTTTCAACAGACTGACCCTTCTCCTATCACCTCTCACATTAAAAAGGTGACTGACTGTTGGGTTTTGATCAATTTATGCTCAGTAAACTACACAATGTACAGCAGTGATTCTGAAACATTTAAATTTCAAGGACCCCCAGTTTTATATGTATTAGAGCCACGGACCCCGGCCCCCTATAACTCTTGAGATTGCACAAATGGAACCAAATGTTCATGTTTTCCTCTGATTCATTCAGTAAATAAACTCTAACGTGTGTGTGTGTGTGTGTGTGTGTGTGTGTGTGTGTGTGTGTGTGTGTGTGTGTGTGTGTGTGTGTGTGTGTGTGTGTGTGTGTGTGTGTGTGTGTGTGTGTGTGTGTGTGTGTGTGTGTGTGTGTGTGTGTGTGTGTGTGTGTGTGTGTGTGTGTGTGTGTGTGTGTGTGTGCGTGTGTGTGTGCGTGCGTGCGTGCGTGCGTGCGTGCGTGCGTGCGTGCGTGCGTGCGTGCGTGCGTGCGTGCGTGGTGTGTGTGTGAGAGAGAGAGAGTGAATGTACCTGTATCACTATAGTTGTGAGGGCCAAATATAATACGAATTTGAGAAATGGATATTGTGAAGAACACCTTTCTGGTCCTCACAAGGACAATTGTGAGGACCATGTTGTTTTTATGGTTATAAAATATTCTTAGAGTTAGGCCTGCACTTAGGAAAAGATTATGCCTGACGTAGCTGACAGAATAGCATATCTCCAAGCTCACAAGCTTGTGTGTTGTACTGTCTTGTGTATTGGATGCTCTGTTCATTTGTGCTAAGTAAGGACCCCCACGAAAACGAGATGATGCATCTTAAGGGGCTTATCCTTCCAATAAAGGTACTATATAAATGCTATTTTCGGTGCACGACATCATGTCCAAATCAAATCAAATGTACAACTCAGGCTTTAGGGTTAGAGTTAAAAATGGAAAACTGGTGAAAATGGCATTCATAAAATTGCCGTACTAAAATGTGAATGTCCACACACGTATAATACGTGTGTGTGTGTGTGTTGTGTGTGTGTGCTGTGTTGCAGACAGACCAGAGCCATGGAGGCGATCTCTGACGCATGGAGGATGCGTGTGTGCGCGTGCATGTGCTTTAGATATGTAAATATACTTAATGAAATGCGTAAGCAAGAGAGATTGAGAGAGGTCTTTGATGCCAAATCCAGTGAACACGCATTCAATTAACCAACACACTCATCTGTCTCTCTCTCCTCTCCTCTCATCTCCTCTCCTCTTATCCTCTCAATTCAATTCACAGGTGCTTTATTGGCATGAGAAAACCTACGTTTACATTGCCAAAGCCTAAACTAAACACGAAAAAAGTGTACAATTAAAAGATAATAAAGGAACGTGTAAACAGAGCTTGTAGTTACAATACAATTTAGAACAATTTAAAACATACATACAAAACCATAAGCATTTGCTGTCAGGAATAGTCATATAGGCTACTGTATACATGTAAGAAAAGTTTGCTTGGGATAAACCTTTGAAACAAATAGCAGCAATATTTCAATATTTTGAATTTACTTGGTATAAAACCTTTGGGACAATAGCAGCATATTTTTCAAATGTATTTTAAATTGTGCACAAATTCTCTCTGTTTCTCTAGCTCGCTATCTCTGTTTCTCTCTCTCTCTCTTCTCCCCTCTCTCTCTCTCCATACACATGCTTTCCATCTCTTGTATGGTTCCTCATTTTCATATCAGTGCATCACAGTCTCTTTATAATCAGACACTTAATTAACAGAAACCACTAAACCAGACATGTGCGTGCGTGCGTGCGTAAAGGCCTTATTGTGAATATGATCACACAAAACACTTCTCTTGTCCACTTCTCACACACACACACACACACACACACACACACACACACACACACACACACACACACACACACACACACACACAGAGTTGAGTCCACAGCTGTAGGAGAAAGACAAGAGGCACAGAGGGAAACCTCTCTCTCTCTCTCTCTCTCTCTCTCTCTCTCTCTCTCTCTCTCTCTCTCTCTCTCTCTCTCTCTCTCTCCATCCACCCTCATCTAAAAAGTGAACAGGTTGACTTGTTCTAGAAGGTCAAATGAAACAGACAGACCTTCTGCTAATGTCTTTATTTTAGAACATGGTGTTTGTTTACTTCCACAACAGTGTTATGTTTATGTATAAACCATAACAGCGTAGCAGCAGCCACATAGAACGTGTCTACGTAACGGTACGCTTACTTTCAGCGTGAGGCTGTTAGATTATCATGGTCTATAGCACTGTTTCTGGGTGTGGGGCCCATTTTTACGCGCCGCGAGTAAATATCCCTTTATTTTTTGTTAACTACATTTTGTTTTTAATATCATTTCAAAACATTTGCAGCAATCAAATTCAAAATAATTTAATAAATAAATAAAATCTAACTTTAAGAATAAGTGAAAATAGCCACTCTTCAAGCTCACAACGTGTTGCATCGCAAACACGTTGTGAGCTTGTAGATCTGCTATTTTCACTATAGTTTGGGTCCCGGGGACATGACATTTTTCTTTTGGGTCTGGAGCAAAAAGGTTTGGGAACCACTAGATCCCAAACTTCCCAAGCAGTGGTCCTCAACCTTTTCTGGATCAGCTCCCACTTGAGAAATGAAAGTGTTGGCGGCCCACCCATCTGACCACTAAGTGCTCAGATGGGTGGGCCGCGTGCATGTTCAGATCATGTTTAATTTGATGATCAATCAATTGATTGTATTCCGGCTTGGATCAATGGAACTAACATAGTCTAGTTTAAGTTCTTATGGTAATACTATGGTATAATCTTTGCTGCATGGGGGACCCCCTTGGAACCCCCTCTAGGACCCCACTTTGAGAACCAGTGGTCTATGTAACAACACAGATGAACAATATTATAACTGTACTTATAAGTCACAGGACTAAACTCTGTTACACATCAGAACATGTAGAATACAACACTGATGATTTTACATCATATGGAAACACAATGAAATGTTAGTATTTTTAAAAGTCAGTAAGTGAACGTTTTTTTTGTTTGTTAAGAAGTTAAAGCTCTATTGTGATATAATAGAATGGAATAAACAGTATAGGTTGTCAATTTCATCCAATTGAGAGAGAGAACCCATTTATCGACTTAAATTTGATAGTTTTCCAGATCAGATTTTGTCTCCATTACTTGTTTTATCCCTTCTATCACTTCCAATTTCACTTGTTTATCCTGTTTGGAGTCTTTGTTCAGTAACAGGGGTCTCCCTGTCTCTTCAGCTCTTTAGTAAACAGATGGGATGTGAGACTGCGGTCGAGCCAACACCAACTCAGGACTCCTGAATCGCTGCCCTCCACACCCTCCTATCTAACATCAGGGTCTTGAGCTCTACAGTGTTGTTAGCTAAAGCTGTCGCGCTGCAGTTCATCTACGTAGGTGGTGCAGCTTCTTGCCTTTCCTGGCTTTGCCCTGGGTTGGCTCCCACAGTGTCATTTTGCTTGCCACTAGTCCGGGTGCCTGACGTAGTGCCCTACCTAGCCTCATCCTTCTCTGACTTTGTTTGTGACCCATGGTAGGGCCCCGTAGAGCAGTGGTTCTCAACCTTTTCAGGCCGTGACCCCCGCAACATAATCATATTTGAACTGGGGACCCCCCCACCACCCTGACAAGCACTTGGAATTGTAGGAGTTGAGGCGTTACATTTAGTTTGACTCGGTTCCACAGATAAATATTGTGAAAATAGCTGATCTATAAGCTCACAACACCTTGCAATTGTGAGCTTGTAGATCAACTTTTCTTTTTTTAATTGCCTCTTTTTTTTACATTATTTGAGTTATTATTTGGCATTTGGACAATGCTTGACCAGTTTTTATAGTATGGTTGTTTGATTTTTTTAGGTAATAAAGGTCTTAAAAGTTCCCCCCCCCCCCAATCATGTGGGGACCCTCCTGGGGGTCCAGACCCACAGGTTGAGAACCACTGCCGTAGAGGACTACATTTCTGATGATGTGACACCTAGTGCCATTCGTAGCATTCTGTCCTGTTGTGCTGTGAGGGTCCATGTAAACAGAACATACATGTTCAGGTTGGGATACCAATGT
>NC_137620.1:37683276-37688276 GCF_963280865.1 Gymnoscopelus braueri | reverse complement strand
GGTGTTGTCTGTCTTACTGGAGATGAGTTCAGGAAGTAGAGGACACCATGCTGCCTCTAGACTGCTGTCCTCTACCTGAAACATCATTGATTGATTGATTGATTGATTGATTGATTGATTGATTGACTGAACATATCTTAATGTCACTGAGTGAATGAATGAAAGCTGGAAATCACTATACCAGTGATGTGTTTAAGGGCTGCAGCTATAGATTATGTTCTTAGTGATTATTCTATTGATTTATATGATTTCCGTTTATTTTTTATTTATAGTGCAACATCACCCCCAAGGGAGCATGTGCACTTCACTCAAGAACATTTACGACAGTGTTTAAAACCACAGGGCAAGAAGAGGTGGTCATAGCAATGAATTCAATAAAACTAGGGGGAACCATAATGATAATAATTAGTCGTATATATATATATATTTTTATAGCAAGGATTCAATTAACCCCTATTTTACGTTGCAAAACGTGCCACATAACACGGCACTTGTAGATGTGCTATTTTCAAAAAAAAAATAGTTTTTGAAAATGTTAAAAGATTTTTGGGTATAATAACATGCCACAAAATAGGGTAAGTGGTTTGTCGGTGGATGGTGGGACAGTCGATGTCAAAAATTTTCAGCGTCGCATTTTTATTAAATGATCGATTATTCTTTAGTAATCGATCAATTCTATTGACTGTTGCACACCTAATGTTTATTATCAAATGTTAAAAGGACACAATGTAACCAATGAGTGTCACAATGGTCTGACAGCATGGTGAGCCAATCAGAGGAGACTTACAGGGACCGGGTCATTGCGTGTGGCGATCTCCAGTAAGATGATGGAGAAACTGAAATACAAACACTGCAGTTAAAAGACTGTGTGTGTGTGTGTGTGTGTGTGTGTGTGTGTGTGTGTGTGTGTGTGTGTGTGTGTGTGTGTGTGTGTGTGTGTGTGTGTGCAATCCGTGCATGCATGCGCACGTGTGTGCGTGCACCTGAATACGTCTCCAGCCAGAGTAGGTTCCATGTCGTGGCTCTGACATTCAGGGGGCGTGTACACCTCCAGTAGCCTCTGCTGATAGGTCGACTGAGGCTCCGCCCTATCCTCCTTGCGATAGGTCCTTAGCCCGTAGTCTGAATGGACCAAAGATGCCGGTCAAAACTTTCATTCAAATTCAGAGTGAGTGAGTGAGTGAGTGAGAGTGAGTGAGTGAGTGTGTGAGTGAGTGAGTGAGTGTGTGTGTGTGTGAGTGAGTGAGTGAGTGTGTATGCGTGTATGCGTGCGTGTGCGTGTGTGCGTTCGTGTGTGCGTGTGTTACCAGTAATCTTGCACACCCAGCGGTCGTCCAGAACACAGTTGAGAGATTTGAGGCGTCCATGACAGATCCTGTGATGGTGGAGGTACGACATCCCTTTGGCCATGTCTGTAGCGAAGGAGAACCTATAAACACAGCACGGTGCAGTATAGAGTACAGTACTGTAGCGGTTGTTCTCAAAGTCGGGTTCACGGACCCCCAGGGGTCCTTGAGGGGCTTCCAGGGGATCCCCAGCTAAATTAGTTGATGTAGCATCGAAATCCGTTCAACCTCTTTAACCCTATGTGCATCGGGCTATTTGAAAACAGCCGTTCTAAGCTCACAACGCGTCGCATAGATCGAAGGCTTTCTCTAACAAATACACAAACAAATGTTTATACAGTATAGGGTATGTGGGGGGCCCTGCTTCAGCTCTCTAAAGGATGTTGAAGACCCCAGCATTAGAATACTGTAGAGTCCTGTTGGTTACAAATCCAGCAGCGCTAGAGGTCCTGGATATAAACCAGCAGAGTCTGTGTGTGCGTGTCTGTGCGATTGTGTGTGTACTTGTATTACTATACAGGTGAGGCACAAATGTCCCAACAAGTAGTAGAATGTGAGAAATAGGCAATCCTGTTCCTCACAAGAGAAATGGTTGTTTTATTAATTATTATTCGGGGCGTTAGCCAAACAATTAGGAAAAGATTCAGGTTGGGGTTAGGATTAAACCTAAACCTAATCTTTAGAGGTTAGGTTTAGCGTGGAAAAAATGTACACTTCACCGGCGCGTTTCACCGTTTTAGCGCTCCTTCGGCAGCAGCTTCAAAATTTCTGCGCTTTTCGGCAATAGTTCTGTCTTCTTTCACTTTCTCCAAGCCGTATGTGCCCCCCCCCCCAAGGTTGGTGCCCTGTGCTTCAGCACCTAAAACACTTCCGTTAAGCTGGCACTGCCTACCTGAACCCCCAGTTAAGTGGAATCTCTTCGTTGAGCAGAACGTCGTTGAGACTCCCTTTGGGACAGTACTCGGTCACTATGGCAACGTTAGGAACCTCCACGCAACCTCCAAAGAACTTACACAAGTTAGGATGATCTAGTTCTCTGTGTGTGAGAGAGAGAGAGAGAGAGAGAGAGAGAGAGAGAGAGAGAGAGAGAGAGAGATAGAGAGAGAGAGAGAGGGAGGGGTGGGGGGGGCAGAGAGAGATGGAGAAACTGATCTACAACCTCACAACGCGCTCTTCCCTTCATGTTGTGAGCTTATCAGTCGTTTTTTTTGCTACTTTTGTGCCACATGCAACGAAGTAGGGCACTCCCCTACAAAACAGAATACAACATTTAACATATGGAGATACAAGGTTGCTGCCAGACCTGGCCAGACAGACAGTGACGAGATATTTACAAATCATTGTTACAAACCATGGTGTTCTAAGTGTTTCTGTGATCATTATATAAGTATCATTTTATAACCTCTCTCCTTCTCTCTAACCTTCTCATGAGAGTGAATGTTTGATAAAAAAAAATTGTTTTACTTTATTGTTTTTACTTCGGCAAAAGATACTGAAGTGTGTTTTGTGTGTGTGTGTGTGTGTGTGTGTGTGTGTGTGTGTGTGTGTGTGTGTGTGTGTGTGTGTGTGTGTGTGTGTGTGTGTGTGTGTGTGTGTGTGTGTGTGTGTGTGTGTGCGCGTGCGTGTGCGCGCGCTGATGTGTGGGCGTGCATGCGTGTGTGTGTGTGTGTGTGTGTGTGTGTGTGTGTGTGTGTGTGTGTGTGTGTGTGTGTGTGTGTGTGTGTGTGTGTGTGCTTTTGTGTTACCTGACTTGCTTAACTTCCTGTCTGATGATTTTAGACAAAGAAAATGTTTTCGTCTGGATTTTCTTCAGAGCGACAGTCCTCCCATCACTGTAACACACACAGACACAGCATTCAACTGAAGTAAACAACATTTGAACTATGGATTTGCATTATAATGGATTCTTTTTGGATTGTCCTTGTTTAGTCACTTTGTTGTACATTTCAACAAGCACACAAACCTTACAGCACTTTAACCACTGAATTCCACACTCAACACAGTATTTAGTTTATTATTTAATTCGGGTTAATCTGAGTTCATATCTTTTAATAAAAATCACCATTTATTAAACATCGATTTTGGTGGGCTTCCTATTTGTCATGACAATTTGGAGGACAGACAGGTATATAATTACTATATCCCAGTGTATGTGAAGGCTGTCTTGCGGTTGGCGTGGTGCGTGTTTGTACAGGAACTGAGAGCGGTCACACAGCTGGCGTTACTGTCACTGTTAGCGACGGGGACACTGATGAGACTGCCCATTGTCACATGAGACTGGTCTGCAGAGAGAGAGAGAGAGAGAGAGAGAGAGAGAGAGAGAGAGAGAGAGAGAGAGAGAGAGATGAGAGAGAGAGAGAGAGAGAGAGAGGGAGGGAGAGGTTACTGGTTTATACAGTACATGTGTGTATAAAATAATAATAATAATAAAGCTTTATTTATATAGCACCTTTCAAAACAGAGTCACAAAGTGCAAATAAACATTACGCAGCGAATGCAGTAGAACACAATAGGTTAAAGCATTTGGGGAATAAAGGTAGCTTTATAAACGTGAGTTTTCAGGAGGGATTTGAACCGGGGCACAGACTCTGCGAGCCTGACCTCCAGAGGGAGGTCATTCCAGAGAGTCGGGGCTCTGAATGCGAAGGCCCGATCACCTTTTGTTTATTTTTCGGCCAGATGGGATGTCTAGGAGAGCTTTGTCTGAGGACCTGAAATTGTGCTTTGGTACATATGCTCGAGTATATATTTTATTTTATTTTATTTTATTTTATTTTATTTTATTTTATTTTATTTTATTTTATTTTATTCTATCTATTCTATTCTATTCTATTCTATTCTATTCTATTCTATTCTATTCTATTCTATTCTATTTTATTTTATTATAATAAAATAAAATAAAATAAAATAATATAAAATCAATTCTGAAAGAGCCAATGCAAGGATGCCAGAATTGGTGAAATATTATCATATTTATTTGCACCGGTCAGACATATGCATGTGTGTAAGTAAGTGTGTTGTGTGTACCATATGTATATGTGTGTATGTGTGTGTCACCTTGCTTAATGAGAGTAAAATCTATGATCCAACTTTCATCCCACAGCAGCTTCTGTTTCTGATAGCTGAACACCTAAACAACAAACAAGTAACAATTTAAAATGCAGTCATTTATGAGACGCTCTAATTCAGAGTGACTTACACAGTGCAAGATCAGAGTAAATGTCATGACCTCTCGCCAACAAGCGACAGGGTAAATGGACACGATAGAGGGCGAAAATAAAAGAGTGCTTCAAAGTCAAACCTATAGCATCTGTCTAACTCTAAACAAAAACAACATGCTATTTAAGTAACACCTCAACATGTATGTTCCCTCCAGGAGGACGACATCAGAAACATGGACCTCTACGGAGGCCTCCTGTGGGTCACCAACCCGATCTCACACGACTCAGTATACATTGCACGGAGGTGTCATTCCGTGCATAGACAACAATTTGATACAATCAGGAGAGAAAGCTCACACTGGGCACAGGATAAACAAGTAGACGTGAAGAAACTGAATAAATATGATCCTGACTTGAAAAGAAAGTTTTCTGTTTATGAAAGAGCTGGAGAGACGGGGAGACCCCTGTTACTGAACAGACACTGTGTGTGTGT
>NC_137620.1:37660776-37678276 GCF_963280865.1 Gymnoscopelus braueri | reverse complement strand
GGGATATTTACTCGCGACCCATACAAATTGGTTCCCAAACATAGATACTATCTATATCTACCTCCTATTATGGTATATCCAGGACTAATCTAAAAGTAATATTATTATTTATTATTGGTTAATGACATTGTGGGGGGGATTTTCAGGTGAGACTGTGACCGATTTGAGATGAGGCTGAGAAAGCTAGATTTGAGTACTGATGTATGTTTTTGAATTTTGATTTAATCCGTCACACCCTGAAGATCCTGCCCTTTTGTCCTGGAGCAGAAGCTCCCAGCTTTAAGTGTGAACCAAAACAAGTCTCTGAGCCAAGTCTTTATTTACCAAGCGGCTGATTACAATACTATTGTCCTTATGCAAGGTGAAGGCTATGGTGAATGCATTTGTTATCTCCCTCTGTCCACAGGAAGTAGGTTAAAGAAGGTAAAAGTCATGCAGACTCGTATTGAATTCTTGTAATTATTCTTATTTCACAGTAAAAGCTTATTTTTGTAGCATAAGCATTGGTGAAATGTGGTTGGAGAAGAAACCAGTTAGTTTCATGTAACTTTTCTTCTTGAATCTAAGAATAATGCTATTCCTCTTTAAATCATCTCTTTTTGTCTTAATCATTTCATGCAAGGTTGAATACATATATGTGTGGTCTTATTTTGAAGGTAATAAGATGTTAAACAAAGATTGCATAATATGAGCTTGTGTAAAAGTGCAGTTTGAGAGATAAATGTTAGGTGCTAAAACTAAGGCAGATTGTAATCCATTGTGTTGACTTTCTAGGCCCTGCCCAATGATTCTATTGTTCCTAGAAACAGCTTTGTGAATGGTTAGAAATGGACCTGGGAGGGTGAGCTAATACGTAAAGGTTTCAGTATAAAGTACAATGTTTTGGTGATTTAAGTTACACTCTGTGATTGGCAATGCAGATGTCAACGTCTATGGAAATAAATACATGTCTGTGGACAAACCCTCCTTCAAACTGGATTCTCTTGTTGTTATTCTTGCACTCAGGGAATAGTTATGGAATAGTGTTGTTTCCGCCTGATCATGGGACAGTAATCTCTCAAGAACAGATTGTATAAAACAGCAGAGGGCGCTGTTTTTCCTTTTCATTTGGCGATGGGTTCCCAGATTGATCATTCAGTG
Organism: Gymnoscopelus braueri; assembly: GCF_963280865.1. Taxonomy (NCBI): domain Eukaryota; kingdom Metazoa; phylum Chordata; class Actinopteri; order Myctophiformes; family Myctophidae; genus Gymnoscopelus; species Gymnoscopelus braueri. The sequence continues at coordinate 37,677,136 of NC_137620.1, read as the reverse complement.
ACACATCTCCACCACCAGGGGGCGAAAGGCATTTAAAGAACAGTGTCTGGAACTCCCATTGAGCAGCATGCTTGCAAGACGTTGACTCGGAAGTAAGTGCGTGTCGTCTCGGTCGTTTTTAAATTCCGTTACGGTGAGGAACGGTTTTTTATAGGAACAAAGAGCTTGGTGGAATTTTTTTTCTCATAAACGAGGTAAAATGTGTCAGAAGATGGAGTCAGTACGGCTGTCGATACACGAACACATGTCGTCGGTAGGAGAGGAGATAGTGTGTGTTCTGGAGAAACAGCAGCTTGGTGCTGATGTTTGTCAGCCGCAGCTCGTCAGAGTGTTGGTGTTGCAGCGCCTCCGTGTGGCCGCAGAGTGGATGTGCAGCCTCTTCCAGAGAGAGATGGAGACACTGCTCAACATTACACTACTACACACTGCAGGTATGTCTGTTCAGTGGTGTAAAGTAACTAAGTATATTTACTCAAGTACTTTACTTAACTACAATTTTGAGTTTTTTTTTTTTTTTTACTTTACTGGAGTATTTCCAATTTCCAGTATTTTTTACTTCTACTCCACTACATCTCAGAGGAAAACATTGTACTTTTACTCCACTACAATTATTTGAAAACTTTAGTTACTAGTTACTTTGTAGATTTTGATTATTATTACAAAACATACATTATACCACTTCAGCCCTATATACATTTCGGCCATTTAAAAATAGCAGATCTACAAGCTCAGATCTTAGGCATAGTTTTACTGAGGTTAGGGTTAGGTTTAGGCATAGTTTTACTGAGGTTAGGTTTAAGGTAGGTTTAGGCATAGTTTTACTGAGGTTAGGGTTAAGGTAGGTTTAGGCATAGTTTTACTGAGGTTAGGGTTAAGGTAGGTTTAGGCATAGTTTTACTGAGGTTAGGGTTAAGGTAGGTTTAGGCATAGTTTTACTGAGGTTAGGGTTAAGGTAGGTTTAGGCATAGTTTTACTGAGGTTATGGTTAAGGTAGGTTTAGGCATAGTTTTACTGAGGTTAGGGTTAAGGTAGGGTTAGGCATAGTTTTACTGAGGTTAAGGTAGGTTTAGGCATAGTTTTACTGAGGTTAGGGTTAAGGTAGGGTTAGGCATAGTTTTACTGAGGTTAAGGTAGGTTTAGGCATAGTTTTACTGAGGTTAGGGTTAAGGTAGGGTTAGGCATAGTTTTACTGAGGTTAAGGTAGGTTTAGGCATAGTTTTACTGAGGTTAGGGTTAAGGTAGGTTTAGGCATAGTTTTACTGAGGTTAGGGTTAAGGTAGGTTTAGGCATAGTTGCAAAAAAAACGTACCGGGGTTTGGGGTCAAACTCCACGGTTGTGAGGGTTAAGAATAAACATAAAAACGTATGCTTGTTGCTTAGAGCTATATATGTATTCATGCATTAGACAAATAGAGAGAACAGTGATACTGGCAGGTGAACATGTAGTTAAACTTGTGACCTCAGTGACAGTGTGTTTCCTGTCTGCATGGTAAGATAGACACACTGTGAATTTAATCTGCCTGGAACAAAAGAGTTTGCAGGAAGGCACTTAACCACAGCCATCGAACTTGCCTCGCTGTGCAAACGGCACGTTGCAGAGGCGGATTTTAAGACACAAAAAGGTAATAGAGTAAATTGTAACAGAGTAGTTTTTGTCTCATCACAACATATCTCTGAATGTCACCTATGCCAAATAAAGGAGTTGAGTTGAGTGAGATGACATTGGCTGAACTAAAGCCTGATTACTGATCACTAAGCGTGGTCTGTGTGGGTGTCCTAACATCAGCGGGGAACGGGGAATGTGTGCGAGTGTGTGCACACATTTCACAGGTGCAGGAAACCAGTTCATCTAAGCGTGACAGTCGGGTTGTGTTTGCCTCCATGTGTAAAGTCACTCTACTCGATGGTACTCAGTCTATAAACAGTTAGACAGGGGTAGATTATAAGACAGTTGATGCAGAGATGTTTTATTTGGTTTTCTTATTAAAATGGAAATCCGTATAACTACATACAGCTGATTCAGCTGAAACACAGATAAGAGTGAACCGTGGTGTATGTGTGGTCCCATTGTTGAAATTTGCAGAAAATCCTTCTAACTGCTAGATTAGCGACCTAGTTGTTAACATCTCGCCACATCTCTGCACCTCAGGTGCTGTGACACGGCCGCTCAGAGCAGCAGCCAGCAGCAGCAGAGTAGAAACTAGCAACTTCTGCTGTGTCATTTTCTGTGGTTGGTAGAGTGTGGCTTCTTGGTTATAGTGCTGACCCGCGATCCTTTAACAAACTGCTAGACCAGTGGTTCTCAAAGTGGGGTCCAGGGGTTCCAGGGGGACCCCAGCAAAATGAGGAACAGATTATTCATCAATGTTTATATCTTGTCCATTCAAAAATTGCAGATCTACAAGCCCACAATGTTGTGGGCTGAAGATCTGCTATGTTTTGAACCTTTTTGATACATCTTATTTTTTTTTGAATAATAATACAACAAAATCTTCTTTCATGGGGGTCCCTGGCACAAAATAGTTTAGGATGGGGGTCCTTGACATAAAAAATGTTTGGGAGAAACACTGCTGTAGACAATGTAGTCATGTATTTGGGCAGACTAGATTATGTGGATGAGAAATTTGGATACTGCTGTTTGAAGTACAAGTAAAGGCTAATTTATCCTTGACTATTTTAGATAAATATTGGTTGACATTTCTACTGTAAAAGAGACAAATGAAACACTGGCGATCATGACAAAACAAATAAATAATTAGGAGAATAATTGTCATCCAAAGAGAAAACCACGTTGAGTTATTCTACTGATGCTACCTCTTCTCTCCTCCTTCTGTCTTGTATGTAAAGAAGTTTCCCCTAAACATGAGGAGAGAAGCCTCAGTCTGGTCCAGGAGGAGCCAGAACCTCCACAACATGAGGAGAGGAGCCTCAGTCTGGTCCAGGAGGAGCCAGAGCCTCCACAACATGAGGAGAGGAGCCCCAGTCTGGTCCAGGAGGAACCAGAGCCTCCACAACATGAGGAGAGGAGCCTCAGTCTGGCCCAGGAGGAGCCAGAGCCTCCACAACATGAGGAGAGGAGCCCCAGTCTGGTCCAGGAGGAACCAGAGCCTCCACAACATGAGGAGAGGAGCCTCAGTCTGGCCCAGGAGGAGCCAGAGCCTCCACAACATGAGGAGAGGAGCCCCAGTCTGGTCCAGGAGGAACCAGAGCCTCCACAACATGAGGAGAGGAGCCCCAGTCTGGTCCAGGAGGAACCAGAGCCTCCACAACATGAGGAGAGGAGCCCCAGTCTGGTCCAGGAGGAACCAGAGCCTCCACAACATGAGGAGAGGAGCCCCAGTCTGGTCCAGGAGGAGCCAGAGCCTCCACAACACGAGGAGAGGAGCCTCAGTCTGGTCCAGGAGGAGCCAGAGCCTCCACGGATTAAAGAGGAACAGGAAGAGGACACTGCTGTGTCCCCATTGACATTAGTTCATAGGAAGGCCAGGTGTGACACTCTCTCAGGTAAAAAAGACAACAACACTTTATTGGTTCTAATCTAACAAGACCAAGAATCTAAAAGCCACAGTAGCAGCACAGAGAGGCTGCTAGGTCACACAGGGATTTCCTCAGAGCAATTTAGTCTCAATTAAGACTGAATTGGTCACTGCCATTGGCAGCTTTGTACGTCTCCATTATAGTGTATTAAAGATTTGATTTGACACCAGGTCATGGCACTGTGCGATAGTTTGATTTGATTACATGGTATGTAAGGTGGTTGAATGATAACTACAAGTATAGTATTTCTACTGGTGATTTCCACAGACAACCACAGGGAGATGTCAACTGTATCGAGACAGATGGTCTCCAAAAGATATTCAACATCGTCAGAGGAACAGCGGGTGACTGACCAGGGATGTGGACTGCTGGATGCAAGACTGCAACCTGTAGTAATGTTGCACAGGATAGGTATGTACAGTTTGTTTTACTGGTTTAAACCTGTAGTACAGTTGTACAGGATGGGTATCTGTAGATCACTTCTCTACTACTAAAACACATTTAAAACCTTGGCTGTGGAACTGTGGAAGCCACATCCTGGGAGAGGGAGAGATTCAAAATGTCGACAAAAACTCCCGTCAGCTGGTCTGCACATGCCTTTAGGACACGGCCAGGGATCCTGTCAGAGGCCGCAGCATTGCATATATATTAGTGCTGTCAATCGATAAAAAAAATTGTGTTGTTAATTGCTCAATTAATCGCATACTATTAGCATATTTCTTTATTGGCTCAAACTTGAATGAGGAACTGAAAATATGAATGAAAATTAGAAGCAGCGGGATGTGTCCAAATGTATTATTATTTATTACTTTTCAGGTATTCAATACATTATTACAACCAATGTTATTTATTTCATTCTCTTATAAATGATATCCTCTCTGGTGTACACAGAGACACACCCTGTATTTATGACTCACTCACTCACACACACACACACACACACTCACACACACACACACACACTACAGCACTTCTCTCTACAATCACAGAGGTGTGCTGGAAGCGTTTTTTTTTAGCTAGGGGAGACTGGGGGCTGCCAACTAAAGTATGACTTATGTTTGCACATCATACAGTTGGTGCACCTAGATCTCAATGATGTGCACTGTGACGCGCTTCTGTGTTTGTATTGTGTTTATATTGTAAACACGTACCCAGTCGCTGTGTTGGTTCAGACGGTCGTGTAAGCGAATCCCAAACCAGTTGTCCACATCCATCCTGTGTGTGTGTGTGTGTGTGTGTGTGTGTGTGTGTGTGTGTGTGTGTGTGTGTGTGTGTGTGTGTGTGTGTGTGTGTGTGTGTGTGTGTGTGTGTGTGTGTGTGTGTGTGTGTGTGTGTGTGTGTGTGTGTGTGTGTGTGTGTGTGTGTTAGGGGTGTGCCGATACACTAATTTCACGAAACGATACGATATTGGGCACACAACTTCGATACGATACGATACGCACTTTTTTATTATGAAAATATATGGGGGAGAAAAAAAGCAAATGCAAACAAATATTTCTGTTTTTGCATTATTCAGACATGCAAACTTGTAGCTTTTCAGCTTCCACTAGCCGTTTTGAATCCAAATAGGGCAATAGTGTGACACCTGACCCGAAAAAAAAAAAACATGTTGTCACCCTTTTCACCTCGGGGCTGTTTGCATGACTGATTATTATTATTGTAAAAAACGATATATTTTCCCCCCAAAACGATACATATTGTCACGAAAACGTATCGCGATATATCGCGGGACGATATATCGGCACACCCCTAGGTGTGTGTGAAAACATTTGCCTATTTTAATATACTGTAGGATATCTCCAATATTAAAATTGGCTAATAGGAGGGCCGGCGGGCAGGCTGACCTCTGACGTAAACCATAACCCAGACATGCAAAAGTGTCACTTTTCAGCTACAGTCACCTTTTTGAACCCAAATAGGGCAATTGTGTGACACCTGACCCGAAAGAAAACAACATGTTGTCACCTTTTTCACCTCGGGGCTGTTTGCATTCCTGATAACCATATTAGGAGTTCCCAATGCAGCTATGCCCAAATATGGAGTGTTTGTTGTCTAACCTAAATGTGGCCACATGGCATCAGCCGCAAACAAATCAGTCAGCTCCATATATGGGCACAAAAGGGGGCATGCCCATATATGGGCATAAAAGAGACAAGGACCGTCCAGAACCGCCGATCCAACCAATATATGGCCATTCCAATATATGGGCATATACTGATGACATGAATTCACCTCCCGCGCTCCCCCGCTGCATACATAACTCGGACGGCGCTGAGTTGGCTGAAGGTGACCATGCAATGTTCAGCACGGCGACTCGCTCGCTCGCATAAGCTCGCTTGGCGGTAACTCTCGTGGCTCAAGTCACCTTCAGACAGCTCACCTCCAAAATCGAGCGCCGCTTTTTAAATCTGACTGGTTTTCCAATCATACTGTGACATACTGTGATATATACACTGTATACATGAGCATATCGGTTGAAACATTTAATTGAAAATTATGAAGGTCAAACTAATGCTTTTCTCCCTTTGAATCTTTTGCCTAGACTCCCTCGCTGTGTCTAAAGAGGAGGCTTCCCCTAAACAGCAGGAGAGGAGCCGCAGTGTGGTCCAGGAGGAGCTACTTCAAAGATCAGAGCAAGCTGATGTGTCAACGCAGACGTTACTTGCAGTGAAGAGTGAAGATGATGATGAAAACAGAGAGACAGAGCCACTAGCCAGCACCTCAGCAGAATACATGAAAATCCAAGCTGATGTAGAGGACTGTGGAGCATCACAACCAACTGGTGATGTCCAGCTCCTCTCTTTACAATGTTTTGAATCTGACAATGAAACATCACAACCAACTGATGATGACCAGCTCCTCACTTTACAATGTTCTGAATCTGACACTGAAGACGATGAGTGGAGGACCAAGGTAGATCAGACGGATTTAAACGCAATGAAATCACACACGACACAAAATGTAGAAGGAGACAGCAGCAAGCCGTCCCAAGACTTGAAATTGTCAAAACAACCTTACTCCACGAGGAGTCGCACAGGGAAGAAAATCTTTAGTTGTACAGATTGTGGCATTGTGTTTAATCAAAAGGCAAGTCTGGAGAGGCACACAAGGATTCATACAGTAAAAAAGCCCTTTACTTGTACAGATTGTGGCATTGTGTTTAATCAAAAGGCAAGTCTGGAGAGGCACACAAGGATTCATACAGTGAAAAAGCCCTTTACTTGTAAAGTTTGTGGCAAAGGCTGGAGTCAAATGACTTATCTAAAAAGACACATGAGGCTTCATACAGGGGAAAAGCCCTTTATTTGTGAAGTTTGTGGTAAAGGTTGTAGTCAGAAGGGTGATCTAAAAAGACACATGAGGCTTCACACAGGAGAAACTCCCTTTACTTGTACATTTTGTTGCAAAGGCTTTAGTCAAATGACTAATCTTAGAACACACATGAGGACTCACACAGGGGAAAGGCCCTATACTTGTAAAGTTTGTGGCAAAGGCTTTGTTAAAACGACTCCCCTAATAACACACATGAGGTCTCACACAGGGGAAAAGCCCTTTACTTGTGAAGTTTGTGGGAAAGGCTGCAGTCGAATAGATCATCTAAAATCACACATGAGGTCTCATACGGCGGAAAAACCCTTTACGTGCACAGTTTGCGGTAAAGGCTGTAGTCGAATGGATCATCTGAAAACACACATGATGATTCATACAGGGGAAAGACCCTTTACTTGTACAGTTTGCGGAATAGGCTTTGTTAACATGAGTAAGTTAAAGACACACATGAGGACTCATACGGGGGAAAAACCCTTTATTTGTACTCTGTGTGGCAAAGGCTGTAGTCAAAAGGGTGATCTGAGTATACACATGAGGATCCATACTAAAGAAAAGCCCTTTGTTTGTACAGTTTGTGGTGAAGGCTATACTCGAATGGCTGGTCTAAAAAAACACATGAGGACTCATACAGGGAGAAAAAACATTTAGTTGCAATGTATGGCCAATGGTTAAAATACACATTTGAAGACATGAGGATTCATACAGGGGTAAAGCTATTATTTGAACAGTAGCAAATACTTTTTAAAACACATGAGGACTCATACAGGGAGAAAACATATTTAGTTGCAAAGTGTGGCCAATGGTTAAAGGAGAGATCCGCTCATTTTAAGTGTTATCTTTGATGTGTCGCTAATCACTCACCATCATTGAAAGGGACGTTGAGTTATTCCAGAGAGTTCCCTGTCGTTCAGTCTGGCGACCCCCTCCGTGGCATAATGGGAGCCTGTGTAAGAGTGAAAATCGTCTATTATAACCGATGCAAAGTTAGTTTTTTCTCTACTACTGCTCATCGTGGAGTCTCATGATACTCAAACATGCACTGAAAGTCGCGCACAAGCTATCGTTCGTGCAGAACGAGATGACGCTGGTTGCTTGTTTCTCTCACAGAACCTGGCGTCTGTGGAAGAAACAAGCAACCAGCGTGATCTCGTTCTGGAATCTCTCAACGTCCCTTTCAATGTTGGTGAGTGATTAGCGACACATCAAAGATAACACTTAAAATGGGCGGATCTCTCCTTTAAAATGCACATTTGAACATATGAGGATTCATACAGGGGTAAAGCTATTATCTGAACAGTAGCAAATACTTTTTTAAAACACACAAGGACACATACAGGGAGAAAAACTTTAAAATGCACATTTGAAGATATGGGGATTCATACAGGGGAAAAGCTATTAGTTGAACAGTAGCAAAACATTTGTTTTTAAAGAAGCCATCTGAGTTGACACATGATAAAACGAGTGCATGATAACAAGTGTATGATTATTCTAATCCAGGAGGACCATGACAAGTCAAGTTTCTCTGTTGATTCTCGTCTTGTATTTCTTGAATGCATACATACATCTTGATGTTTTGACTTTCTCTTCTTTAACCATTTCTTGAAACTGCAAATGATGGGAGCTTGTGCGATAGAGAATTTCTCCCACCTTTTCTTATTGTTGTAATAAAGTTGAATATGTTGATGGAATATCAAATACTTGTGTTGCTTTTTTAAATTGCTTTTCATCTCTTATTACCTTCAACTCATACTGTCCGTTACTGGTAGAATAATATGAACATCAGTGTCCATCCACATTTTCAGGATTTTTTAATTTATGGTCTATACTAGGCCCCCTGTTTTTTCCCCTCAGTCTACACCAAATCTATTCACCGAAAATATCCATAGTCTAGCTTAGAAGCTCATAGATCGGCTTGTAGAATAGCTATTTTCACTGAATGTTTTTCCCACAATATGGAGGCTAGGGTTCATATGGTGTTCCCATAAAGTGATGCAGTTGTTACATGTCACGTTAGTGTTGCTTTCCATGCTGTTGTGTTTGTTTTACAGTAGGTGTGTATCTTACACGCAATGTTATGGTTGTGCTCTGCTCCATGGTCCATGTTTACATTTTAATGTTGTGTTGTGTCTTTTTTGTCTAAGACATCTTTTTGTGGGAGGCTTTTTTTATGCCTTTATCATTGATAGGACAGTACGCTGACAGGAAATGGCGAGAGAGAGATGGGGAGTGACACGCACCAAAGGCTGCTCGAGCCGGCAACCCGCTGTCAGGCTACATTGTAGCCTAGGTGCCCGGACCAACGCCGTTTTATTTTCTATGTTTACAGTGATTGTAGTCGTGAACTGATGAGAGTTCTATCAAGAATGAGCACCCCCCCACCGCCCCTCCATCCATTGAGTCCACTGGACAGGTGGTGCCATCTTGTGAGGTTTTCAGCCATTACTTTCAATGGTGTGACGTCACGTTCTCTAGGACCTAGAGGGAGTGTCAATCAGCCTTTACACAGCCAAGAGATGGAGTGAGATAATAAGGGACCAAATTGAACTGTAAACAGACACAAACGGCATGCATGACACAATCCATGCTCATGAGAGACCAACGCTAATATTAATATTACTGTCACTTCTGTGCTCTATAGGAGGCTGGATGTAGGAGAGAGGGTAGAAAACAAGTTGTTTTGGAATCAGACTGAAATATTTCCCTGCAGTGACACAGTCTAACCACAAGAGAGTAGTGTTGTCTTTAGGACAACCATTAATGTCACGTATAGGTTATTACAGTTTTTATTTATGTATTTTTATTTATTTAATGTTTTCCATTTTAATTTAGTTTTAATTAGTTTTTAAAGTGTGTTAGCAAGTTCACTTTTTATTGGTTTTACCGTGAGATTTTAAGCTGTCAAATAATTGTATTGAAGTAAAAAGGACAATATTTGCCTCTGTAATATAGTAGAAGTATAAAGCATAAACATGTTTAATGTTTTTAAAGATGTCAGGTAAACAAGTGAACCTAGCATCTGTCTAAATAACATGCTATCTAAATTACATTTTAACCTTTGCATAAGACTGCATGCTCGTCAAGGCTAGGTCAAGTGCTACGGGTTAAGGTAGAGTCTGAAGAGGTGAGTCTTCAGATTACGGTGGAAAATTGGGAGTGAATCTGCAGTTCTAACTGCAATGGGGAGTTTGTTCCACAGTTTGGGAACCAGAAGAGAGGGAGAAGAGTCTGGGACGTGTGGAGCATTGTCCCAGATGTTTTAGGGAAGGTTCAGACAGCTTCCCTGTGTTAGCTGATCTGAGTGAGCGGGAGGGATTGTAGGGTTAGACCAGGCTTTGAAGATATGGGGGTGCCATACCTTTGGTTGATCTGTAGGCCAACATCAGTGTTTTGTGCTCTGTTCGGACAGTAACTGGGAGCCAATGGAGGGAGCAGGGGGGAGACATGTGAACATTTTGGCTGGTGGAAGACCAAGCGTTTTGCAGCATTCTGGATCATGTGGAGCTTATAAGTGCACATGGGAGGCCAGTAAGGAGCCAGTTGTCAAGTTCTGATATGACTGATGTCTGAATGAGGAGCTGGGCTGAGTCCTGAGTCCTGAGTGAGGAAGGGTCTCATCCTTCGAATGTTATTCGAGCATAAACCTACAGGATCGAGTGAGTGACCGCTGCGATGTGTGCCTTGAATGAGAGCTGACTGTCCAGGACAACACCAATGCCCATGGCCGTTGGAACCGAAGTCAGGGCGTTGTCTATATGGTCTGTATGAGTAGTGACAAATAAAACCTTCTTGAGTACTTTAGTAAATATAGGCTACTTAGTTACTTTCCACCACTGATTGTTCCTGTCAGTCTCTGTGTGTCTGTCTGTTTCCTGTGTGTTTTATTGAGCCCTAAATTGAATTGCCCTCGTACGCTAATAAAGTTGTATTGTGTTGTGTAATTAACAGACACACTGCTGCTTCCTCACCTATATAGGCCCTTTATGCTCCATTTACCGCTTATAGCTCTAATGCCGTGTTCACACTCGCGGTGACAAAAAGCCACAGACTTAAGAGTCATTTTCAGAGGAAGCCTGTGACATGAAGATACAAACTGACGCCTGTCTTTTTGAAGATGGTTCAACATTTTAAACATGTTGCAAACAAATACAACTTGTAAGTGGCCTACTTATAACAGTGAAAATAGCCAATCATTTCACTATTCGTAATCATAGAAGAACTATAGTGTGTGTGTGTGTGTGTGTGTGTGTGTGTGTGTGTGTGTGTGTGTGTGTGTGTGTGTGTGTGTGTGTGTGTGTGTGTGTGTGTGTGTGTGTGTGTGTGTGTGTGTGTGTGTGTGTGTGTGTGTGTGTGTGTGTGTGTGTGTTTACAACAGTAAACAAACCAATATACAAGTGTATACAGGGCATCTGCACAGTTCTAAAGTGACCATTGAAGGACTTTTAAGACCTTTTTAATGGCCCTCAAATAAAATAAAAAAGCAACAAGCTATACTATTAAAATATGTCAAATATTAGCTAAGAAAGAGGCAACCATTGTGAAAATAGCTGATCTACATGCACACAACGCCTCGCAATGCAAGGCGTTGTGTGCATGTAGATCAGCTATTTTCCACAATATTTATCTGTGGAACCGGGTAAAACTAAATGCCTCAACTCCTACAATTCCAAGTGCTTGTCAGAGTGGGGGGTCCCCAGTTCACATATGATTATTTAGGGGGGTCACGGCCTGAAAAGGTGGAGAACCACTGGCGTATGTAAACGCATTCCAACACTGTGAAATACTTGAAACGGCACGGTTCACATATTCCAATGGTGTGGTTGAAAAGAGGTCCATTTTGAAGTGGCTCCAGTGACTGGCTGGACGTTGAACATTTATTACACCTGACTTTGTGCAATAATATGATAATGTACTGATATGCAATATATGGATTGACTTTGCAATATGTGTATGGTGTCGTTACTTTTGTTTATTTTTGTTTGCACAGTTTGTAAATCTGTATGTTTTAACCTGTTTTTGGAACTTACCTTTTTTGTATCATCTTGTCTTTTTAATGCACTGAGTTTGAGAGCTGCTATACTGTGGCTATACCCCAATTTCAATGTACTTGCATAAGAGCTTCTGTTTCTGGTTGTTCAGAGTTCAGACACCTAGTGACTGGTCTGATCTAAGGAATACTTTTAGTATCTGTGCAGTGGACTCATGGAATATCTTGTTAACTGACCTAAAACTGTATAGCAATAGCTCTTGGACAATTTAGGAATGTACATAAACATTTAAACCCTGTATACTGTACATCCATTTACCGGGATCCCATAAGGCTCTATACTTACTTGGTCCCCTCCTATTTTCCTTCCGCACCAAATCCCTATGACGAAAATAATCGATCTACAAGAAGTGTAGTGGAGTCAAATTACAATATTTGTATACAGTATACCAATATAGCGGAGTAAAATGTATGTTTCAAAAAAAATCAGATGCTCAAGTTACTATAAAATGTAATCAGTACAATACTGAAGTAAATGTACTTGGTGTCCAGGATGTCATGACTTGTCTGCTAATGATGTCATTCAGGAATGTCATGCACTACTTACTGTCAATATGGACATGGAATGTAGTGTGTGTGCGTGTGTCATGTGCCCGCACGTGTGTGTGTGTGTGTGTGTGTGTGTGTGTGTGTGTGTGTGCGTGCCCGCCCGCGTGTCTGTCTCTTTATCTGTGTCTGTGTGTGTGTGTGTGTGTGTGTGTGTGTGTGTGTGTGTGTGTGTGTGTGTGTGTGTGAGTGTGTGCGCATGTGCATTGTGCTTTGTGCATGTGTATATATTGCCTGTTAATTCCATCACAGAGGCAAATAATCTGTGTGCAGCAAACATGAAAGTAGAGGATGTAGACACACACACACATACACGCACGCACGCACGCACGCACGCACGCACACACACACACACACACACACACACACACACACACACACACACACACACACACACACACACACACACACACACACACACACACACACACCTAAACACCAGCCTAAACACAGATGGAGTAACCCATGTATGAAATGACAAACTACGAGATAAACACTGTGTGGTGTGTGTGTGTGTGTGTGTGTGTGTGTGTGTGTGTGTGTGTGTGTGTGTGTGTGTGTGTGTGTGTGTGTGTAATGACATGTGTTAAAGCTGGCAGTCATTAGTACAGTGTGACTGTACCAGCTGAGTGACAGACATATGAGATGGTCTGTAATTGGACAATTGTCCTCTTGACACACTCAAACAAAATGCTCTGTAATTGGACAGGCCTGTCCCTGGGTAAGTACCGTAGGTGTGTGCATGTGCGCGCGCTTGTGCGTGTGTGTGTGTGTGTGTGTGTGTGTGTGTGTGTGTGTGTGTGTGTGTGTGTGTGTGTGTGTGTGTGTGTGTGTGTGTGTGTGTGTGTGTGTGTGTGTGTGTGTGTGTGTGTGTGTGTGTGTGTGTGTGTGTGTGTGTGTTGCTCTTAGTTTTAAATGTTCATCCATCCCACTATCTGTCACACACACACACACACACACACACACACACACACACACACACACACACACACACACACACACACACACACACACACACACACACACACTTGTGAGGGTCTCTCCCATCACTCCCTTTGTCCTTTTTCATCTGTAATCTTCCTCCCTCTTTTACCCCCCCCCCTCTCTCTCTCTCTCTCTCTCTCTCTCTCTCTAGTCAGATTCAGCAACAGCTCAGTTGCGTCTGGAACAGTGAACAGTGAACAGACAGCAGAGCAAGACGTGCAGAGCTCTGCGTAACGGACTGACCGGAGAGGGAGGAAGACACACGGAAGAAGCGTTTGCTTGTTTGTGTGTTTTACCGTCAGCAACAGCTCGTGGAATACAGAGACTTTTCAACGGTGCCACGGTGCGTGCGTTGGGCGCGTACGGGGACTAGCACGCGTTCCAAAGTGGTCACCTTTTTTTCTTTTTAAAGAAAATTAGAAAACCTTAATTTACCTATTTTCTTTTTCTTTCGTTTATATTTTCATATTTGAACTTGAACCGTTATGGTGTTGCCATGGAAACATATTTTCCCAGCACAAAACAGCGTGTAATCAGTCCTCTGAAGATGGACAGCTGCTCTGTTTGTTCTAAGAGTCACAGCTCATGACATTAATGTTATTACATTATAAACTAAATCTGATGCTAAACAACACGATAGACACTTTGATTCTATAGCTTGTTCATAAGACTGTCTGCTCAGTTCAGTTCGATACAGTACGAGTTGGAGCTGTTCTGGAGGAGTTTGGAACGGTTTGGACCAGCTGTGGACGTTGTGGACGTTTTAGAACCGTTTGGAACCGTTTGGGACGTTTTGGAACAGTTTGGAGCTGTTCCGTGACAGTTTGGAATAGTTTGGGACGTTTTGGAACAGTTTGGAGCTGTTCTGTGACAGTTTGGAACAGTTGGGGAGGTTTTGGAACAGTTTGGAAGAGTTTGGGACGTTTTGGAACAGTTTGGAGCTGATCTGTGACAGTTTGGAACAGTTTGGGACGTTTTGGAACAGTTTGGAGCTGTTCTGTGACAGTTTGGAACAGTTTGGGACGTTTTGGAACAGTTTGGAGCTGTTCTGTGACAGTTTGGAACAGTTTTGAACAGTTTGGAGCTGTTCTGTGACAGTTTGGGACGTTTTGGAACAGTTTGGAGCTGTTCTGTGACAGTTTGGAACAGTTTGGAGCTGTTCTGTGACAGTTTGGAACAGTTTGGAACAGTTTGGAGCTGTTCTGTGACAGTTTGGAACAGTTTGGAGCTGTACTGGGTCAGAAGGTTGTGATGATGAGGCTGATCTGGTCTCACTGGGTTGTGCTGTTCTGGATCAGATCAGTCCATGGAGACAGCAGGTAACATTTAACCTTGTTCTGTTCAAATGACAAACTCTGCACCAGCACTTTTCCTGCTGGGCAGTGTGTGTGTGTGTGTGTGTGTGTGTGTGTGTGTGGGTGGGTGGGTGGGTGGGTGCGTGCGTGCGTGCGTGCGTGTGTGTGTGTGTGTGTGTGTGTGTGTGTGTGTGTGTGTGTGTGTGTGTGTGTGTGTGTGTGTGTGTATGTGTATGTGTGTGTGTGTGTGTGTGTGTGTGTGTGTGTTAATACCTTTGCGTGTGCGTGTGCGTGTTATATGCGCCTCCCCCCTCTCTCTCTCTCTCTCTGTGTGTGTGTGTGTGTGTGTGTGTGTGTGTGTGTGTGTGTGTGTGTGTGTGTGTGTGTGTGTGTGTGTGTGTGTGTGTGTGTGTGTGTGTGTGTGTGAGAGATTGGAGGAAAGCAGAACACTAGACAAGGGAATGAAGGAACAGAAAGAATGCAGAGGTGGAAAAAGGAGAGATGGAAAGATAGAGGAGTGATGAGATGATCTCTCCTGTCTTTTATTTTCTCTCTCTCTTTCTACCCACCTTTCTTTCACTCTGTCACTTCTTTCTCTCCAGCCTCCTCTCTTCACACCCCCCTCTCTCTCTCTCTCTCTCGCTCTCTCTCTCTCTCTCTCTTTCCCTCATATGTCTGTGTCAGGTGAATCAAGTCCAGACAAGCACACGGAAACAGGAGAACAAGGACACACACACACACACACACACACACACACACACACACACACACACACACACACACACACACACACACACACAACACACACACACATATTAGGCAGTAGACAGAGCAGTGCTGTGGTTTAATATCATCTTGTTTGGCATGGTAACCATGAGCAACAAAAATGCACAAAATGTCCCTGTTTTTCCCTCATTCATCATTAAATGGCTGAATGACCGTAGATCCCACAGCCTGTAGGGACAAATCGTTCTCAGGCCTGAAGTTTGCCTGAAGCATTGTCAGCATAACACTTTAACTTAATTAAAAACATGCATACATTGTGGGTTCTATAAGGTCAGCCTTATCTCTTATGCAAGCCTGCCATGTTGTTTTAATCTGCTGTAGTGTGTTTGTTTATGCATAACCGGAAAACAAACTACAAAATCAGCCTAGGGTTTCATCTCCCTTCAATTAAAATTAATGACTTTAAAACTTAAACAAAAGTATGTTTCCCCCTAACGAGAATCCAACTGAGAACCTTTTGTGTTCCAAACCATTCACAACCACAAGCACCATCAAACCTTCATTCAAAGCATCCAGCATCATTCCAAACTGTGAGCTACAGCCATTTGATTGGTCGGGGACGTGTCCAATCAAAGCCCTCGGGACAACTTCTCCCATGTGCAGCTTGGATCCCATGCAGTGTCTGTTCAATGTGTTTTAGTCACTGGACAGACAGACAGACAGACAGACAGACAGACAGACAGACAGACAGACAGACAGACAGACAGACAGGGTGTTTACAGAGGTTACTTGTTTGTTTGTGTTTGTGACAGATTGAGTAAAGTCCCCAGTTGGAAAATCGACACCAGCTTTGTCTCTTATATAGGACTGAAACTCTGTGTGTGTGTGTGTGTGTGTG
>NC_137620.1:37425776-37653276 GCF_963280865.1 Gymnoscopelus braueri | reverse complement strand
AGAAACTTACTTCAAAAATGTATGTTTTTAAAAAGTGGAAGTGAACGGTACGCTGACGCCTCTGAACCGTTTGTCTGACTGTGCCCTCAAGTTTTCAGGCTGCACTGTTGGCATGTTAACAACCAACCATGCTGAGTAATTGATGACATTGACCCTGGCCATGCTCTCTGCAGGTGTACCCAAGGTGACTGTGCAGCCTCATACACCCAGAACTACAACCATGCCACCTAAGAAGACTACAACTCCCACCACCACCACACGCACCACCAGGAGGTCCACTACTACTGCCCGGCAACCTGTTATCACGACAACCACCGCCATCCCCACAACGTCAACAACAACCACACTAGTTACGACTACGATGACTACACCTACTACTACTGCACCACCTACTACTACCACACCACCTACTACTACCACACCACCTACTACTACCACACCACCTACTACTACTGCACCACCTACTACTACTACACCACCTACTACTACTACACCACCTACTACACCTAGTACTACAATTATTACTACTACACCTAGTACCACTATACCTAGTACTACTACTGCTAGCACTACCACACCTGCTGCTACTACTACTACTGCTGCTACAACTACACCAACACCTACGACCACTACCATACCTACAACAACACAAACTAGTACTGAAATACCTGCAACTACCAGCCCAGCTACTACAGAACTGGAGACGACTCCTGTTCCGACAACTACTGCTATTATCACTACAACTATTGCTTCTACAACGCCTGTTCAAACTACAGCTGCTAGTACTACACAACCAACAGAAACTACACAACCTACTACCCCAACGACAACGGTAATAACTACACAACTGACTACTACTGCGGTCGCCGTGACCACCACCAGTCCGCCAACCACCACTTCCTTGGCAACCAGCGCCCCTCCCCCTCCCCCCACCACCACCATTAACAACAGGATCCACAAGGACGTGACTCAAAGAGACAGAGGAGACGGACACAGTAAGAACACGCACGCACGCACGCACGCACGCACGCACGCACGCACGCACGCACGCACGCACGCACGCACGCACGCACGCACGCACGCACGCACGCACGAACACACACACACACACACACACACACACACACACACACACACACACACACACACACACACACACACACACACACACACACACACATACATACACACCACACCAGTAACCTGTTACCACTAGCCTGTTACCAATTAACAATGGCATTTAGCAGACACTCTTATCCAAGAGTGAGATCGGAATGAGCAGAGACTAGAGTAAGCATGAACTCTAGTCAAACAGGGTAAATAATAGAGGAAACTTGATTCCAGATAAATAATGAACCCATCATCTGTCTAAGCAACATGCTATCTAAACCACATTCTTAACATTTGTGGGTAGAGAAAAACAAAAACAAATCTAAGAAGCAAAAACGTGAGAACAAGTAACCAAGATACTGTATATCTGCAGCTAGCATCAAGAAGGGGTACAGGGGGGGGGGGGTGAGGTGGAGTGTGAAGAGGTGAGTCTTAGATTAAAGGAGTAGTTCACCCAAAAAATGACTTATTTTCTATCAATTACACACCCCATTACGCATTAAATTCATGGAGATTGTTTCGTTTTCGTCGTATTCCTAAGCCAATAATTTAATGACCGGTTGCCTCTCCGGTAGGAGACTCAAAGGAGACTCTTTGAGTCTCCTACCGGATACATTAGCATCTTTCCGCCGGTCATCAAATTATTGACCTAGGAATGCGACAAAAACTAAAAAATCTCCATGAATTCAATGCTTCATGGGTTGTGCAATTGATAGAAAATAAGTAATTTTTTGGGTGAACTACTCCTTTAACAAATCAAAGGTGCTAAGTGATATTTTATTTTGCTAAAATGGATGATGAATAATGGAGTGAGTCTGCAGTTCTGACTGCAATGGGGAGTTTGTTTCACAGTTTGGGAACCAGAAGGGAGAAGAGTGTAGGACGTGTGAAGTGTTTTCGGGAAGTCTTCAACATTACCGTGGTAGCTGATCTAAGTGAGCGGGAGAGGTTGTAGGGTGGGATCATGTCTTGAAGTAATAGGGGTGCCATGCCTGGTAGGCCAGCATCAGTGTTCTGTAATGGGTGCAGGCAGCAATCGGAAGCATGAAGGGAGTGGAAGAGGAAGGAGTTGTGAAAATGTTGGCTGGTTGAAGACCAGGCGTGCTGCAGCATTCTGGACCATTTGGAGGGGCTTCAGTGAGCATGCTGGGAGGCCAGTAAGGACTGTAGTCAAGCTTAACCATCAACAGGCTGTTACCAAATTACCAGTAACCTGTTTACTTGGATCCCAGGTTTGTTTTCTCAGGATTTCATTGAAGTGAAAGGTGTATAGAAGGGTTGGTAAGACAGCATGGGTAGGAAACCTTCCATAGCAGCAGGTGCACACGTAAATAATGTCCACATTAAACTACCGCAGTGAATAATGGGTCGTATTTGTTTATAACATTTTTTGGTGAGCACCTGGTCGTAAAAACACAGACTCTGGTCCTGTCACCACTCAATCACAGTCTAGCCGTGCCCCAGTGAGTGAGCAGCTCACTCACACCTTCTGTTTCCAATGATGTTTCTCCACACCTCCATTTAGACTGGAGTGAGATTGGAGGGCTGAGAGGGAGATAGTGTAGGAGAGACAGACAGTAGGACAGCTGAGAAGGAGTAGAGACAGGCAGTATGGACACACAGTGTAGGTATTGTTTTTAATACATAATTTCACCTTGTCTCGTGTAGGACATTAGGTAATTCAGGACAGCTAATATTAATCATTACTGTGTGTGTGTGTGTGTGTGTGTGTGTGTGTGTGTGTGTGTGTGTGTGTGTGTGTGTGTGTGTGTGTGTGTGTGTGTGTGTGTGTGTTTGTGTTACAGAACCTCGCCCGCCGGGTCACAACCATGTGTTGGAGTTTGAGATCGAACCAGGAAACACAGCTGACGACCCAGGTAATAATGTGTGTGTGCGTTCATGTGCATGCACGCATGTGTTTATGTGTGTGTGTACAGAATGTAATTTTACTCTGACAAACTCAAAACTGTTTCATGCCAGATGCTGTTTTACCGATGAGTCATTAACTCATGACTGCTGTGTGTGTGACTGTGTGTGTGTGTGTGTGTGTGTGTGTGTGTGTGTGTGTGTGTGTTGCAGCCGCTGGTGTACTCCAGTGTACCTTTGAGCAAGGCATGTGTGATTGGCTGTCAGACAGAGAGGGGGACATAAGCTGGCAGACCGTACACAACCCCACAGGTAACACATCCATTTATATTTAACCTCATTACATCCAGTATTGTTACTAATATGATCTTGCTGTCATATTGTATTGTTGTTTTAGCAGTCTATGTGGAACATGTCCCACAAACATTTCACTGCATGTACCTTGTAGAAATAAATCCTCTTGATTCTGGATTGCTATTAAAGGCCATGATGTTATCTTCTGACAGTGTCAATAAGAGTTAGATTTTCCAACTGGCTCCACTGGTTGTACGTGCAGCTCTGATTGGTCAAACAACTGAACCCTAGCATCCCTATTCCAGGCATGTCATAACAGACGCAAATTTGGCAAAGATCGTAAACGTTTTGGGAAGAACTTGTAGATCAGCTATTTTCACTATTTGACGTATAACAAAGTATACAGGGTTTAACGGTTTAAAGGCTGCTTCAATTGCCTGCAACGTAAGTTTAATCTACTCTCATTAACCGATGGCCACGACTCAATCAAATGTCTACTGAACATGGCCACACATAGCAGCTTTTAAATAAAAGTTTTACTTGACCCCCCCCCCCCTCTCTCTCTCTCTCTCTCTCTCTCTCTCTCTCTCTCTCTCTCTCTCTCTCTCTCTCTCTCTCTCAGGTGGGCGGTATCTTTCTGTCCCTGAGTTGAAGGCGGGACAACGGAGCATCCGAGGCGCTCGATTGGCTGTTACCCTAGCCCCTGCCTGGAACCAGAGCGATGTGTGTTTCTCCTTCTCCCATTGGCTGACGGGCCACCATGTGGGCGTGCTCCAGCTGTTCATCAGGAAAAGGGGCCGTGGTCAAAGGTAGGATGATTCCAGTATAAACAGAAAGGTGGTTACATGGTTACCAGCAACTGCCTGCATCATCCTAGCAACCATCTTAACAACTATCTGGCAACCACCAAGTAGCCACCTACCAACTCCCTAGAATCAACATACTGTAGCACACCATAGAAATGCCCTAGAATCTACCCACTACACACTAGCCTATCAACCCAGTAGAATCTGCCACATTAACACCACATTAACACCCTTGCATCCACCAATTACACCCTAGAAACACCTTAGAATCCATAACACACCCTTGCAATGCCCTAGAATCCACCTGGCAAACCCCAACAACGTCCAAGCAACAAACTGCTGTTGAGATGGTAGCAAGTCCTTGTCTGATTGGATGAACATGACGTCTTAACGTCTTACTGTGGTTGGTTGTTGCAGGTATGGCCACGCCCTCTGGAGCCGGACGGGCAGTCATGGGTGGAGACAGACACAGGTCACAATGTGGGGGGTGGAGAAGGTAAGACGCACACACACACACACACACACACACACACACACACACACACACACACACACACACACACACACACACACACACACACACACACACGTGTAGGCGCGCACACACAAATGCAAGAAATCCCTTTCTGACAGTTCCTTCATTCATGGTTCATTGTGCGTGTGTGTGTGTGTGTGTGTGTGTGTGTGTGTGTGTGTGTGTGGGGGGGGTATGTGTGTGTGTGTGTGTGTGTGTGTGTGTGTGTGTGTGTGTGTGTGTGTGTAGGTGTTGTTGAAGGCAGAGAGGAAGGGACGAGGACAGATCGCCATTGATGACATCACTGTTAAGGGAGGAGCCTGTCGGTGACATCACATCAGGGGAGGGGTTATAGGCACAATCCATGCACTCTGAGAGGCCTGTTGCGCACGCACTCATGCACACACACACACACACACACACACACACACACACACACACACACACACACACACACACACACACTCCAGAAGAAAAACAGTATGTTAAAGTTACAGTTAATGCATTTTTATAAACTGTTTATTTATTTTATATTATTTTGCGTTTAGCAGTTTTACTTCAAATGTTTGCGACTGCTGAATTTCTATAGACACATTTTTCAGTTCAAATATAACGATATATAATCATTACGATAATGAATAATGTTTGATTAGTAACAGAAACAGTATAAGAAACTTTATAAGAAACACTAAACGTACAACAACACTGTCCATTGGAACTCACTTGAACACTACATATTTATGTTCCTAAATATAAAATGTAAATAATCATAATTATGTATGTGAGAGATAGGAGTCTTGTCTTCTTAAAGGTTTCATGACGTTCAGTTTTACCACACATTAAAAGTCTTTGTCATGGTCCTTCAAACGTGTATAGAAAGTTTTAACAAAAAATTCCACTCCATTGATCCATGGCAGGTGTTTTTCTCTCACATTTCTAAAGCCTTTTCAACTGCAATGAAAAAGAAATCTTTGCCTGCGGGTGTCGCTGGTGAGGGATTTTGCCTGTCAATCATCGCCTCTGCTCCGCCCCCCCCCAAAGGAAAGGATAGGGGAGGGGAGGGGCGAGGAGGAGAGTGGGCGGGATTAATCGGCTGTGACCTCACTGCCGAAGGGCCAAGCTCAGATTACTTTTCAGCCTAATTATTCAGAAAACCCCAGACCACAGAAAATCCACTGAATGTTCATTTTTTTTGGGTGTAATTGAGGTCATAAAACCCCCCAAAAAACATAAAAAATGTGAAAATGAATGTCATAGAACCTTTAAGGCCTATATACATTGTCGTACAATGAATTAGCGTTTTTTTTTAACTGTTTATAATAATAAAAATAATAATTTCTTAAAGAAATAAGAAATATTGTTGTTTTTAGATTTTACATTTTTACACTTTTTTTTTTTTTTTAACCAAAGTGATTAATCAGAACTTGCTGTTTGGGGTTGTTAATAAGATTGTGTTACAAAAGGTTGGTTTCCATGGTAACTGGGGGCTGTACCATCAGACAAACAAATGTCTGTAGGACAATAATCTCACAACACTATTGACTTTATTGATGACAATATGGATAACATTATTGATCAGATATCTGATATTAATCACAATGTTCATGCTACTTGATGCAGGAATAACATGATAGGAACTGAACAATGATTATGTCATGTTATAGATTATATGCTATATACTGATTATCATGTAATTGCCATATATATGCCATTTCATATATTGATTATGTGTATTAATATACACGTAATTTATTATGTTCTATATATTGACTGTTTGCGTTAGTATTAATGTTATTGATGCTATTGATTATGTGTATTTGTATTAATTTAATTGATGATGTTGGTTATGTTTATTGGCATTAATGCTATTGATCAGTTTCTTTATTGATGATGTGTCTGAGTATAATTTGGACAGTTTTGTTATTTTTAATTTTCTTAGTTTGTTTTGTTACCCCACTTTCTCTCCAATGTAGTCGTTATGCCAATTAATTCCTCCCCAAACGCATGTGTGTGTGTCACTGCTGTTGTAGCTTATTGACTCATGCACCTGCCAGTGAGGAGACCCCACCGGGAGGACGTAGAGCCTCCGTCCTACACCTCCCGCCCAACACTCCCTGATGACAGGTGCCGCCCCAGCCTGTATAGGAGGTTTTGCAGTGACAAATATGACCCTCACCGCCCGGCTTGCCTCCCCCGAACACGGGTCAATTGTGCTCGTATATAGACGCTAGACAAAGCCGGACGCACCGCGGTGGATTCGAACCCCCGGCCCCCCCGCGGTGGTGGGCAGGCACTTTACCACTGTTGCGCCACCTGAGCGCCGTACAGTTTTGTTTATTGATGATGTAATGTTATTGATGTTATTGTTGTTATTGATTGTGATCTAGAGCAGTGGTTCTCAACCAGTGGTCTGGGGACCACCAGTGGTCCTTGAGGGGGTTCCAAGGGGTCCCCAGCAAAAGGTGTTAATAATACATTGCTTGTACAGTACATCTGCTATTTTTGAACATTTTCGAAAAATCTTGTTTGAAGAATTTTGTTGAATTTTGATTTTTAAAACAAGTCTTCGCTTCTGGGGGTCCCTGGCACAAAACATTTTCAGATGGGGGTCTGCGGCCAAATGTATTTCAATTTAGGGGTCCTTGGCATGAAAAAAGGTTGAATACCACTGGTCAAGAGGTAATAGTAGATGTTTGCTCGGCTGAATCAGCCTGTGTTTGAACAGAATGTTGAATAAATGAATAAGGAATAAATAAATAATTCAACGTGCACGTCTGCTTGCTGTGTGCCGTGTCACAAGTAGCTCAACAAATTATAATTAGTGAGTTATAATTGGTTAACAATTACACAAACACGGGACTACCACTACTTGAAGGGGTTCCAGGTGGTCCCCAGTTAAATGATTGATTGTTACGGGTCCATTTGGTTACATTTGTACACTCTCAGGGTTAAATTAATACAAAAGTGTAGGTTTTTATTGGGTGTGGATTGGGGTCCTAGAGGTAAAAATCATATTGAATGGGGGTCTGTGGCCTAATGCATATCAAACTGGGGGTCCTTGGTATTAAAAAGGTTGAGTATCACTGCTCTAAAGGTCGTGACACACCGAAAGCGACACTGACGTGCGTCAATGGGGAAAAAAAACAAGAAAAATAGATAAACTTCTGTTGCTGGCTGCACACTATAGCTCCCTTTATCAAACTTTATTAAATTGTTACAGAGAGTGACGTTTCGAGCCTATATGCTCTTTTTCAGATTCAATAAAAAATTGTTCAGAAATGTTCAATATAGTGAAAAGTGTGACGCGTCCCACCCTGACACGTGGTGAGCTTTTAAGACTGGCTATTTTCACTATATTTGAAATAGGGCTTAAGTGTTGAAGTTGTTTATGTAGCTGTACCTGTCAACCTTAGGGAACGCACAGCTGCATGGCGTCTTCCAGTTACGAGAAACGCCAGGTCGTTGTAACTTAATTTATCAGGAAATTGGCTACAAATCTGGGTAAACAATGACTTTGCAATATTAATCAACCATGATTCGATGGGAGTGTGTGCCTAATGGCTTCCCCGGGTTAGCCAAGATCACTGTGAAGCCAATAAGTCACGGTGACCCGAGATGGGAGAATATACTCCCAGCTCGGAGAAACAAGAAATATAACAGATTGAGACGCCAGGAATATTGCTCAATGGTTTATTTCTGGGTATTAAGATGCCATCAGTGCAGGATGGGGTTTTGGGGTGAAGGATAGCTCATTTTCCTACTATCTCTGCGATGCGACGTATTGTGAGCTTGTAGATCTGCTATTTTCAAAAGATTTGTATACATGTTGAACTTGTGAAATGGGACATTCTGCATAATGAGTACTTACTTACTTTAGTACATTTTGATGCCAATACTTTTGTACTTTTACTCAGGTAAATTTTGATTACCCGACTTTTACTTGTAACAGAGTATTTCTACACTGCAGTATTAATACTTTTACTTTAAAGTAAAAAGAAAATAGTACTTTTTCCACCACTGCTCATTACTTAAGTAAATGTACTTAGTTGCTGTCCACCACTGGCCACGCATCAACTCCCTAATTGGACAGCCCTGAGAGACGCGTCAACAAGGTTTTAATTTGTCCAATTGACGCCTCCGGTGTGGCTATACGGCCGTTGTAAACAATGAGAGTGTTTGTTTGATGACGCACACGTCTGCCGCTCTGCAGAGTGTCAGGAGCTCAGCAGAGGTAGCAGACAGGAAGAGGAGGTGAGACGCTATGCAGTGTGTCAGGAGCTCAGCAGAGGTAGCAGACAGGAAGGAGTGACAGGAAGAGGAGGTGAGACGCTATGCAGTGTGTCAGGAGCTCAGCAGAGGTAGCAGACAGGAAGAGGAGGTGAGACGCTATGCAGAGTGTCAGGAGGAGCTCAGCAGAGGTAGCAGACAGGAAGAGGAGGTGAGACGCTATGCAGTGTGTCAGGAGCTCAGCAGAGGTAGCAGACAGGAAGAGGAGGTGAGACGCTATGCAGAGTGTCAGGAGGAGCTCAGCAGAGGTAACAGACAAGATAACAGACAGGAAGAGGAGGTGAGACGCTCTGCAGTGTGTCAGGAGGAGCTCAGCAGAGGTAACAGACAGGAAGAGGAGGTGAGACGGGTGCAGGTGTACAGGCCCCACCCCCATACCTAACCTCTGACCTCCGACCCCTGACACCACTTCAACACTCACACTGCCTGGGGCTGGAGAGAGAGAGAGAGGAGAGAGAGAGAGAGAGAGAGAGAGAGAGAGAGAGAGAGAGAGAGAGAGAGAGAGAGAGAGAGAGAGAGAGAGAGAGAGAGAGTTGTTTAGATGATCAGGTTGCTGGAAGTTATGAGATCTTTATATAACATATTAAACATGAAGACCCTACCCTCTGTAACATTCCTGTTCTGCCTCTGATGTGAACCCTGGTCTCCTGTGCAAGTACTGACATTTTTAACACTGAACTAATAGAGCCTGCATGGCTGCTTGCTCTGGGGAGAAATTTAGATTTGACCCTCAGGCAGTGGGTCTCTACCACTTGTCAACCAGTCGTATCAGACCAGACACAGGATCTAAATGTCTCAATAGATGAGCAGGGAGACTATAAATACAACCACTTCATGATAACATTCCAGGAAAGGGAAATGCTGTAGTTTATATTAGCTTGGAATCCCCATTTCTGTAATGTATTTATTACAGAAAAGGGGGTTTGTATACACCGTCAAAATAGAAAGACAAACATAAATATGTTTTCTTTACCCCCCCCCCCCCCTTTTCTATTTTCTCCCCATCCCATGTCCATACTGTCAACAAGACAAACATTGAATTATGACAAGAACTAAGTAAAGGGAAAACAAGTACTAAAACGAAAAACGAAAACTTAAATAACATAACAGATGACAAACTAATAACTAGGTAAATGCATACAGTTGTAACACATAACCTTGTAACCGGATGTTTGGTGTGGGGCACAGTTTTACAGCACCAGTTTACTGTATACATACAGTAAATAACAGAATACTAGTCAATCGGTCGGGGTAACACAGACCATGAAATATCAGCCTTCTAGTCAGTCGGCCGGGGGTGACCCAGACCATGAGGGAAGATGAATAAATAAATCCCCATTTATTTAATTCCCATTGATGATGGCACTGGTAGACAGGTTTCTGAACTGTGCACAGCCCACCAATGAAATGGTGCCATCGTATAATGAGCATTAGTGAGGACCAATTACATTATGAAGACAAGGTGGAAACAGGTGCTACTTTGAGCAGTCATTCAGTGTCTGTTTTGAGCTGTGTGTTGTGGTTGCTTTGTGTCCAGATGAAGTCTAATGTCTCAGCTGTTAAGTCTATCAAAACATCCACGGAGAGATGGGAGGAGTAGATGGTGTTGTAACACCTGCTTTTAGAGAGAGAGAGAGAGAGAGGGGATGTGAGAGGTGGAGGGGCAGGGAGATGATTGGTAGTTTGAATAGATTCCTCAGTTTATAGGTGCGTGCATGTGTGTGTGTGTGTGTGTGTGTGTGTGTGTGTGTGTGTGTGTGTGTGTGTGTGTGTGTGTGTGTGTGTGAGTGAGTGAGTGAGTGAGTGAGTGTGTGTGTGTGTGTGTGTGTGTGTGTGTGTGTGTGTGTGTGTGTGTGTGTGTGTGTGTGTGTGTGTGTGTGTGTGTGAGACAGCTGTTGTTAATGATTTAAGGGCAGACCCTCCTTGTTAACCCTGTAATTAAAGCAATAAATACAGTACTCTCTCTCTCTCTCTCTCTCTCTCTCTCTCTCTCTCTCTCTCTCTCTCTCTCTCTCTCTCTCTCTCTCTCTCTCTCTCTCAGTCAGTCAGTCAGTCAGTCTGTCTATCTGTGCCTGTCTCTCACTTTTTAATATTCATTTGAACTACTAGGTGCTGTAATATTTTTGGTTAAAACTAAAAGTATTTTTTATAAAACAGCTCTATATTGTGATGGTAATCATTGCTATAGAGTGCTTGTTCAGTAACATGGACCTCCCTGTCTCTCCAGCTCTTCAATAAACAGAAAATACATTTTCCAAGTGGGTTACGCATTTCATCCAATCAGGAGAGAGAACCATTCATTAGATAACATTTTGTAATGCTTTAGTTCTAGTTTTTTTTTGTGTTCATCACCTCCAATTTAACTTGATCCTGTATGAGTTCTCACTCTTGATTGGATTAAATTGGTATCCTGACCTGATGTTTTTTTTCCTATTATATTAAAGACTGGACAGACAGAGTCTGTGGCGTAAATACATTTATGTATACTAAAACTGGGGGCCTTTCAAATTAAAGGGATATTTCACTTTCAAAGTTGCTTGATTCAGTATTTAGATATTTGATATTCATTTTATCAGACACGCCCCGTTCATAGTCATTCAAACTAAAATTAAAATTACCCCAAACATGTTTTAAAGTGAAATATCCCACTGCTCTATAGCAATGATTACTGTAATAATATAGCATTATTCATCATCCATTTTAACAAAACAAAATATCTCATTTAGCGACGTCATACATGATACTTACTTTCCATGACCTTTGTCCTCTACCTCCACACAAGAAGATCCTGCTATGTAGCTCAATGGTGTCATCTAGTGTTTGTTAAGAGTAGGTAGAACATGTGCACAATCTTCTGCAGTAGTTCTCAAAGTGGAGGAGCCCTTGAGGGGATTCCAGAGGGTCCTCAGCTAAATGAGTTAGTATAGTATCATGATCAGTTTAAACACTTTTACTCAATTTCTTTTTTTTTTAAACTATTATCTAAAATAGCAGATCTGCAAGCTTTGTGTGACAGTATGTCCACTCAAGCAGGATGTCTTTCTTTCCACAATTAAAAATAAATCAACTGAATTATTCAGTTGAATTATCAACTTATTTTCAAGTTTGGTTTGTTAAAAATGTCAGACATGTAGTTTTGTTATGGTATAGGATATGTGGTTAAATATAAAATGTGTGTTTTCATACCAAAACACCTCATCTTATAGCATCAGTAATGGTTATAAAACAGAAATAGGTTTTCGTCTGAGGTACTTCTAGTGTTTGGCTGAAAAGTACCCAGCATGCCATGTTACACTAGAAATGATAACACAAAAGCCATTTCAGCTCTTAAACAACTTTTATACTTTGTGCAACATGCACACATCACATCCCTGCAGTATAGATACAGTAGCCTACAAACCTACATCTTGACCATGCAGTGCTTCTCAAAGTTTGGTCCAGAGACCTGTAAGGGTCCATGTGGACCCCTGGTGGTTCCCGGACCCGACGTTGAGAAACAGTGGTTTAAAGATGTGACTTTGTGTTTAAAGTTTTGAGAAAACGGGTGACCGTTTCAGGAAGTGTGCAGAAAAACTGTAAGTGAAATGTGTGCAGATCAGCACGTCTGCACAAATAGGCATTGTTAGGCCTGCATCTGCATGGTAACGATCTAGGTTGTATGTGTGACGTCACAACAGCTTATTTAAGGTGTTGCAGTCGTGGGAAGATTACTGTAGAAAGTTGAGACAGACGGGCAGACGGACGGACGGACGGACGGACGTATAGACAGAGGGACGGGCGGGCAGAGAGACGGGTAGGAGGACAGGAAAAGAAAGAAAGAAAGAAAGACAGACAGACAGACAGACAGACAGACAGACAGACAGACAGACAGACAGACAGACAGACAGACAGACAGACAGACAGACAGACAGACAGACAGACAGACAGACAGACAGACAGACAGACAGACAGACAGACAGACAGACAGACAGACAGACAGACAGACAGACAGACAGACAGACAGACAGACAGACAGACAGACATGTCCTGGACGGTGCACAAGAAAGGCGTACCAGGGAAACAAAGCTTGGTTGCTGTGGCAGTAGGTGACAAGGTGTACACCATGTCACCTTGTCCCGTGGACCACCGGATCGAGGTACGTGTCTTCCACACACTGTACTTGCGCTGGATGAAGTGTCCCCCAGTGACGACTGGAGGAGGAAAATGTCCCCTCGAGGCTATTCCTACAAGGCCCTACAACCACACAGCTGTGCTCATAGACAATTGCATCTATGTCTGGGGAGGGAATCCTCACTGCAACGTGCTTTATGCATTCGATGTCGACACCCACGGATGGTTCAAGCCTGATGTTTCTGGAACGTGTCCGGACGCGAGGACCAGGCACTCGGCCTGTGTCTTGGGGAAGGTCATGTATATCTATGGGGGACTAACTAAGTGGTTAAAGCACACTAATTGCATCTACAAGTTGGACACCGTCACAATGGTCTGGTCTTTAATTAACACCAGCACTCCATCACCGTTTCGGGAAGGTCACTCTGCCACCATCATCGGGACAAAGATGTTTGTGTTTGGGGGAAGAGTGTTTTGGCAACACCCCTATGGCATCAGAATGTTTGACACAGAGAAGTACAGCTGGCGGAGCATTTCTTCTCAGTACCGTCCAGGAATTAGGTGTCATTCGCCCTTTGCCCACAATGGAGAGCTGTACATATTCGGTGGCCACAGCCTAGGCCGCACCATGAACGATCTGTGGAAATTCAATTCGGAGACCCTCTTGTGGAGGAAGGTTGAGCCCAGGGGGAAAGGCCCGTGCAGGATCTCTACGGTGTCGTGTTGCACGGTGGGAGATCGTGTCGTCCTCTTTGGAGGAAACCGCTGCAAGTCCGATCACCTGTACATCTTGGACTTGAGTCCGAGTCTAAAGACGTTATGCAAGGTGGCAGTTATTCAGCACGGTCTGGATCAGGCGGGACTCCCACACAACATCAGGTGGGAACTGGAAGCCATGACTTCCAACAGGAAAAGAAAATATGGCATGACCCTCTAAAGAAAACTAAAACACTGGAGAGACGGACAGATGGGCAGACGGACGGACAGGCAGACAGACAGAGACAACCAACAGAGCTTGTAATTGTTAGATTAGATTAGATTAGAGGTGCAACGTTACAGTTAATCAAACTATAATCAATTTAATTGATTATTAAAATATTAATTATTATTATTATTATTATTAACTTAATAAAATAATACATTTTGATAATCAATCACTATTTTTTGCATGTCATTATAGGCAACAAAAATAGGCTCAACAACTCAACAATTAAAAGATAAATAAATAAAAATGATCTTTAATAACTAGATTATTCAATTAATCAAACATGCCATTGCTAGAATAACCACTAAGAAAATGTATCCCAAGGGAGATTATCGTGGTCTCAGCAGGTATATATATATGTACACAGTAGCAAACAGCACAGAATAATTCACAGAAGTAGATTATTATAGGACACAATAAAAGACACAATACAACTAGAAAAAGTGCTCCTCGGAGCACTGCCAGACCCCTAGTGGTTGAAATCTGAAGATCAGAGCACTATGTCACGCTAAGCTTGGCCAATCAAAAAGAGGGACATGTAAGAAAACGTTTTCGTCCATATATGGATGAAAAGGGGACCGACAAAGCCTCATGTAGGCCTGACCCCCTTTTCGTCCATATATGGATGAAAAGGGGACCGACAAAGCCTCATGTAGGCCTGACCCCCTGGGTCTGGCGAAAAGGGACATAGTACACAAACGACGGGATATGATGTCACAATACAATTTTTTAAATTATTATTACAAAACACACATTAACCACTTCAGCCCCTATATACATTTCGGCCATTTGAAAATAGCCGATCTACAAGCTCACAATGCATTGTGTGACGCATTGTGAGCTTGTAGATCTGCTATTTCCAAAATATTTTAATACATTTAAAAACTTGTGAAACAAGTCAATTTTGAACTTGGGACTTTTACTTGTAACAGGGTATTTCTACATGGCAGTATTGATACTATTACTTAAGAAATCTCAGACGAATAAAAATTTAACTCACCATCATTTTATATGGCTTTTTGACAATCATTGGCGGCCATTTTGAATTGATACCAATTAAACATATTTTCACAACCAAGATTTCTTAGGACTTTTAGTATGTTGTTCTGGTGACTTAATAGACGTGGCCTGTGAAGAAAATGGACTATATGCAGAGGTTTCACCTTACACCACCAGGCACAGATTTGTGCCATCATTAGTTTGGGTGTCACTGTTTGATCAAGACACTGGAATAGTAGGCAGGCAGGCAGGCAGGCAGGCAGGCAGGCAGGCAGGCAGGCAGGCAGGCAGACAGACTGTTTGTTTGATTAGAACAATGTGAGAAGCTAAATGGTTCAAATGGTGTTGATTTGAACTGTTTGGTTGCTACTATATGTCTATGAAATTAATTCAAGGACCCCAACGGAAACAAGTCCGCAAGGACTTTTTTGGTCGGACCTTTTAGACACAAGTATTATAAATGTAACTGTGTTGTTTTACATTCTTTTGCCTAATACAATTTTCAATCAATCAATCACCATCATACATATTCAACTCAATCAATTGTCATGCCATGATGGCTGCACAAAAAAAAGTTGTATTTTTAATTATAATTTGGTCATTTTGTAAATAAAACACCTTGCCCTTTTGTATCCTGATGTTGTCAGTCCAGGCCAGATGAAGTTCTCTATCATGTCAAGACTATCTTCAGGCGAATTAATCGCATGGAAAAAAACACCTCCGGTGCCCGCATAACTGCGTTAGAAACAGCCTACAGCATTCAGCTCTGCTGCACCGGCACAGCCGGCGTGTCCTTCGCCCACGAGAGAGCCGAGTAGAACAAGATGTAGGCGGCCGGGGACTTGACCGAGGGAGTGGAGATGCTGGTCACTTCGTCGTCGTCAAACTTGAACCAGCTTTGTTTGAGACTGTTCTTACAGTAAGCCGTGTAATGGCCGCCGTCCAGCCCCCCGTAGTGGTTTGACACGCCGTACAGGCTGTATCTCCTGAGGCTCTGCGCGGGTCCGATGACGTACCGCGACAGGTCTAGGCTGTCGAGAGGGAAGTCGACCGACGTCTGCAGCTTCTGCTTCCTCGGGCCTTCGTAGGAGAAGCGTTTCAGGTGCACCAGGAGAATGGGAGGGACCTTCCAGATCTCCAGCTTCTTGGTGGACTCTCGGTGGGCCTTGCAGTGCCCGCAGAACACCTTGTTATTGAGGGTCAGGCGCTCCTCCTGGGAGAACATCTGGAGACAGTCCTGGAGCGTGCAATCGCTGGCGGAGGCCAGGGGCAGCGACAGGTACATGAAGGTCTCGAAGGTGCGTGACTTGCGGTGGCAGGTGAGACATTGCACGGTGGACTTGAACTGACCCTGGAACAGTGCCACGATGATGGACTCGTTGAGCAGCTTGTGTTTGACCCAGGCCAGGTCCGCAGCACTCTGGTCGTCCAGATGGTCGGTGTCCTCCTCCTTGTAGCGCTTTCTGTTATCTGCCTTATTGAGGTCCTCATGGAGGAGGTCCATCAGGAAGAGCAGCAGCTCTTGTGAGTCCTGCTGTTCGTAACCGTAGAACTGGTTATTTATCTTGCCTATGGTGTTCTTGAAGTCCAGGGGGCTGATGCACTTATACTGACCCGACCAGAGGGCTTTCATGATCTCGCCAAACTCCTCCGCCACCTCCCCCTTATGGCCCAAGATATTGGCCTCGTTGATGTCCTCCTTGTAGAAGTCCTTGTTGAAGTATTCGGCCATGGCGCCAGTGCTGCACAGACACTGAAGGATGGAGTTCATATAACATGTGTTGCCCAGATTTTTTAGCCCCGTCATTGATGCACCCTTGCCTCCATATATAGGATTTAGGTTGGGGATTTTGGCATTCGATGGCTGGACAATCTTCAAATTGGGAAGGACTTTAATGCTGGCAGGTTTGGTTTCTCTGTTGATGGTGGGTATGGTAGCTGGGGTGGTGATAGCTTCCTTCCTCTGCGCCTCCTCCCTCTGATCTTGGCTGATATCACGGGTGGTGTCTGACTCCCCCGCTGGATGCGGCTGTTTCTGTTTAGCTGAGAGTGGCGTGGAGGGGTGCATCTGGGGATCATGGCCCTCAGGAGGGAAGAGATGGACGATGTTAGATGGGGAGTGGTAGAATCGGTATGTACCCGTCACAGAGTCCAGGAACTTAGTCCAACCTGGAGCCAAACCTGGAACGCTTCTGCCCATGACCTTTTTCCTGGCTCTGGTTAAGTCCTCCGTCTCAATTTCACCCATAATGTGGTTGGGAGCAGGCGAGTCCAGTGGCATGTCTGAGCGTTGCTCTTTCACTCTACTTCCCTTCTCGTCAGCCTTCTGCCACTGAGGCCTCTTCCTTTCCTGGTGTGTCTCATCCTCTTCTGTCACATTCTCACAGTTTGCCTCCTTCTGGAACCGTTCCTTCTCTCCCCTCTCCTCTTCGGTGCAGCACTCCTGCGTGCGCTTCTCCTGCTCCTGCCTGGCATTCTCCATCACAGCAGCGGCATCCTCCGACAGGGAGCTGCTGGCCGGTGGTTTGACCGAGCGATCAGGAATGACTCTGCCATTCTGGGCCAGGTTCTTGGCTGAGCCATTCTGGTTTGGTTTAGTATCATCCAATGGCTTAGTGGTACGGTCAAACAGTGGGATGGCCTTGGCTGTGATGACTGACAGGCTAGGTTTACCATTGTCAGGTACTATGGATAGGTATCCATAGGCGTCAAATGGTTTTGGCAGACTGTCTGTTCCCATGGATGTTTCAGGGGACGGCTGTTCCGCTGCAGCAACTCCATTCACCAGCAGAGGGGCTGTAGGGGCCTGGCGCTCAGGTTCAAGCTCGTCTGGCTTCCTTTCCTCGAGGGATGGGTAACTGAGGTTTAACAGAGGGGGTGTGTTGATGACGTTCTGTCTAGGAGGCTGGACTTTAGCGTTGGTGGTGCACATAGGGTAGAACAGCAGCCAGTTCTCATAGCCCCCCTCCAGTACCATGGGCTCACTGCGAAGGATGGTGAAGCTGTCCCACTTGTACAGAGCATCTTTGAGGCTCTTTAAGGTGGTTCCAAGTATCAGATCAGTGACTGAGCTGAACCAGTCCAGTAGGACTATGTGGTCCACAAACCCTCGTCTCCTCCACTGTTCTTTGGAGACTTCCGGAAGATTGGCCTCAATCTGGTTTACAGTCATTCCTGGGCTTATGGCCTCTTCAGGTACACTGATGATGCAGGTCTGGCCTGGGATCTGAATGTGGGATTCCTCAAAGTCATTCACGCTACGGGCGTCCATGACGAGAAAAGTCTGGTTCTTCATCAATTGGAATAGTTTCTTTGCAGTGATCCCTCCTGCAGGTGCATTCTTAACCTCTGTCAGCTCTCCCTTCTTGTCCTTTGTGTTCGCTGAGGGTCCTTCTTTCTCAGACATATCCTCCCTCTTTTTCCTTTCCTCTTGTCTCTCTTCCTCCTCAAGCTTCCTCCTAACCTCGGCCTCCTCATACCTGAGTTTGAGGCTTTTCTTGAGCTTCTCTGCCTCTTCGATGGCTTTCTTTTGATTTCTTGGACCCAGTAGGGACAGATAAAAGTCCTCGTCTTCCTTGTAGTCTGGTCTCTGTTTAATGATGTCAAATACATTTAGGTATTTCATATACATGACATACGCCTTCTCCTCATCTCTGTCCAAGCGACACTCCTCTGCTGACTGAAAGACTTTAACGGCACTCTGGGCATAGGTTCTGGTGGGGATTTTCTGTTCTGGTTCGACGTCAGACAGTTTCCTGAGGTCTCGCAGAGATTTTCTTTGAAGCTCTTTGACCCCAAGCAATGCAACCATCTTCATGAGTATGTTCAGGCAAAGCTCACAAGCAAGTACTCTGATGTTCACATGCTCTTATGGTGTTCTCTAGCTTTGTTGCGTACACTTGTTCAGCTACTTTGTTTAACAGCCGACCCCTGATTGCCAGACGTCCTGGAACAAATAAGGATATAGGCCCCAATGTCACATAATGTAGACTGAGATATCAGAAGAAGTCTGACGTCATTAAGACATCACTGATGACATATTTGATGACGTAGCATAAAAAACAAGATGGGATCTAATAAGGGTGTGTGTTCCCTCTTTAACTTCTGGGACCCCCACTTTGATATACAATAGACCACAGACCCCATAACTATGACAATGTACAATTGGGTCCATTTGCACTCACACTCTCACAGTAACAGATCCGTAAGGTTCCATTTGATTCCTGACTTGATCATTTATCACCCCACTTGAAAACCATTGATCTGTGCTACAGTTGCCATTTGTCATTGACGTAATAAACCACCTTACTGTCCACTTTAGTGGAGACTGTGATTGGTGTATGGGATCAGCTGACCCCTGAAGCTCACTGTGATTGGGCGGTCTTTGTGGACTTTCATGCCAGCAGTGGAGGTGCGCAATACAACGAGAAAAAAGTAAACAAAACAAACAATTAAAAAAGTTGATTAAAAAAATATATATATATATATACCTTCCAGGAATATTGCCTTTCTTTAAAATCTTATTCTAATACAATACAAAAGTGTTACTTTATAGCTCCTATATGATGCAAAGATAAAAAAAACTGTTGTCCAACACAATTAGTTGAAAATGTAAACAGAAACCTACATGAGCTTTACAGCGTTCAGAATGACACAGCCAGTGAAAACCGGAAAACCTGTAAAAAAATCTTCATCTTTCATGTCAGTGTGGGACATGCCAGTGTCATCAGTGAAATAATTCAAAAGCATGTGGAGTACATACCAATAAAGTCCAACTGAAAGTGTATGTTTTGTATTATCTGGTACTTACATGACTGACAAAGATGTATTATTATCATTATCAATTATTATTAATTAATTATTATTTGTATTTCACTGTGATGTTCTAACTCCATTCAGCTGCAAATTCAAAACAATGTGAATACTTCCACAATGTAACTGTAAGGTTGACCTCTCTGCCTTCTGTCATCTCTCTCGCTGACTGAGCTGCAAATGCACACTGACATGGCCACCTGAACATTTTCCCTGAATGCTCAATAAGTAGGAAATAAACAGTTGAAAAAGTAACTGATTACTAAACAAATGCATTACACCACTTGTAACCAAATACTGTAAAAAAATATATGGACAGCGTTACGCCATTGGTTTCTACAGGCCGTAAATGAAGCCTATTTTTCAGTGATTTCAAATTTGCCATCTTTCTATATCCGGTCCAGAAATGCTAATGGAAATTAATGCTATTGGCTGCAACCGCAGGGAGGGCAGGTCTATAGTATTTATGGAAGCTATAGGAAGCAATAGTATTTATGACAATGTTTATTAAGGTAATAAAGTCAAGTGTAAAGTTCAGCCAAAAACCTATCCGCTTGAGTAGAGCCTAATTGCTTCTGCAACCAGCAGGGGTGAAACAGTGAGACTACAGGCCATTCATATGAACTGTCACACTTCCTATATAACCACAATTTACAAGACGGATTCTAGTCCATTGTTTGTCACGCAAAAAAGGCTATCTGAATATTCCAACACGTTACTTTGTAACGCATTACCCCAACGCTGGTCAGAACATATCATAAGGCCAAGGATGAACAGCATCCACAGGTCAAGGAACTGTCACACTTCCTATATAACCTCAATTTACAAGACGGATTCTAGTCCATTGTTTGTCACGCAAAAAAGGCTATCTGAATATTCCAACACGTTACTTTGTAACGCATTACCCCAACGCTGGTCAGAACATATCATAAGGCCAAGGATGAACAGCATCCACAGGTCAATGTTTGTCACAAGACAGCTTCTTACACCTGGTACATATGATAATACAAACAGTAAGGCTTTAACTACCAATGTATAAAGCAATGATTCCACACCTTGCAACACTAAAGACTGGGTAAGGAGAAAGGTAAGGAGAAACTTGACCAGACACAGCGTCATCTTCAACATCAACTGGAACAGATCTCTAGTGGCCGTACTGGCCGTACTGGCCGTACTGGCAGTGACGAGCACATTTCTGTTGCTTTTGGCAGTCATGGCTGCCAGTTCCCACCGGATGTTGTGTGGGAGTCCTGACTGCTCCAGACCGTACTGAATAACTGCTAGCTTGCATAAAGTCTTCAGACTAGGACACAAGTCTAAGATGTACAGGTCGTACACTGAATCACCCGATGAAGTATTTCCTCCAAAGAGGATGATACGATCTCCCACCATGCAACAACACATATTATACATTGGATATGGGCCTTTCCTCTTGGGCTCAACTTTCTTCCAGCAGAAAGTCTCTGTATTGAATTTCCACAGATCATTTAATTTCCGGTTCAAGTTGGTGCCACCAAATATGTACAGCTCTCCACTGTAAGCAAAGGCTGAATGACACCAGCGTCCTGCTGGAACAACCTGAGCAGAGGGTGTGTTCAGCCAGCAGTTGGTCTCTGTGTCAAACACTCTCATGTACCCGTGGCCCCCAAATACAAACATCTTTTTCCCGATGATGGTGGCAGAGTGACTTGACGAAGCAGGTGCCGGAGTGCCTCTGGGGTAAATTACAGACCAGGCCATTGTGGTGGAGTCTAACTTGTAGATGTCATTAGTGAGTCCAGTCAGATGTTTGTATCCTCCATGGATATATATGACCTTCCCCAGGACACAGGCTGAGTGGCACCACCTCACCTCTGGAAAGGTCCCAGAAACCTTGGGATTGAACCATCTATGGGTGTCAACATCCAATGCATAAAGGGTGTCATGGGTGTCAACATCCAATGCGTTGCAGTACCCCCCTGTGTACGTAACACCCCACCAGATGTAGATAATATTTTCTATTAGCACAGCTGAGTGGATGTTGCGCATGGAGGTAGCCTCAAGGTGGGGTTCTCCTCTTCCTGTTGTCACTGGGGTCAACTTCATCCAGCGTAAAGACACTGTGTTGAAAACATCCACATCAATCTGACTGATGGTCTTCCAGGAACGAACCCCATAAAAGCAGTACACTTTGTGTGCCACTGTCACAGCAGCATGGCTGTTTTTTGTATTCTCTCCATTCAGATGCACCGTCCAGCAAAACATTTCTGACACCAGCTCTTCTTCCGGTTAAGGGGAGTTTTTAATCGCCACTGTATAGCTACATAAAATGCTTGCTCCGGGTGGGGGGACGACGTCGGCTCTCTGCTCCTGATACAACTTGTTCTGACTTGGCACTAGAACTCAAAAGGATTGACCAGTTGCTCTGTGAAGAATGGAGCACTATAGTGCACGCTAACATATTTATTGGTACAGTGGCAAAAATGTCAAGTGAAGTTTGGCCAATCCGCAAAGACAGGGGGTTGTGTTGGCCAATTACCTCTTTCGCCTTCCTCTTCTCCTCAGCTCCATCTTCAGCATCCTTCTCCCAATGAAACCCTCGTCCCTCCTCTGCACATGTCCAAACCATCTTCAACCTCACCTCTCTTGTTCTGTCTCCAAAACTTCTAACCTGGGCTGAGCCTTATTATGTAGTAATTTCTGATCTAGTCACTCCTTGTCACTCACTCCTAATGCGATTCTGACACCTCCAGCTCCACCTGTCTTTTCGGCAGTGCCACCGTTTCCAAGCCATACGGCACGGCTGGTCTCAACATGTTCCCATCTCTCACTACATATCACAATGTTGTCTGCGAACATCATAGTCCCTGCCAAACTTCATCTGTCAAGCAAGCTCTTGATAATACTTTTCATTCAATATTTATTCGTTCAATATTTATAAAAACCCAGACACACTGAAGCACTTTTCGTATTTTCAAAAATGGCAAAAAAAAGCAGATCTACAAGCTCACAACGTGTCACAATGTGACTTGTTATTAGCTTGAAGATCTGCTTTTTTTTGCTACTTTTGCAAGACACTGTAACACAGAGTAGAGCATTCATTTACAAAAATACATAAAAAGGTGCAATATGGAGATACAAGGTTTCTGCCCGACATCAATGATATACTAGGAGGATAGTAGGCGAATGACGGGTCACAATCCAGACTACAAGTTGCTGTTATGTTTGAAACAGCAACAGATGGAACGGAAGAGGGAAGGTGTTTTTATCCACACAC
Source organism: Gymnoscopelus braueri (assembly GCF_963280865.1). NCBI lineage: Eukaryota > Metazoa > Chordata > Actinopteri > Myctophiformes > Myctophidae > Gymnoscopelus > Gymnoscopelus braueri. Next base: position 37,630,237 of record NC_137620.1, on the reverse strand, counting down.
ACCCTAAAATGAAGAGGAAGCTTTTTATCCACACACACCCTAAAATGAAGAGGAAACTTTTTATCCACACACACCCTAAAATGAAGAGGAAGATTTTTATCCACACACACCCTAAAATGAAGAGGAAGCTTTTTATCCACACACACCCTAAATTGTGACCCTAATGATGTTGGTAAAGCAATAAGTATGGCCTTTGACCTCCAAACACAAGACAGCAAATGATTAGGGAGGAACAATGGTTTATTGTTCCAAAATGCATGTTTTTGGTGTTACAGTATATATTTTTTAAAACATATAGTTTACAGTACATGTGTGTTCTGTTAACATAGGGCCTCTCCTCTGTAGACTCCTTCTTTCCCCGTCCCCCCTCTCCTCTCTCCTACACCATCCTGCGCTCCTCTCCTCCCTGCTCCTCCTCCATCCTGTGTCTCCTCCTCTTCTCCTGGGCTCTCTTCTTCTCCTCCTCCTTGGCCTGGTGGTTGATGTTCTTGGAGGCCCTGATGGCAGACTTCATGGAGGTCTCGATCCAGGCGTGGGGCAGCGCGGTGTGCTCCCCGGCGAAGTGCACCCGGCCCTCGCTGGCGAACAGCTCCTTGGCGTAGTCGACGTGCTGGTAGGGGGTGAAGAAGGCGAACGCTCCCAGGCTGTAGGGGTCCACGCCCCACTTCTTCACCAGCACCCCGGTGCACAGGGACCTGATCGATGACACAGTGCAGTGAATATAGAACATACAGGGATTAAAGCAGGGGTGGAAAAGGTACTCACATTTTTTTACTTGAGTAAAAGTATCAATACTGCAATGTAGAAATACTCTGTTACAAGTAAAAGTCCGGAATTCAAAATTTACTTGAGTAAAAGTACACACATATTGGTATAAAAATGTGCTTAAAGTGCCATAAGTCGAAAGTACTCATCGTGCAGCATATCCCATTTCACAAGTTTTCAAATGTGTAAAAATCTTTAGAAAATAGCAGATCTATAAGCCCACAATGCGTCGCATCGCGACGCATTGTGAGCTTGCAGATCGGCTATTTTTAAATGGCCAAAATGTATATAGAGCTGAAGTAGTTAATGTATGTTTTGTAATAATAATCAAAATCTACAAACTAACTAGTAACTCAAGTTTTCAAAGAATTGTAGTGGAATAAAAGTACATTATTTGCCTGTAATGTAATGGAGTAGAAAATTGTGCATACGTACAGTACTTGAGTACATGTACTATAGTTACTTTACACCATTGGATTAAAGCAAAAAACTAATCTCACGACTGAAGGTCGTTTTTGTTCAGTCGTGATTTGTGAAACATTGGGAAAGGAGTATAGTGCCGTGTCTCCTAAACAATTAACATAATATGTGAGAATTATTATGTTTGGGTATTATCATTCTAAACGTATGTCCTTCCTGTTTTACATACAGCCAACCAGTTGAGGAAATTGCAGATTGAGTCTTTGACCTTTTATGAAATATCCAAAAACATTAGGGTTTGCTACTGAATACTCTTTAATCTTATAAAAATGACTGAAATCAAGTTGTGGCGACTGACAACTATAAAATAAAAAATAAAAAAATAAAAATTGTAGGATATGCTCGTCCCCACTGTTTCTATAAACACGATGACCCCAAAAAATAATCAAGTGAAGAAAAAGGAAATGTCCACACACCGCCTTTTCTTTATTATTTTAACCAAACAACAATGTTTCGCTCATGCACGGCTTCATCATGCAGGGCTTCATCATGCAGGGCCTCATCAAGGTGATGATGAAGCCCTGCATGGGCGAAACTGTCACAATCTGCCCCTGTGCTGCCTGCCTCTGCCTCTGCCCTGTGTTCTCTGCCCGGCCCCTTGCCCTGTGGTGACTTTACTCGATGTGTCTTCCTCCTGAGCTCCCCAGCCCATCCCCTCTCATCTTTGGACTCTGATTGCCTAGAGTGGACTCACCTGTGGGTGTCAGCCTTGCCAAGTTGGCTAACGAGCCCCACAGACTATTTGTGGGATCGCTAAAGCGATCACACTACTGTTATCTTCAACGTTTTGGTACCGTTTTTGGTACCGTTTTTTGGCCCCTAACTAGTCCTTCATACTTTTAGCTACAAACTCCGTTCCAACTCTACAACGTTCGGCCTACTTAGGACATATCGGCTACCATTTGAATTTTTGAAATCATTTGTACTTTTAGAGATATTTCACTTTTTACTTCTAAAAAACTCCCATTCATTTCAATGGAGAAATTCATACTTTTAGCTAGAAACTCCGTTCCAACTCTATAACGTTCAGCCTACTTAGGACATATTGGCTACCATTAGAATTTTTGAAATCATTTGTACTTTTAGAGATATTTCACTTTTTAAATGGTAAAAATACTTAAAAGTTGATAAAAAGAGTAAAAATACTTAAAAGTTGTAAAAATTAGTAAAAGCTACTTTAAAGTAAATAAAGTGACTAAAAATACTTTAAAGTAAATACCATGAGTAAAAATACTTAAGAGTACTTATATTGAGTAAAAATACTTAAAAGTACTCAAAATGAGTAAAAATACTTAAAAGTTGAAAAAAATAGTAAAAATACTTAAAAGTTGATAAAAAGAGTAAAAATACTTAAAAGTTGTAAAAATTAGTAAAAGCTACTTTAAAGTAAATAAAGTGACTAAAAATACTTTAAAGTAAGTACCTTGATTAAAAATACTTAAGAGTACTTATACTGAGTAAAAATACTTAAAAGTACTCAACATGAGTAAAAATACTTAAAAGTTGAAAAAAATAGTAAAAATACTTAAGTTGTAAAAATTAGTAAAAAATACTTTAAAGTAAATAAAGTGACTAAAAATAATTTAAAGTAAATACCCTTTAGAACCTTTCAAACCTTTAGAACCTCTTAAACCTTTAGAACCTTTCAAACCTTTCAAACCTTTCAAACCTTTCAAACCTTTAGAACCTTTCAAACCTTTAGAACCTCTTAAACCTTTCAAACCTTTAGAACCTCTTAAACCTTTCAAACCTTTCAAACCTTTAGAACCATTCAAAGCTTTAGAACCTTTCAAACCTTTAGAACCTCTTAAACCTTTCAAACCTTTCAAACCTCTTAAACCTTTCAAACCTTTCAAACCTTTAGAACCTTTCAAAACTTTAGAACCTTTAAAACCTTTAAAACCTTTAAAACCTTTAAACCTTTCAAACCTTTAACTCTACTAACACTATCAATACTCAATACCATCAACATTCTTAGCGATCCCACACTGTTTCTTCAGGAACAGTACCTTCTAGTTAAAACTGTCTGTGACCGCATTTTGTACTGGTGCATTGTACTGTTGTTTGCTTCTCCTGGGTTTCAGAGTGTTATGCATGTTTTCAGTGTATGCTTTTGTTAACCTTGTTTAAGTTGAAGGAATAGTTCACCCATAACATTACTTATTTTCTATCCATTACACACCCCATGAAGCATTGAATTTATGGAGATTTTTTAGTTTTTGTCACATTCCTGGGCCAACAATTTGATGATAATAACAAAGATGCTAATGTATCCGGTAGGAAACACAAAGGAGACTCTTTGTGTCTCCTACCGGAGAGACCAGCGGTTATCAAATTATTGGTTGAGGAAAGCAATAAAATAAAATAAAAACTCCATGAATTCAATGCTTCATGGGGTGTGTTATTGATATAAAATAAGTCATTTGGGTGAACTACTCCTTTAAGTAAAGTCTTCCTCAACTGTCCTCCTTGGTTTCCTGCTTTACTTTGAGTTCTGAGTTCCTGCATATGGGTCCAAAAACATCCGGGTCCCTCACAGAAACGTTGTTGTTTGGTTAAAATAATAAAGAAAAGACGGGAGAGCAACCTATCGTGTGTGTGGACATTTCCTTTTTCTTCGACTGGCAACTATATAATCCATAAATAGTACAGTAGAATAGAAAAACGCAAGACAAAGAGTCTAATATTGGCTGTGGACTCTCTGTGATAAAGGATAACAAGTTATCGGGGCCAATCCCAAGCGTTAAATGACCTGATGTGCTCGCCGTGGATCTTCACCAGGTCAGCCAGGATGGCCTCCTTCAGTTCCTCGTCACTCATGCCCTGGAAGATGGTAGCGTCGTCAGACCAGGTGTAGGAGGCCAGCAGCACACCTATGTCCTTGTTCTTGAAGTTGTGGCTGCATGGGGTAGTACAGTAGCAGGCATATTAGTTAACCCATTAAGGCCTGAGGTTCCGATTCTGCAAAATGTCGATCTACTAGTTTTCTGAAAAACATATGTTGCTCAGTGGTTGATCAGTGGTTCTCAAACTTTTTCATGTCAAGGACCTCCAAAATTATATGTATTTGGCCGCCGACCTCCATCTGAATTTTTTTTGCTCCAGGGACTCCCCCAGAAGCAAAGATTTGAGTTAAAAAATGTTTTCTTTTAAAAATATACATAAATATACATATTCATATTCAAAGATTTGCAAAAAAAAATCACGATTCTTCAAAAATAGCAGATCTACAAGCTCATAGCGCGGCACTCTATGAGCTTGTGTATCTGCTATTTTTGAATAGCCAAAGTATAAAATAATGGTTTAAGTGGTTACACAGATGCCCGGTTTTAATGGGTTAACTAACAAAATAATTTTGGTAAATAAAAATAAAAACAAGGCTTGAAAAGATTCAAGAGTAAAATGTCCTTGGTTTTAGTCTCTGTCGATATTTCATACATATTTCATTTAGCTGTGCCAGTTTTAAGCCCTGTTGTCAAAAATCTTCAAATACATTTGAAATTAGCCGATCTACAAGCTCACAATGTGTCGCATCGTGGCGTGACGGTGTTGTGAGCTTGTAGATCGGCTATTTTCAATGAATAATACAATGAATAAAACTGATGAAACTAACAGCAAAACTATTGAAAAACTAAACTAAACTAGCAAAGCCACAAAGAAAAAAATGAAAAATGTAAAAACATAATAACCTTGGGTAGTAGATGAACCTGGCAGGCAGGTCTGTGATGCTCTTTCCTCCCTTAATGCCGTCCTTCTCCCAGAACTTCTCACTGAAGGTGAGGACAACCTGCAAATCAATCAGTGAATAAACACCGTATTACCGTTATTTTCATACCTCAGATGACAGTAGATAAAAGGCTGATGTTTTTTTTTGTTATGCTCATTTATCCTTTAGCATTTTCTTTTCCTCTTGCCTTGCCTTGTATGTACAGTATAGGTATGTGACAGTGAGATGTGAGCACCTTGGTGGAGCTGTCATAGTGCACCATCCTCAGGGCGTAGCTCTTCTTCAGGGACAGAGGAGGCTGGAACTCCATGAGGTGGGTTGCCTTGGCAGTGGCTGTCACCAACACATAGTCTGCTTTCAACTCAGTCAGTCTGCTTTCACCTGCACAGGGAAATATCGTAGAGCATTTGAAATTCCAAATGAAAATGGGTAAAGTCAGGTGATGTTTTCGAGAATCTTTGCGTGGAGCAGTGATGTAGAACTGCTCCACTATTTGTGACAAACAACAGTGACCAAAGTCGACCAATCAGCAGCTGTGTTTACCTGTTTCCTGGTAGGACACGATGACGCCCTCGTCTGATTGGGTGATTTTCTTGACCTTGGAGTTGAGGAGGATGGTGGCGTCCAGGACACTGAGGAAGGCCTTCACGATGAGATCAGTGCCTCCTGTCACTTCATAGTACCTGAAAGTTTGAAACACACAGAGTTCAAAGGTCAGAACAATAGACTATGTGGAATAGATCAGTGATTTGATTCTTATTTGGATCTCTTTTAGCCCCATGGCTAATCTACCATGAGTCCACTTAAAAAACATAACATAACAATAATCATGAAAAGCCATATATTACAGCATGTAAAATCATAAATCATAATCATAAAATAAAAAATAAAACTTACTTGGTGAAGTCGTTAATGTCACTCTGGATGTACAGTGTCTCTGTCAGAGCTGTGGAAAAAAATACAAACATGATGGGTCTCACTCCTGTCTGTCTGTCTGTCTGTCTGTCTGTCTGTCTGTCTGTTGTCTGTCTGTCTGTCTGTCTGTCTGTCTGTCTGTCTGTCTGTCTGTCTGTCTGTCTGTCTGTCTGTCTGTCTGTCTGTCTGTCTGTCTGTCTGTCTGTCTGTCTGTCTGTGTGTATGTCTGTCTGTCTGTCTGTCTGTCTGTCTGTCTGTCTGTCTGTCTGTGTGTATGTGTTGGTCGTACCCTGGTAGAAGATGCAGCTCTCATCTAGCAGATCTGCCCTGAATGCTGATGATGGGTCTCACTCCTGTCTGTCTGTCTGTCTGTCTGTCTGTCTGTCTGTCTGTCTGTCTGTCTGTCTGTCTGTCTGTCTGTCTGTCTGTCTGTCTGTCTGTCTGTCTGTCTGTCTGTCTGTCTGTGTGTATGTGTTGGTCGTACCCTGGTAGAAGATGCAGCTCTCATCTAGCAGATCTCCAATCATCTTGATGGCTCCAGCACTGAGATGTCCCTGTTCCACCATGTACTCCTGTCACAGACAGACATGTGTTGATGCAAGCTGTGTATCGTTGCCGTCGGGCAGAAGCCTTGTATATCCATATACTTTTCTCGTGATGGGACACGTTGTACTGTGAATCTGCTATGTCTGCTATAGTTTTGACAATTTTTTAAAGTGAAAGTGGTTAAGAGTGTACTATGTGTTTCTGTTCATATATTTGCAGTGGTGTCATGAAATGAATTCAAAGAACGATGTTGAGCATGTGTTTACCTTGGCAGAATATTGATCAAACTTCTTGAACATGGCGTTACAACCGTAGTTCTGCACCTCGTGGTCAATCTGATGACAGAACATTATAATATGACAAACATCAACTTTTCCATTCTGTACAATCTACTACAGTTCCCGCATTTAACAGACGCTCTTATCCAGAGTGACTAAGGCTACAAAGTGCAAGACAGAGAATAAGAGAGGAATTAAAACATGTAAGCGCTACACAGTAACTAGGACACAAGGTAAACATCACACCGGGCCGGACCAGCCACCTGTTTAAATAAAATTCATGGCATTTATGTACATAAGTCAACATAGTTTTCTCCCCTAAAATGTCCCCTAAAAAAAGGAGAGTGAACTACCCACTCTTTTTTTTATGAAGTAAAGAAGAAAAAGAAAGATTTCCACTGCCTTGTTGCTTTACAATATGGAGAATATTGTCGCTGTCAAGTGTCCAAAACCTTATTTTTATTTGTGAAAATGGCTGCCGGTATACAAGCTCATACAAGACTGTCTACTTTGTGCGACAGTCCTATATGACGAAGTAGGGCATTACGGGGAAAAAAAGACACATAGTTAAATTCTGCCCGGCAGCAACAATATGCAATATAGACAGTTTCCACCTGTAAATAATAGCACAGCTGCCCTTAACCGTTGAACCTTAATTAACAACCAATAATAATAATAATGATAATAACCTTCCTGATGGCATCCTTGAGGAGCTGAGATGGAGTCTTCCCCATCTCATCTCTTGTCAGGTTGTAGTGCAGGATGTCTGGGTTGGCCTGCACAGAGTAGGTCTTATGAAGCACGTTGTTCACCAGGTAGAACGTGTTCATGTCCTCCATGATGAACTCATTACGCGGAACACCCAACTTCTCCATGTAGGTCAGCAGAATCCTGAGAGAGAGAGAGAGAGAGAGAGAGAGAGAGAGAGAGAGAGAGAGAGAGAGAGAGAGAGAGAGAGAGAGATGTTTGACTGACACACAGACAGACAGACAGACAGACAGACAGACAGACAGACAGACAGACAGACAGACAGGCAGACAGACAGACAGACAGACAGACGGTCTCACCTGTGGAAATTGGGGATCCTCATGGCTCCCAGCTCCACATACCATCCTTCCTCTTCATTCCTGTAGGTGTGGATCCTTCCTCCAACACGATCACTGGCCTCCACGATGGTCACCTGTTACCATGGTAACAAGAAGTAGTTGTAATATTAAGCTGTAGTATTAAGAAGTATTAAGCAGTAGTATAAAGATAGTTGTAATATTAAACAGTAGAATAAAGAAGTAGTTGTAATATTAAACAGTAGTATTAAGAAGTAGTTGTAATATTAAGCAGTAGTATTAAAGGAGTAGTTCACCCAAAAAAGTACTTATTTTCTATCAGTTACACACCCCACGAAGCATTGAATTCATGGAGATTTTTTTCATTTTGTCGCTTTCCTGAGCCAATAATTTGATGATAATAATAAACATGCTAATGTATCCGGTAGGAGACACAAAGGAGACTCTTTGTGTCTCCTACCGGAGAGACCGCAGGTCTTCAAATTATTGGCTTAGGAATGCGATGAAAACAAAAAAGTCTCCATGAATTCAATGCTTCATGGGGTGTGTGATTGATAGAAAATAAGTCATATTTTGGGTGAACTACTCCTTTAAGAAGTATTAAGCAGTAGTATAAAGAAGTAGTTGTAATATTAAACAGTAGTATTAAGAAGAAGTTGTAATATTAAGCAGTAGTATTAAGAAGTATTAAGCAGTAGTATAAAGAAGTAGTTGTAATATTAAACAGTAGTATTAAGAAGAAGTTGCAATATTAAGCAGTAGTATTAACAAGTAGTTGCCATATTAAGCAGTAGTTGCAGTATTAAGCAGTAGCAGTAGTAGTGCTGGGTATGCTGTACCGTGTGTCCAGCATTCTCCAGCAGCAGAGCAGCATTCAGGGCAGATATTCCTCCCCCCACTATGGCTATGTGTTTGGGCTGCTCTGCACGGGGAAGCCCCTTCTCCACGATGTCCAGCATCTCCTGGTAGTCCTCATCTTTCAGACAGTCAGACAGGTTCTCAGCAGGGGGGTGGGACGGTTGGTGTTGGTGGTGGGGCAGGGACACTGAAATGTCTAAATTTACAATTGAGACATTTAGCAGACGCTCTTTATCCAGAGCGAAAATTAGCACGGTAATCACAAACATCAAATGCAGAGGGACAGTGTAGTGCCTCAAGAAACTATAGGATCACAGGTAAACCAAAGAACCTAGTATCAGTCTAAACGATATACCGATCAAATTAACAATCTGTATTGAAACTGTAGTGTACCAGGTAAACAATGAATATAGCATCTGTTTAAAGACGGGGTGCCGTGATTTTCAGTGATCCCCCCCCCCAAAACATAATCATCAGGTATTATGGTTATACTAGGAGGAAGATTTTTTTCAAAAAAGTGTACAGAAAAATTATGTTTTTATTTGGACACGCCTCCAGTTCATTAAGTATACCTGGTTCTCACCTTAGCACCTCCTCCACCACCTTAGCACCACCCACCTGTCCTAGTCCCTCCTCCTCCTCATGCCCACACCTGTTGTGTTATGATAATGAGGGGGAGGGTATAATTTGACTGTGTCATTAAAGTGCTGTTTTTCTATTGGCACGTTTGACCCTCAAGGTTTCAGCCTCCAGGAAGAAACTCAAAATAGTCAGAGAAGACATAAACACCATAAAAACACCACCAGGGGGCTTAATTAAGTTCTATCAACCTCATAGACACTGAAAATTGAAAAACAGAAAAAGTGCAAAACCATGGCACCACCTCTTTAAATAACATCGATATTGACATTTTCAATACCACTGGATATCTTCTTTTCTTTTTTTTTTTTTACAGTTTTACAGTTAATATCAATTGATATGTCCTTAAAATAAAATAAAAAGTCACATTTATTTTTAAATGTCTAATTTCATTATAGTTAAAATAGTACTTTTTAAAAAATATATAAAGCTGTACGTTACCCGTGGTGCCCAACGCCAGCACAGAGCACAGAATCACTGACAGGGTGAAGGTCTGCATGGTGGCCAAGATGGACACTGTCTGGACACAAGTCATGCACACACATGAAAGAATGAACAATAGTTGCATCATGCGCTACCTTCTTTGACATTTGTACATACTGTGTGTCCTGAGAATTCTGGGCACCTCAATGTGATATTGTCTTTTTTTTCCTTTCCATTTTTTTTACAGAATGTGAAAAAGTAAAGAATAAAAGTATGCTTTGGAATATGGTCTGAAATAATTACATCATTATCAGACCTAAATTCAACTTATTGCTTATTTATGCCCATTATGACTGTCTATCCGCAGGTTTTGTGGCAAATTGTAGCAATATACTTTTTTATTATTATCTATTATTATTATTATAATTTTTTTTTATACACTTTGGAAACAGAAACTAGCCACTTTAACGCTAACAGGTGCCCACTACAGCGGTTACCCATTTTATTACTCTGTAATTGTAACTTAACTGCTCTGCTGTCTCTGGTGACTGAATTTCGGGATCAATAACGGCCTAACTATATGAATCTAACACAGTGGTTCTCAAACCTTTTCACATCAAGGACCTCCAGATTAATATGTATTTGGCCACGGAACCCCATCTGGACATATTTAGTGCCAGGGAGCCACATAAAAGATGTTGGCAAAAATATGCCTGTAGGGTTACAGTGGTTATAAACAGATGTTGATATTATATATTTTTGTAATTGCTGGGAACCCCCTGAGACCCCCGGACTAACACTTTGAGAGCCACTGATCTAACAGAATGTGAGAGATGTGGTGAACTCACCGGGTTGGATTAGTGCTGGCAGGGTCCTGTGATGTCAGGGCAGTGACTGGTGCATGTTCAGCTTTTTATACTTTAGACACATGTTATCACACCGCCAGATGGGCACCGTTTTCTATAGCTGATCAAATATGAAGAGTTACACACACACACACACACCCACCCACCCACCCACCCACCCACCCACCACACACACACACACACACACACACACACACACACACACACACACACACACACACACACACACACACACACACACACACACACACACACACACACACCGTGTCATTTACCACCTTATCAACTATCTAGATGTTTGCCTGCATGTGCTGACTGCATGTCTTTGTTAAAGTTCCGTGCTAGTCATGTGTTAAACCAAGGTCATATTACTAGTATGTCAACAGCTTTCCTGGACACAAATATGTTGTTTCTTTTCAAGTTCCAAGCTTAATCTGCATTATAAGTGCTAGGCAAAATTTTAAGTCAATATTCAGGTTGATAGTATGAAATGGGAGTGGTTTCAGTCAGATAAAACATCTTTAAAGTCAAACTCAGGACCTTAAAGCTTTATTATGTAACTTTTTTTTACTGTATTTTGTCCAAATTGTCCAATATGGCAGTATGTTGATACAATATAACGTATACAATTGGGGTGGTTGTATTTGGTCTCCCTGCTCTTCTATTGAGACATTTAGATCCAGTGTTTAGGTTGGACATGACCTTTGACATGATCCTGAGTAAGCAGTCAGTTAGCTCAGTGGTAAAATGTCAGCACTTTTCGCAGCGGGCGGCTTGGTATAGTTGTAGCTCCCTGTCAGTCAATAGAGTTACAGCAAGTTCTCCCCACGCATACCGCGTGTAGCACCACTTTGAGGCCAGCACACACACTGTTCACCTGTTGAATGTTACCCATACACTGTTCACCTGTTGAATGTTACCCGTAAACACAGAAAGGTAAACGTCTTCTTTTCCAAAAAGTAAAGATAGTCCGAGACACTTACAGATCTTTGCAAAATAGTCAGAAAGTTAATTTTAAGCGACGGGGTTGAAACAGCCATATAAATTGCTTATTTAGTCAGCCTGTACCATGTTTTCCCATTCAACCCGGGTGGACCCCCCGCCTGACCACAGGTGTCAGTAGGCAGGCTACTGCCCCCAATTCGGCTACAATTTTGACGGACGCAACCTCTGCCGGGACCCGATGATGCGGGACCTCATCTCGAAGCTATCATGGAGAGTGAGGTTCCAAACGGAGCTACAAGGAGTGACGTTTGGCATTAATGTACTGTATTGTAGAGTTTGTTTAATATAAAGGTGGTTGTAGTTTGTCTCCCTGCTCTTCTATTGAGAAATCTAGTCAGGTAGGTCAGGTAGGACACCTAGTGGTTGACAAGACGTATTGCATGAAACTTAAACAAAATAAATACAACTCACCTTACATCCTCAGCTATAGCTTATAGCTAGCTGGAGGATATTTATTTAACATTTATTGTCTGACATTCAGTCATGACGCAAAGTATAAATTGAGAACAATTTGCGGGGTGGCTGTAGCTATAATGGGTCTGGTAATCAGAAGCCCACCGTTTCACCTCCCGGCCCTGGTCTATGTTTCAAAGTGACCCAGAGCAACACACTTAACCCAACCCGGCTGAAACTGAATTTCCCCCTTGCGATTAATATGGTCTACAACAGGGGTGTGATTGACCAATCAGAATCAAGCATTCGACCAAACCGTGTAATAATTGTGAATAAAGTTCAGGGGTTCCTCAAATGAGCTCAAATTGTTTCTGGATTCATTGAACTGAACCTGAACCCATTTCTCTATAAATAATAATTATGATTGATTACTCCCTTTTAGCGTGAGAGTTGTATAATTTCAGACATGTACCTTGTTCTTAACGTAACTTTACTCTACCAGTCACATTTATGTCCGTCTTGGTACCCTAGACAAATAAAGCTTATTTTCATCAGTTGAGAGAAAGTGTTTCAAAGTGTCAAATATTAACAACTAATAAATAATACAACTCCACAATCATAATGCATGGAAACCCTCCATCCACAGCCTGGGGTCCACAATCACCATGGAAACCTTTTGTGACACTGCATTCAATTAAAATCCTGTCAGGCCTTCATTAATCACTCGTCGTGTACATAATTATGTGTTTTGACTGTCAAGTTTAATTTTTCCATTGTTCCATTGGCATACCAACGACCACAATGGAATTAAGTCGCTGACTTTGTTGTGTTTTTATCCTTGACGTTTCTGTGAGAAGCATGTAAGGTGTTTTTATTTTAATCGTGTCTAATAAATCAAATCCAATTACCACAACTATTGAAGCTATACCGCCTTGACGAACAAAAACACAGAACAGTTTAGCTGGTGGAACCTGATCTCATGCTGAAAAGCCGGTTATCTCTCTAATGACGTAATATGCAGCCACTCACCTCTGGAGCCAAGTGGCCCTTTTGCTCATGTAACGTGCGATGGGAGCACTATATTGATAATACTCAATGATTGAAATCTCAAACACAGAACAGACTTGGACCACATGATGACACATTTTAAACCTGTCTCAGGTCTGTCACCTGCCAGTATACAGTGGATGACTTCAGGTGTTCGTCAGAATAACCACTTTAACCCGGTCTATTAATATCAGCTGTGTTGACTCTCATCACTGCTGATACTGTAGCCTAATATACCATTTTAAGGTAGATGGTGCACAACAACTAATTGAATGTGTCCTCAAGAACAATGGTTCTCCAACTTGGGTCCTGGTGTCCTTGAGGTTCCAGGGGGTCCCCATCCAAAATTGTATCTGTGGTCTAATCCATATCAAACTGGGGGTCCTTGAAATTAAAATGTTTGAGAATCACTGCTATAGCTTTATAAAAAAATTAATCTCTTTATGTTCCAGGCGTATCTTTTCAAATGGGGGTCCGCAGGCTGATATGTGTAAACTTGGGGGTAATTGACATGAAAACGTTTGAGAACCACTGCTCAAGAAATGTGAACAGGTGCAAGTCTGTTCAGTGATTTAAAAACAAACATTGTAATTTTAAAAACAAGAAAGGGCAGGGCCGGAACGGGCCGGTTCGGTGTTCCACTAAAAGCTGTACCGATAAGAAGAGCGGGAAGCAACTGATCTGAAAAGCCCATAATCTGCTACGAACGCACGTCCAACAACAAAACACATGTACTATTAACATTACTGGATACAGTACAATATCAGCAGTAAATAGATTACAGCAAAACAGCCGTGCTTGGAAAGGGTAAGCTTGATTGGCGTTTGGTTTATTATTCCTGTACGCTCATTTTAGTTTAGTTATGAGTTATTATGTTTAATTTAATTCCAAACATTTTTTTTTCTTTTTACACATTTGTACTTTGTAATTTCAAAAGTAGTGAAAAGTAGCCAAATTGCTGTGTTTGAAATTAAATTAAAATTAAGTTTTGTGTCAACATTAACACATTCTGTGGTACACACACCACTTGATACTGTATATAGATTTTTTTCTATGCATGATACCATGTCTTAAAAGAAGGCATCAACATGCCTTCATATTTCATGTTTGTTTTATATGTCTGTGATGCACTTTGTAAACCTGTTTTTGAAAAGTGCTATACAAGTAAAGTTTATTGTATATATGGAGACAAGTAAGACGCGCGAACGCTGGAAGCGAACGCAGCTCGAAAATATTGTGTATTTACGGACTTGTAATCTGTGTTATTTCACCGTGATGGGGAGAGAACATTGACTGTGTGTGTGTGTGTGTGTGTGTGTGTGTGTGTGTGTGTGTGTGTGTGTGTGTGTGTGTGTGTGTGTGTGTGTGTGTGTGTGTGTGTGTGTGTGTTTGCAGGCTGTTGTGCATTTTAATTCCTGCACTCTGGCGCCCTCTGGGGGCCAGAGTGCACAGTGCATGCACACAGACAGACGGACGGACACACACACAACCCGAGCACGGTTACATAGTAAGCTTCACTTGGTCGCAATTAACATGCACTGATGTCAGACCCTGTTAAATGCACATATGGAGTCAAATGCATATTGTCGCTGTCGGGCGCAAACCTCCTATCTCTGTTTTATTTTCTTTAATAAATCAGTGCTATTGAACACCCTTTACGTCTGTGTGTGGGTTTTTACACATTTATTTAACCAATGAAAAGTATTGAAAAGCGCTTCTGACTAAACCTCCTAACTCCATTAATTGGATCCTCAAACTGTCAGTCAAACCTCGTAACTCTAACTCAGGGTTTTTTCCGTCTGACTTGGTCATGATGGACAAAACAACTATCTCCACATTAATGGTCAAAAACATAACTCCACTTGAGCTGTATTTGGGTAAAGTGATGGTAATATAAGGACACATTCAAGTATCTGACCATTTATAAAGTCGCCAAACCAACGTTGATGAGGCAGTATTGTGTCGTTTTAAAAACATGTTTTTTTCCCCTGAAAAGTTAATATTTTGGACAGTTTCTACCTGACAGCAGAGATATGGAGATCAACATGCGTTGATGTCAGACACAACATACACCAAACTATATATGGAGATTTGATTTTCTACATGCACTGTCAGACACAACAGCAAGTGTAATTGTCAAGATATAAAGGTCATCTTGGGCTAAAATGTAAGCGTATGAATGTGGGAATTTTGTATTAGTGCAGCAGTGATTATCATCATACAGGGTTGGAAAATAGTCATCTTTGATGAGAATATGTCAAGTGGACAGTATGTGGTTCTGGGTGTTGGCAGCAAGAATCTTATTTTGCTACTTCCCCCTATTTTTAGGATACATGCCACATTTCATACTTGTATGACTACACTTGTAGTACTTTGCATTTACATAATTTAGCCAGAAACATGATTATACAAAGAAAAAATGGGTTTGGGTGGTCCTGAGACCAAACAGCCCTGAGTTGGGGGTGTTCCCTATCAACTTGTAATGGCCCCAAGGTAAAGAGGCTGACAGGAAATAACAGAGAAAAAAAGGTAGCAGAAGACATCCTGAGAGCCGGACTATTATGTCCAAACATCCAAATAACGTAAGGGGGTTTTCCCCTCAACATCATATGGTTCTTGTCACACATAGAAGTCATGAGTGTAAAGCTGTCATCTCTGTCCAAACTTGGCTCCATCATCACCTCACTTGTTTGATCGCTGATTACTTCCTCATTCTAAACAACTCATATTTCTCCGGGGCTGTCTGGCAAAATAAAGAAACATCAATCATTGTTCACCAGGCGGCATGTGAGGTATTTGATACCTGGAAAAACAACCGTACAGTGGATGGATGCCCAACTTGACAATTCAATACAAGCTTTATTTCAGGGGGTCCATAGTACAAATAATAGACAAAATACATAACATACATTAAACGAAAAGAAAAGAAAAGTAAAAAACCATAAGATCATAAATAGAGGCTGACTCTCCATGTGTTTACGCAGCCTGGACGTGTAGCCTGGGATCAATACATGTTTGACCCGTGAAACGCACATATATGGAGATGTGCACATAATATGGAGATCCACATAATGGAGTCTAATGCAAATATAGCCCCGTAAAATGCAGGGGTCAAATGCACAAATCTGGGAGATCACCCAAGCTGCCGTAAAAAGGCGTCATACATTGATTGTCATGGTGACGACGTCCTGTAAATGACATCAAGATCAAAGATCATCCCCACATCCATATCTGCTGTGATATCCTAGTCGACAAATGATGTCCACAAAATCTTCCAATGAAATCAGCTTGTGCAAATTATTTTATTGTGTCACACAAAAGCTGACAAATAATCCGACTTTGAATAAGAACAGGCCAGGATTTAAAAATACGTGATTTTACCATTACAACAATTTAGTTAGGCCTATCCCCTGTCGAGGAGATTTCAGTGGAAACGTATGTTAATTGAAATAAGGTGATATTCTGGGCCAGATCTAACTAGTCATGATAGGACTTGATCAAACCCCATTCATTGGCTCACTGGTCCAGGTTCGTCCATGTTTTGTTGGGAAAGACTCATTCCATTTTGCCTCCTTAACTTTGAAAAGTCAATCTATGCAAGGAGACATTGTTATGTCCGTCTGTAAGCAGCTAATCTCTGGCATGAAACTGTATGCACACTCTCAGTAGGCCAAGGAAGAACCTCTGCACCAGTTCTTTCAAATCGGCCTCATGGTGGCACTACTGTATAACAGCCTGCTTCAGGTTTTGGCCTATAACTCTTAATATTTTTATAATATAATAATAATAATAATAATAATAATAATAATAATAATAATAATAATAATAATAATAATAATAATAACACATTTTATATGTAATGTACTTTATATTTGACACAAATTTCAAAGTGCTACATTGCATAAAAAGTCAAGAAAAAGGTAACAATGATCAAACTAAGAGACCCCCCCCCTCCCCAGGACACAACTAATACAAAGTTTTAGGTTTAAAAACACACAAAGGCATCAATAACCGTGGGTCATACAATCAAAATCTCTGGATGCCTTGGATTATGATGCAACTCCAAATATAGGCCCTGGCCATTTGTGCTAGGCTCGATTTTCCCCATTTCACGTTTTCTTCCAAATACACATTTTGCTAGTCCTCCTTTCAAATATTGTTCAAAAGTCACACAAATTGGTACATAGTATCTCTGGATCGGAGTCATGTGATGAAAGGCTAGGCAACCCAGCCTGGTGGGGATCTGCGCTCCGAGGAGCACACTTTTTTAGGTTACTCTGTCGCTACCATCAGTAGATTACTTTCCCCTTCAAAGTAAAAGTGACTGAACTGCAGTGATTTACTGTATGTAGCCTTGGTGGCCACTGACCAAGCTATGGGAATAGAACAGAGGATCGCATTTTCCTCCCGGACTCACGGTCCACGAGTTGTAATTTTACTCGTGCTATCAACCCCGATTAAGAACGTAATCCTGGCTTTAATGGTACACGTTCTTAATTAAAACTAATATTATGTTTTGCCATTGTATTTATTATTATAGCAGCACACACGTGTTCAGTGCACAAACACGTTGATCAGTGTGCATGCATGTTTGTTGTTAGTAAGCCAGCAATATGTTAGGGTCAGGGGTCATCACCATGCAAGCTTGTGATGGACATTTCTATCTATATACTATTTTTGCCACAGACATACAAAATAAGTGATCAATATTGTTTTTTACCAGAAATACATAATGAACTCATAATGTGCCCTATTGTCTATGCCAATGTGCTAGACATTTTACAATGATAGTATATCTGCATTAACCACTGAATAACAAAGAAATATAAGCCATTGTTTTAAAAGCCAATCTACAAGCTCACAATACATCATGACATGTTGAGAGATTGTAGATTTGTAGGTATTTTCAAAACATTTCAGAAATGTTTCTATTTATTTATTCATTTACTTAGCCTACAATGACATGCCCAAAATGTGGATGCCAGGGACATATGGTTATTATTGGAGGACAGTGTTACTTGAGGTCAGGTGCAGATCAAGTTCTACCAGTTCTACCATACCAATCGTAGCTTCGATAGTTGTGGTTTCTTTCCATTACGGTGATATCTTGATGAGAAATCTTCTATCATGATGAGTCTTAGACCTTGCATAGTTGTGATGTAAGATATGTGGAACAATGGAAAAAGAAAGGTCAGAGTCAAAACCATCATACTGTACGTACATGATGAGTGATTAGATAGGATTAAGGGCATGACAGGATTTAAAGAATGCAGTGTCACAACTAGGTTCATGCAAGGGCTCCTAACTTTGATCAGAGGTGAGCAAATGTATAAGCTGGAGGTCTGATGGTGATTGTGGGCTCTCAATGGTGAAGATCTTTTTCAACAAGCTTTACTTCCAGTTCGGCCCTCCTTTGCTTTTGTAGCAAATGGATCCTTCTGAACAGATCTATTTTCGATCTTTTCATAGTTTAATTGTCTGACCACACCACATATGAATCCATTGTCTTAAAACATAAAAGGTTTCTCCAACAAAAGATTAAACACATTTTGCTATTTTCAGGTTGCTATTAGCTATTATCAAACATTACTTCTAACTGTCTTGTCCTCACCTGATGCAATCATGTACAGTATACTGTACACTACCACACATCTCCTGCAATTAGTTATTCATTAAATAAAATGGGCCAAGTCTTGCCACGGACACGTTTGTCCGTGTACGGACATGTTGATGACCCCTGGTTAGGGTAGTTACACATTCAGATACATTGAATATTCTAATAATAAAATATTGATACGAAAATAACCCACGGGAAAAGTGAAGGTAGGCTATGCCACTGCACCTATGCAGACACCAGATGCAGTGTTGTCCTCGCGATTTCAGAATGTTGTTTTATGTCTATGACAACAGCTTGTATAATCAACACAATTAGTTGATAGTAAGGCTAGTAACACTGTCAAATGATCAGATTTTCAACAATAACAGACCAGGATTGAAAAATACGTGATTTGACCAATATTATGATTTGACCAACAAAACTATTTAATCATGAGTAGTTTTCAGTGGCAAAGTATTCTGTCTGTGGGATTTATGTTAGTTGAAATAAGGTTATATTCTGGGCCAGATCTGACTAGTTATGATTTGACTTGATCTGGCCTCGATCGGACTCTCTCTGATTCATCCAGGACGTCCATTTTCGTGGTCAGGAATTATTTTGGTTGAAATCAGGTGATATTCTGGGCCAGATCTGGACTGACTGGATCTAGGTCTATGTAAAGGGCTTTTATATAAAACTAAAATGAAAATAAAATAATTAATTAATTGAAACAAAAATAAAAACAACAAATTAACAATGCAACTAAATAATAAGATATAATTACATTAAAAATCACATGTTGAATACAGTATTTCAACTAGCACTGAGCTGATTGGCTATGTGCACATGCGTGCATGTGCGCGTGCACGTGACGTCAGAAAATATAGCCCCCCTAGTTCAAAAATCCACAGCTCATCACTGTGTATAATACAGTATGCATGTCTTTATCTGTTTGATTTTCTATCTATTTGCCTTTGCTGTCTATCTCTATCCTCTCTCTTCTCACAGAATGCTACAAAACGGCATGAAATAAAAAGTATTTCACCCACTGCTTTACACCTGTAATCCCTGTGATGTGACAGGGATTACATTGATTCGAGTATATTTTTACTTGTTGTTTGTTTTGTTTTTGTTTAGAATGGGAAACGCCGTAGTGATCATCAACCACCCGACCAGCCTGGACCACGGTGTACCGGTGCTGGACGGTGGTAAAGTGGTGGCGGAGGACCCCGGCATGATCCGCCTGGCGAAGGACTCAAACACCGAGGGTTGTGGAGGAATCATCACCTTCAAGAGGATCGTGAGCGAGTGCGGGAGCAGCAAGACCATCGCCACGGAGAGCGGTACCACAGTGGGAGCGGGGGTTGGGGTGTCTGTGGGTCTTGATGGGCCAGAAGTCAGTGCTAGCTTTGGTTTTGAGAGAACAGATACTGAAAAGAGAAAGGGCACCACAAACATCAAAAACATTGTAACTGATAAAAATGACATGTCAGAGTTGGAGTGTCATGTGAACCTGGTGGGGAAGAACAAGGGAAAGTACAAGTGGCACTGCAATGATCTCAATCTGAAGGCCAAGCCATTAAGATCACCTTCAGAGAGGATTCAGACACTGACACTGATTCTGAGTACAGAGAGGAGTTGGACGAGGGGAAATGATCTGTTTTCTCTTCTCCACTTGTTTTACTCCCTCTTACTACTTCTACCCCAATCTGGGAACCCAGAGCCAGTGAGAATAAAAAACAGCGCCCTCTGCTGTTTGTACTATCTAGAGCAGAATCTGTTCTTGAGAGATTACTTCTACCCATACCTGTGATTCAGGGTTGCTTTTGCTAATACATTTGTCTGATTAGCAGATTTGTTTTTCTTCATAAATATCTTTGAAAATGTTGCAGGTTCCAGGAATGTGACCATGCAGACGAATAAAAATGAATAAATGGGAAGTTCAGCAAACAATAAGTGATAATTATGTACTGTAACATGATATTAAACATTACTCCATATACCCTACCTCTGTATGATTATGTCTTTATATAATCAGTGTCTATTTAACAGGAATACACCAATAGCTTTTTGTATGTCGTCCATATGGACAGACAACATTTTAAACTGATGAATTGGTACTTTATCCTGAGTGAAATTGGTGACCCACCTGAAAATGAATTTTCTGTTTATTAAAGAGTTGGAGAGACGGGGAGACTCCTGTTACTGAACAAACACTCTATATAGCAATGATTACTATCACAATATAGAGCTATTTAACACTGTTACTGAACAAACACTATACCAATCCAAGTTACTGGATTGGTTTAAAGATGGGGACTCAGGGGAGTTAAGAATTCAGAATCTCAACAAAAGACACTGGTGTCTACATGACAAGAAAGAGACACTGGTGTCCACTCTACATATTGACAAGAAAGAGACAGAGGAGAAAGTGGTACAGTCAGCTGGGGCATTAAGGCCACTGTGGCCTCAGGGCATGCCATTTTTTGAGGGGCACAAGGCCAAACTGAGGGGCAACGACAGCCATGGCCTTCGTGGCCTCCCTGAAGTTCCTGCCCTGCTTGCGACCCATAACAATTACTGTGTGACCCATCATTGGGAACCATTGCACTATGGCCCATACAAGTTCAGCCACCAGGGGGAGTCAAGGCCTGAGGAGAGACGTCAGCACCATGGACAGCGAATAGCCCTTGACCAGCTGAGTGAGGGAACGCATGGACATAAAGAGGTAGACATCTCATTGGCCAGTGGGGCCGTACGTCAACACCACCCCCATATTATGTGGGGAAGCTTGTCATAAATATGTCTGAGTTGTATAGAAGTAGCCTACCTGAGACATTATTTGTTTCTGTTGTATAACCATTACTTACTATTATGTAAGATAAGGTGTTTTGGTGTTGTTGTCAGGGTTACTAATCTGGCTGTCATGGTTACTAATATGGTGTCTGTCTTCCAGTGTGATTGGAGGGTGGAGAGTGTCATCAGTGGAGATCTGGCCCACCTGGATTTCCCTCTATATAAGAGGCTGCTGGACCAGTTGCTCACTCTCTCTCTCGCATGCATGCAGTGTACTGGGAGCAATCCAGCCTTTCTGGTTTTGCTTTGGTTAAAGCTATGCTTTGCACACACATACACACACACTACATGACAAACACACTCATCCACTCACAGCATACAGTACACCACTAATGTTACTGACTCATATATCTATTGAGTTTGGTTGCATTTTGATTATTTAAAGGGATAGTTCACCCCAAAAAATTACTAATTTTCTATCTATTACACACCCCATGGAGCCTTGAATTCATGGAGAGATTTTTGTTTATGTCACATTCCTAAGCTAATAATTTGATGACCTCCGGAGTCTTCGGTATGAGACTCAATGGAGACTCTTTAAGTCTCCTACCGGAGACTCTGCTGGTCATCAAATTATTGGCTTAGGAATGCGACATAAACAAAAAAAATCTCCATGAATTCAAGGCTCCATGGGGTGAGTAATCAATAGAAAGAGTCATTTTGGGGGTGAACTATCCCTTTAAGTTATTGTTAATAAAATGAACATAAGGCGGTTACACACCGGCGAATATACGAATATACGCAAAATTCGGACTCGGTCTGAATAAATAAAATACGCTTTTTCGCTCCGCGAAACTGATGTGGAAGCTTGCATTGACTTTATAAGGTTTAAAAAAATATATATTTTTCGCATGAAAAAAATCGCCCCCGGTGTGTAAGGACCTTATTATGTTTGTGCAAGCTTCCTCATTTTCTTATAGAGCCCTTTGTAACATCATGAAAAGCCTTTCCCCTGTTGTTTTATCCATTTATACTATATCATAACATAAATACATGTCTGACATCTTTAACAAACAAAAAAGGCGCATTCAGTGAATTACAAATATTTTAATTGTGGAGAGACCTCCCGATTCATAGACATATGTGGGGCATAAATGCTAGGGCATTTCTCTACACAATATGATTTTGTAATCATTTTCCTCCCATAGTGACAACATCCAAGTAGCCTAATGTCAATATGAGATAGTTTCATAAGCCTTTACAGTAAATATGATAAACTCCTCATCCTGTCTGTACATACGTGGGTCCTTTCCACACATAGTAACCAAGGGTCATCACCATGGCAGCTTGTGATGGACATTTTCATTCATATTATTTTTTTGCCACAGACATGCAAAATAACGGGTGCGTATTATACATCATATGCCTATTATAAAGATTGCTGGATTTTCAAAGGACAGTGTTACTTGAGGACAGAAGGAGATCAAGTTCTACCAGCTAAACCGTTGGTTTGGTTTGGTTTGGCATGGTACGGTAGCTAGTTGTGGCTTTCATTAAGGTGAAGAGGTATTCTCTGTTGATGAGAAAGTCCAAGGCATGCAAATGTAACAATGGAAACAAAGACACACCCTACAAGCTACACTTGATTTGTTTTGATTTATTAGGCATAATAATTACACGTTAAATGCTTCTCACAGAAATGTCAAGGATAAAGTGCCAATGAAACACTGGAACAAGGAAACTTGAGAGACAAAAACGATATGTGAGCCTACATGATTAGTGATTAATGAAGGGCATGCCAGGATTTTAATTGAATGCAGTGTCACAATAGTTAAATCTGCAAAGGCACCTAACTTTGATCAGAGGTGAGCTAACTTTTAGGTTGGAACCAGGCTGTGGATGGAGGGTTTCCAAGGATTATGATTGTGAGTGTTATTATTATATACTACTATTATTATAGAACAAATGTTTTTCTCCAACAAAGGATTGAAAGCACATTTAGCAAATTTCACAGAATTGAGGCAGCTATTAGCAATCATTTCTTCTAGCTGTCTTGTCTTCACCTGATGCAATCACGTGTACAGGTCAGGTTACTCAGGTGCCATGTGCAACACTGCATATCTCCTGCAACACATTAATGAGCATGTTACTTTACGAGTCACCAAAGTTCAAACGCATTTTAATATGTTTATATTATAATGAAGGCTAGATTTTGAATTTGTTTTCAAAATAAAAAAATTGCAAATACTGTAGATGAAAAATAAAACAATCCTAAACAATGTCACAGTTGTCAGTAGTATACTAACATATTCACTGCCATCCAGCTCTGTGGTGATTCTTCTCCAGAAATTGAACACTTGTAGAATCCCTCATCAGACTCAGATACAGCAGAAATGATCATGTAATGATCATACATACTTTGGACCAGTTCTTCATTTCTATAAAAGTCCACGTTGGACAGTGAATTGTCTGTTCTGTGTTGGCACTCAAGAGTGACAGAACTTCCTTTAGGCACAGGGTGAACAGGACTCACCAGGATGACAGAACCAGCTGTAAAACAAGTAAAAAAAAAAAAAAAACAGTCCACATGTTAGCATTCACACTGAACTAATGTAAAGGTAGGGTAAATGATATATTTTGGTTAAACAAAAAAGTTTTTTTGTAAAACGGTTCACCAAAAAAATGAATTCAATTACACACCCCATGAAGCATTGAATTCATGGAGATTCTTTAGTTTTTATCGCATTCCTAAGCCAATCATTTGATACCTCTATAACTCTTGGACTGTATAGGCCAAAACGTGAATCTGCCTGTTACAGCGCCACCATGAGGCTGATTTAAAGGGTGGCATTTCTTCCTTGACCTAGTGGTGATGTGCGTACAAAGTTTCACGAGAATCAGAGGCTGCTTTCATGACTATTACCCAATGGATCGAATGCCCCCGCCCCCCAGTTAAAAATCACTAAAATCACTATAACGATAGAAAGCAATACATGATTTTTTTTAACTCTCATCTTTTAATTATTATCATTACAAACTAAAAATATAACCCTTGTTGTAAAAAGTTGTCCTTTAACATTTAAATGTAACATTTAAATCACTTACCCTACTTTTACATTATGTTTTTAATGAGTTGATGGAATGCAGCAGTATTGTAAGGTAGTGAATGAAGGAACTGGACTCACAGGCTACTGTGATGTTGATAGCATTGCTGTACTCAGAGGTAGACAGACACCAGAACACACTGCTGATGTCATAGGTGCTGCTGACTTTGCATGTGGTCATAGACGTGGTGGGATATGAACACTGGATGGGCCAGGCTCCTTTCTCAGTCAAATACTCTAATGTCCATCCAGTAGGGTTTCCCTCACAGATCAGTGAGACAGGCTCATCGATAAAGTGTTGAGTTCTGTCTGGACTCACTGTGAGAGCAGCTGAAGAATGACGATCTAAAACACAACACAGGGTCAGAGGTCAAACAAAGAGCACTGTTACAATGCCTACCGGTCCAGGCGCATACCACATACGCTGGTAATCCAGCTTGAAAGCGTGTCGCGGGTTCGACTCCCGATCACCACGACCTTTGATGTGTGTCACCCCCCCATCTCTCTCCCCGTTTCCTGTCAGCCTACTGTCCTGTCAAATAAAAGCACCCAAAAATATATATAAAAAAAAAAAACAATGACACAGTGACGGACAAAGTACTCAACTCCAGTACTTGAGTCAGAGCATAGATGCTCCTGGTCAAATATTATTCAACTGCAGGGGAAAGTTGTCATACAGTATGTGTACACATGAGTACTGTCATATTTGTACTCCAGCAAGTACTGGAGTGCTCAAAAGTATTCAAGAGTTAAAAAGAAAATAAGTGAAGTATTCAAAAGTGAAACATTACAAAGTACATTTTCCTTTTAATGTCAATATATTGCTGTATTGAAATATAGAAAAAAACAATCTAGAAACTTTCAAAATAGCTAGTGAGTTGTAGATCTGGTATTTTCACGATATTTGAAATAGGGCTTAAGTGGTTAATTCATAATGTACTTTTTCCCTTCCTAGAAAGGAGTCAGTATTAGCATTTGCCTTTATTTTCTTTGTTTACTTGAATACAGTAAGTAAATGTGCTTTGTTACTGTCCACCACTGTTACAATGACTCAATGAACAAAACTCAAGAAAAGTCATAAAAAGATCAGAGAATGCGAAATAAATACAAACAGAAAACAATTTAGCAGAATTATGAATGATGAATTATGAGTCACACTCACCACCAGAAAACACAAACTGTTTGTCACTGTAGTCAGTGTAACTGACCCCGGGAACTGCAGGAATAGTGTACTCTACTCTACACGTATATCCTGCTGTGCCTATAGTAGAACCATCCATGCTGAAGGAAGATTGTGAATTGAAGCTGATAAGATCTCGTGGTAAGAACTTATTGATGTAGTTGCCATCTGGTCCAAGAACAGCCGTGTAGAACCAGTAGTCAATAAAGTTAAATGTAGATGATTCTTTAACTTCACAGTTCAGAAACATTCCGCTGTAGGTCGCTCCAGGACTCAACCATGTAGGAGACACACTCAGAACAGCCTTGGGTTTCCCTGTATGAACACATGAAATGTGTGGTCCAGTAGATTATATCTGGCACACAAAACAAATGGTGCTAAATAGCACTATAAGTGGTTGTTTGGTTGTAATCATATGCTGTATATAGCAGTGGTTCTCAAACTCTTTAGCTTAAGACCCAAAAGAGAAATTAGACGTTTGCCCGGGACCCAAACTAGTGAAAATAGATCTACAAGCTCACAGCGCGGCACAGAGTGAGTGCACAAGCTCATCGCTTTGAGCTTGTACAGTACATCTGCAATTTTTGAACATTAAAAATATATATTAATATCAATTAAACTATACAACATATGTTTTAGCAAATTGGAAGCACATGATGAAGCCGCTTGATCTGCCATATGGCTTGAGTGTGTTCTGCAAAAACTGTGGGGCAAGTACTATAGTCTGGTTTCCCTGTTAGGTCAACCACACTAATTACATGTCTAATTTCAATATAGTTCAAATAGCACATACTGTACAGTACACAATATTCTTTTAAATAACGCTATACGTTACCTGTGGTGCCGCCCAACGCCAGCACAGAGCACAGAATCACTGACAGGGTGAAGGTCTGCATGGTGGCCAAGATGGACACTGTCTGGACACAAGTCATACACACACATGAAAGAACATTAGTTGCATCACTGGGCACCTCAATGTGATATTGCCTTTTTTTTTTACAACATTTGAAGTAAAGAATAAAAGTATGCTTTGTAAAATGGTTTGAAACAATATAAAGTATACATGATGTGAAAATGCACAGTTAAGCCTCATTATCAGACTTAATTAAACGTATTGCTTAATGCCCATAATGACTGTCTATCCACAGGTTATGTGGCAAACTGTAGTAATACTTTTTAATTATTGTTAATTTATTTGTGTTTGAACTCATTTCATTTCATTTCATTTCATTTCATTTCATTTCATTTCATTTCATTTTTTTCTCTGTAATTGTAACTTAACTGCTGTGCTGCCTCTGGTGACTGAATCTCCCCTGCGGATCAATAAAGGTCTATCTAACACAGTGGTTCAAGGACCCCCATATTAATATGTATTTGGCTGCGGAACTGGAAATATTTTGTGCCAGGGACCCACATAAAGATTTGTGTATAAAAATATGCCAAGATTTTTTGGAAAATAGCTTATGCACTGTATATAAGGTTAAAGTGCCTGCACTGATGTTGATATTATATTTACAAATTTAGCTGGGGACCCCCTGAGGCCCCCGGTCCCCGGACACCGAGAGCCACTGATCTAACAGAATGTGAGAGATGTGGTGAACTCACCGGGTTGGTTTGGTTGCTGGCTGGGTCCTGTGATGTCAGGGCAGTGACTGACTGGTGTTCAGCTTTTTATACTTTATACACATGTTGTAACATCAGCAAAAAGCTAATCAAATATGAAGAGTTACACACGCACACACACTTGCACACACACGCAAGTTTGTATTACTACACTTGTGAGGACATTGACATTTCAGGATTTCATGAATGACATTTTTAGTTTTTTGGCCATTTTTAACTACTAAGTATTGTGAGCTAATGTGAGGGTGCACAACTAAGCATTAAACAGGCATGACTCAAACCCTAACCCCTAAACCTATAACCTCTAAATGCCAAATCCTAACACCAGTGGTGTGTTCTACCGTCAGATGCTGTGTACGACGTATACCTTGAGATTTTTTTTCGTCGCCACCGTACACCTTCATATCTGACACGCTGATACGCTCTGATACGCTAACTGCCCAAGGCTGGGGGGCAGCAAGAATGTGTGGGCTAACTCTGAGTTGATGGCTTAATGTGTGAAGCTATTGTCCTTGAGGTGATAAGTAACTGCGACGGAATTCACACATTAACAACGACGCGAATACTAATGAAGTACTCTAATCAGGCAGTGATTAGAGTGCTTCATTAGTATTCGCGTATGTGCGTCATATGCCACACAAGTAAGGAAGCTATGCACACCAAA
The DNA here is from genome assembly GCF_963280865.1 of Gymnoscopelus braueri. Classification (NCBI taxonomy): domain Eukaryota; kingdom Metazoa; phylum Chordata; class Actinopteri; order Myctophiformes; family Myctophidae; genus Gymnoscopelus; species Gymnoscopelus braueri. Next base: position 37,602,268 of record NC_137620.1, on the reverse strand, counting down.
GAAACCTATAGAAAGAAAAGTTTGGAAAGTTATGGGCATGTTGTAGTATTCCATCAAGCTTGTGGGTTAAAACACTATGCACAAGTATGCGTAATTTGATGATGTTTATAAGTGCCATTTATGCTAGGGCACTTTTTTTTTGCAAATGCAAACATTTTTCTCACTGCTTGTTATTGCTGCTGAAATGTGTGAGGAGCCCAAACAAAAGATACAAAGACAGATTTTTTTTCAGAGTGTACATATGGGCAATTTTTTTGCACATGCATTTTTTCTTCATTTATTTGTATTTCTTTATTATTGCTGCTAAAAATCAGTACAAAAGAAAAATCAGTACAAAGCATATTGCGTGTGTGGGCCGGAAGATTTTCACATTCAATATTTTTGTGGGCCACACACGCGCGCGAAGCGCGCGCGCAATTTTTTTACATTTAATTAATTATAGACGCGCACATGCCGTGCGTGTGGGAGGCAGGGAATAATCATAGTATACCTTAAAAAAAAAACTAGAACACAACACTGCCTAACACTAACCCCAAACTTTCCCTAATTGTGTAAGCCTAATTCTAAGAATCTTTTTTCATATATAAAACAACCATCTCTCTTGTGAGAACCACAGTCAGTGTCATCACAATGTCTATTTCTCAAATTCTAATATATATTTGGCCCTCACAAGTACGGTAATACAAGCACTCTCTCTCTCTCTCTCTCTCTCTCTCTCTCTCTCACTCATACACACACACACACACACACACACACACACACACACACACACACACACACACACACACACACACACACACACACACACACACACACACACACACACACACATCACTGTGTCATTTACCACCTTATCAACTATCTAGATGTTTGCGTGTACGTGCTAATCGCTGCTGTTTTTATTCAAGTTCAGTATTAGTCATGATATGTTAAACCAAGGTCATATTACAGGTATGTCAACAACTTGACACGTTCTTAATCTGCATTATAAGTGCTAGGCAAAGATTTAAGTCAATATTCAGGTTGATAGTATGAAATGGGAGTGGTTTCAGTCAGATATAACATCTCAAGTCAAACTCAGGACATTAAAGCTGTATAATGCAACGTTTTCAGTGAACAACATTTGATTTTGTCCAAATTGTCCAATAGGCTATGGCACTATGTTGATACAATATAACTTATACAATTGGGGCGGTTGTATTTGGTCTCCCTGCTCTTCTATTGAGACATTTAGATCCAGTGTTTAGGTTGGAGATGACCTTTGACATGATCCTGAGTAAGCAGTCAGTTAGCTCAGTGGTAAAATGTCAGCACTTTTCACAGAGGGCAGCTTGGTATAGTTGTTCCTTGTTGTACCAGTTCCTTGGTTCCTTACAAAGGCATTGGAATCAAAATATACTTAAAGATGGGGTGCCGTGATTTTCAGTGATCCCCCCCCTAAAACATAATCATCAGGTATTATGGTTATACTAGGAGGACGATTTTTTTCAAAAAAGTGTACAGAAATGGTTAGAATTATGTTTTTATGTGGACATGCCTCCAGTTCATTAAGTATACCTGGTTCTCACCTTAGCACCTCCTCCACCACCTTAGCACCACCCACCTGTCCTAGTCCCTCCTCCTCCTCATGCCCACACCTGTTGTGTTGTGATAATGAGGGGGAGGGTATATTTTTCTCTAGACTAGACTTAAACACCATAAAAACACCACCAGGGGGCTTAATGAAGTTCTATCAACCTCATAGACACATGAAAAACAGAAAAAGTGCAAAACCATGGCACCACCTCTTTAAAGTATATACTTAACGTATCACAACGCCTCGCACCGCAAGGCGTTGGGAACTTGTAGATCTGCTATTTTTGGCAAAGAGGAGAAAAAGAGCAAACCAAGTACAGAGCCAATGGTCAAGTCTAGTATTGAGGCTTCCAGTGGTTAAATGTCAGAAATGAACAGTTGTGTCCCTCTTGAGAAGATTACGTTTAAGAAATGGGTCGACACTTTTTTGAAGATTTGGCAACCTTATTTGGACTATATAACGTTGTCCCTACCTGTATCAGAGATGTTATAGGTTGTTATCTACAGCTATCTCGGTCTAGATCTATTATTTCTCGAAGCTACTTAATGTTTTTACAACAGATTTGTCTCTTCTTGATGTTCCTTTTCTTTCTTTTTTGTACCTTTATTTTTTATTATGTTTTGATTATTTTTTATCTGTGCTGTCTTTTATGTATGTGGGTTTGTATGTGGGGAGGGGGGAGGGATGTGGGGGGGGGGGGTTGTATGTATAGGGGCCGGGCAAAAGGCGTGGCCAAGCTTAGGCTGAAGTAGTTCCGGTGGCCATATTAGGTGGGCTCCATAACAACAGCTCGTATCAACAACATTGACAGTTACCCACGAGTCACCACGTGTCCTGAACTACAGCGAATTTATTGGTTTAGGACAGAAGATGGACCGGGAGTACCATACAGAGAGAAGCTGAACGCAGACGTAAAGGCATGCACGCTACCTGGAAAAAAGTCATTACATCTGTGCCCTAGACCAGATGTAATGACAGTGCCCAGTCAGTCACAATCATTAATTTTACCTGAAAAGAACAACGTTTTGTTGCTTAGTTGTGTAACCGAAATAAAATATACTCATCTTGAGTACTGATTATTTATATATATATTTATGATATTATTTTAGCAAAGTATTATTGTTAATTTTATATTGTTCATTGATCATTGAGAAAGTGCACAACGGACCTGTTGCGATCAGTGTTGCCATATTTTACAAGCCCAAAAGAAGTGGCTTAGTGACATCGGCTACTTGAAAATAGCCGATCTACAAGCTCACGTGAGCTTGTACATAGGCTATTAAAAAAACACTCTTGCAATAAAATAAAGAATATTTGGAATATTTTTTTTTAACATTCTAACAACACAAATGCTCCCTGGCACAAAACATTTTCATGAAAAGATTTGAGAACCACTGGTTTAATTTTAATGTTTAAATTTTATTTTTTAAAGCCTACATAAGCAAGTACCTAAATAAGCCTAAATAAGCAAGTACACTTTATAAATAAGCCACACAAAAAAACGCAACCCGCAACTACCAATTTTACAAGCAACTTTACAGAAAAAGTAAAGTGAAAAAGTTTGTGAACATTTTTAATTAAAAAAAAAATTTAAAAGAAAGAAAGAAAAAAAAGTGGTTAAATGTCTGAGAAACTAATGTGTAAAATATTTACAAAAAGCATTAATTTATACAATAACGATAATGCTGTCAATTTAAACTAGTCTCTTGTTACGTTTCGTGACACGAGCTGGAATCGGACACCGGTTCCAAGCTCGGCAGACCGGCAGGTAACAAGCAACAACAAGCTGCGTGCTTACAGTTTTTCACAATTGTTAACACACGTTTCTCAAAACAATAACGGCTTTCTCAAAACTGCACACACAAAACTGAAAACCTCACACACAAAATGCTAAACCCTACACTCCCTTCGCAAGATGACTATTTGCCATCAAATCTCTTAACTGTTCACAAAATGGAACTCGTGTTTTCATTTGGTACACACAGCCATATTTTCAAATGACACACACATATCATTCATTACAGTACACACAACTAAGGGTGCTTTCACACTATGGTCCCGGGTGCGCACCCCGGACCACATGGCAGATGTTGTGGTAGTGTGAACGTAGCGAACCGTTCCCCGTAACGCATCACCGTACCGTACCCGAAACCACCTTGGGAGGTAGTCTCGGGTCCGATTGCTGCGGAGTCGGGAACGGAACGCGGCAGTGTGAATCCATCCGTTCCAAGAGAAGGAAGTGGACTGCTAATCATATATCATTTATATATTTGTATAATGACACATTATTTTAGCTGGGTTATACCTTCTCATAGTTCTACTTGAATGTTGACAAGAAATAATAATCCCGCTAGTGTTTGAGTAGCGCGAGCCGTGAAAAATAATGAACAAAAAACACATGTGTGGCGAACGTATTTATAAGGATAAATACACCAAGGATTAGTCTGTGACGTCACACCAAGGATGCGTCTGTGACGCCAATATCATATTAACAGGCGACGTTACATTTCGAGGTTTCAAAGACCAGTGCACACACTGCTTTGGTTGTGTATTGTTGATCTGTTGTTATTATAACTCAAGACAACGTCAGGAACACAGTCAAACTTTATTATTCACTCTAGAGTGACTTTTCTTCTGTGAATGACATTCGCTCTCCCAAAGCCCCATAGTCAACAGCGCCCCCATGAGGCACATATTTACCATTACTGATCAATGAAAATGGTCTCGAGTGCGTTAGAATCTTGGCCAGTGTGAATGCTGGCCAGCCAAGCGTACTCGGGACCGGTTTGATTCAAACGAACCCAGTCTGAAACCGCCCTAAGCATGTGCTGCACACTAGGCCTACCAAGCATTTACAGCACACTGCAGGGCAAAATTGAAAACACAATCATATAAATGGAACAGACCATATGAATGACAATGACTCTGGAGAATGAGCCATTTCTCCTTTTGTTACAGTTTTTCACATTTGTTAACACACGTTTCTCACAACAATAACGGCTTTCTCAAAACTGCACACACAAAACTGAAAACCTCACACACAAAATGCTAAACCCCACACTGCCTTTGCAATATGACTCTTTGCCATCAAATTTTTTAGCTGTTCACAAAATGGAACTCGTGTTTTCATTTGGTACACACAGCCATATTTTCAAATGACACACACATACCATTCATTACAGTACACACAATAAGAATGTGCTGCACACCATTTACAGCACACTGCAGGGCAAAATTGAAAACACAATCATAGAAATGGACCACACCATATGAATGACATTGACAATTTCTTTTGTAAAATGACTCAGTGTATGTGGCCTACTTTTTTCATAGTCAAACATAAAACAAAACACAAATATGCAGCCAAAAATGTTTTATTTCTCTACATGATTTAGGCATCATGCCTCCGGTTCATGTCTGGCCAGAGGGCCTCATTCACATCATAGGCAATGTTCTCCCTGTCCAAGCAGCGTTGGAAGAAACGCCTCGAGTGGCGTAAAGCCCTGACAGGCCTCAACAGTGACTAGGGCTGCAATCGGTTTTCACGATTTTTGTATAATGACATTTTTCAATTTTGAATTGAAAAAAAACAACATATTTTACTGTAATCGAGAATCGTTTGTTTTGAAAAAATCTGAAAAGAATCGGAATTGTGACCCCAAATCGTGAGATAGCAGAAGATTCACACCCTAACAGTGACGTCGCCACAAGCCTCCTCCATGGCCTGGAGCAGTGGGAACCGGCTCTGTGGGTTCCGTTCATACTGTATACCTTCCACCTCCAAGCTCAAAAGAACTCCTCAATGGGATTCAGGAAAGGAGAATAAGGTGGAAGGTACAGAACGGAAAAATGTGGGTGGTCCTGGAACCACTCACGCACTGGAGCAGCCCGGTGGTGCAAATTGCTCACCAGACCTGAATTTTTAGAGATTTGACTATTTGTGTGTTGTAGGTTGATGCTTTGGGATTTTACGTGAGAAGTGTGTGCAACAACTGAACATTGTGTGTAGTGTTTGGACAACATGGTGTGTTGTAGATTGATGCTGTGAGATTTTATTTGAGAAGTGTGTGCAACAACTGAACATTGTGTATAGTGTTTGGACAATAAGGTGATAATGTAATTGACATCAAAGTGTAAAGAAGGAAAGTCAGAGTCTAATGCAGATAAGGGAGTGTGAAGTAGTGCCAAATTGGGTGGAGCGATTAGTACATGAAGTTAAGGTTGTGAAAATTGTGCTGAATTTTCGCTTTTTGTGAGTTAACAATTGTGAAAAACTGTAATGAGTCTTCCAGTTTAGTTGACCTTGTATTGTGAATTTGTACTTCCATGTACTGTGATTCTCATGTCTTTCTAAATAAAAGTACATCAATCAATCAATCAATCAAACGCCTAGAGAGCCAGCTCCCTTGGAGGAGGAAGTTATACAGCCACCTCTTTTGTGGGGTCGCTACACTATGAAGCTATCTATGAAATCTATGAAAAAGTTTAATCGGCAACACAACTATACAATATGTAGCGGGGGTCCCTGTTTCATCTCTCTCTCAGCTAAGGGGTCCTTGGGCTGAAAAACTTTGAATATTTTACTTTGAAGATTTAATTAGCAGTTTTAGCAAACTGCTAATAAAGTATTCAATCAATCAAAAGACCCTGGATATAGACATTGTGACAGTATAGGTCACTGTTACTCTGCTGTGTTATTGTGTTCTAAAAGCGTAATGCATTTCTATATACATTTCTATGACAAATTGCAGTACGGGATGAAGTTGTACCTGTCTGAACTCTGATTTTCTCAGTGTGAACAACCCAATAATTCATTACATTCACAAATTGTGAATCACAATGATAATCTACCAGTAAAGCTGGTATTTCTGTGCGGTTCTACCACTAGAGGTCATTGTTTAATCATACATACCTGAGGTATCCACAAGTCAACACAATAACTGGAGACTTCTCTGTAGCTAATGTAAATGCACATGATTTATAAAAGGTGCTCAATGGTGTAGCCTATTTATTCATATAGTATACATAAGAGAAGTATATCCACATTTATTTGTTTTATATACTGTATGAGTTCCGAGTAATTAAGATCAATCATTTGATCAATCGTGATTTTTCAATGTATTCAAAGAGTTTCATTTCTGACATACAGAATTACAGACAAAGGCATTTTAAATAATGTGGCGTAAAATGCCTTCTCCATAACGGTGAACTTAAAGCTGCTAAAACACTGTAGGCTAACAATGAACAGTAACAGTGTCATGCAACATCTGTGGTCATTTAGAACACCATTACGTAACCATGAACACATTGCCTCAAAGCATTCTGACTCATGAGAGTCATGACCAGTGTGTTTACATGTCAGCCTGTCTGCCTGCTCTGGGTAGATGTTTCTGGGCCTCTCTGCCAGTTAATTTGTCCCAGGTTGAACTGGAGAGCTTCATGTGTTTTAAACAAATACATGTCCCTTGTCGCGTGTCATTGTTCCGACAGCGCATTATTCCGACCCATTACTAACCCTATCCCGACCCATTACCCTATCCCTAACCCTGACCCTATAGGCTAGTGACAATGGCTCCAAATAATTGGGGTACCCCTCCCGGAGGTAGGACCAAACACAACATGTTTTTTCCTCATCTATAAGGCCTCCCATACATGAAATGGATTGTTGTATAAAAATATTTTACTGCAAAAGTGGTGAAATTGATATATAAAGTTATACACCCCAAACTAAAAATAAAGCCTGTCCGTCTGGGCGTTGAGGCATATAAACTCATGTAGATTCACAATGGAAGCTCTAATAGGTTTAAAAATTGGCATACTTGAAGCCAGGACTTCCTTCTACATTCTAGAAAAGACCAAATGTCAATATCTGAATGTAGACATTTACAGTCATTTGAACACATACTTACAATAGTATAAATCTAAATAAATGTTTTCTTTACTTTGTAGTGAATCTGACATGGATTGTCATAGCAAGACATATTATGTTGTGTTGGAAAGGTGTGGTTCTACTGAATCCAGCCATACCAATTATGCAAAAGTAGCTTTAATACTCATGGAGCTATGCCACTAAACATATATGGTGTCCCAAATGGGGAAAACATGAAACTATCTATAATCTACAGTATCACACCGATTAGTTTTATTTATTTGATGCTCAAAGTTATCCTCATAACAGCAAGTCATTCAGTTATGTAGAGTTTATACAATTTAACATATTTGGTTACAGTAAAGTTATATTACAGTATTGGGCTCCACCTGCTCTATCTTATTGCCTACATGGGCTTCTTCATAAACTGACTGGTAAATCATTGCAAATATTTTGGAATGTGAAAAGATGAGAAGGACCTTGCCAAATCAAGTAGTTAAAGGTAGGGTAAGTGATTTGTAATTATTCAAATAATTGCAAAATGGGTCTATGTTCTGATAGTACTCGTTACTATAGAGTGTCCTGTCCATATAAGGAGTCTCCCATGTCTCTCCAGCTCTTTATTAAACAGAAAATGCATTTACAGTGCTCTCTCCTGATTGGCTCAAATGTTGTCACCTACCTGAAAATGTACTATATTATGTTTACTAAAGAGCTGGAGAGGCCCTGTGACCGAACAAACACTCTGTAGCAATGATTACGATCAGAATATAGTACTTTAAACCTTTAACAAAAAAACAAAGAAATTACAAAAAAATATCACTTACCCTATACCTTTAATCAGCTAGCTGAAGAGTGACCTAGCTTAAAGTTTCATTTAGTGTTACAGAGCATGTCATTGACACATGAACATTGACAATAGCAAAACCCTGACTCTGTTTCACAAGAATGGAATAGAGCCTTAATTAGTATCACTGGCAACAATATGGTTACTGTACATAGAGCCTAACAGACAGTAGTGTACGAACATAGATACTGTGCAAAATCTGAAGTGTATCTTTTTAATTTTACCGGAATGGAGTGTGATGTACAAACATTGGATCCAAATCTTTGTATCATCTGTGGTAAACATTTAGAAAAAGGAAAGAAACAAGATCCATATGTCAAAAAGCACACAGCAGAAGGCCTTCAATAATGTTGCTCAACAGAGAGATGATGATGTTCATACAACCCTGTCTCCAAATACAGATGATAAACTTTCCTTCAAAATAATGTATCATGATAGAGCAAACTACTCCAGTAAGACCAACAATAATGAGCAGTTGCAAATGTTGATAGTGAGAGCAAACCTGCACCAGTCTCCTCAAGAAGACTGAGTAGGGTTGATACAACATTGTTTAACATACAAAAAGATTGTTTCATTTGTGGAAAGGCCAGTACAAGACCAGAACATCTGACAACCATTATGACTGGTACAGGTAAGAGTACCAGAGACAAGGTCCATCATGTAGCATCAGAATGATTGATGAAGTTGTACATCATCGGGTGCTCTCGTATGCAGATCTCTTTGAGTATGATACCAGATATCATAAAACCTGCCTTAAACACTGCATCTCTAAACGAAATATAGCAGCTTCCAGATGATAAAAGAAAAAGAACAGTAGACCAGTACAAAGCCTTTATTAAGCTCACTGAAGTCATTGACAAAAATGTTTTCTCTAAAATAATCAACATTGTTTAACATACAAAAAGATTGTTTCATTTGTGGAAAGGCCAGTACAAGACCAGAACATCTGACAACCATTATGACTGGTACAGGTAAGAGTACCAGAGACAAGGTCCATCATGTAGCATCAGAATGATTGATGAAGTTGTACATCATCGGGTGCTCTCGTATGCAGATCTCTTTGAGTATGATACCAGATATCATAAAACCTGCCTTAAACACTGCATCTCTAAACGAAATATAGCAGCTTCCAGATGATAAAAGAAAAAGAACAGTAGACCAGTACAAAGCCTTTATTAAGCTCACTGAAGTCATTGACAAAAATGTTTTCTCTAAAATAATCAAAGTGATGACACTAAACTAAGAGTTATGATGACATACTGAAGACACTGAGGTCTGAGGTAGAAGATGAGATGTGCCAACACACAAAATGAAGATCCTGGCAACTGAAGGAAAAGCTCATACAGCATTACAATTTGTAGAACGAGCTGGAAAGTCTTATGTGGTATGCTCTGTATTTGCCTCTTAAAGAAGCAAATTAATACTACAAGAGCTGCAGATACAGTATATTGAGAAAAAGCATGGACCAGTGTGTTTAGTACGTCATCATAACTCTCAGTCAAGAAGTTTTGTGTCATCACTTTAATTTCTTCAGAGAAAACAGTTTTGTCAATGACTTCAGTGAGCTTAATAAAAACTTTGTCAAAGATACTGGTCTGGTGTTCTGATTATTTTATTAGATTTTCGTCTGGCAGCTGCTATATTTGGTTTAAAGATGTCGTATTTTAAGGCAGCTTTATGATATCTGGCATCATACACAATGAGATACGGGTATGAGAGCAACCGATGATATACAACTTCATCAACCTTTCTGATGCTGCATGACGGACCAATTGTCTCTAGTACTCTTACCTGTACCAGTAATAATAGCTGTCAGATGTTCTGGTCTTGTTCTGGCCTTCCCACACATGAAACAATCTTTCCATATGTTAACAATGTTGTAAGAACCCTACTCAGTCTTCTTGATGAGATGGTGCAGGTATTGTTTGATCTACATGATACATGATAAGATATACTACCTTTATTTTTGAAGGAAAGTATGTAATCTGTATATAAAGACAGGGTTTTATGAACATCATCGTCTGTCTGTTGAGCAACATTTAGTATGAATTGAAGGTCTTCTGCTATGGGCCTTTTGACATTATGGATCTTGCTTCTTTACTTTGTCTAAATGTTTACCACAGATGATACAACAATTTGGATCCAAAGTTTGTTCATCACACTACATTCTGTAGAAACCCTTGCCCAAAAGTTAGAAAAAGGTTACTGTTAGGCTCTACAGTAACCATATTGTTGCCAGTGATACACCATTCGGGTGAAACAAAGTCAGGGTGCTGCTATTGCCAATGTAGGCCACTGGACAGGCTCTGTTACACTAAATGGAACTTTAAATAAATAGTTCACCCACAAAATGACAGTTTTGTGTGTAATTGAGTCCTTTTTTGGGTAACTACTCCTTTAAGCTAGGTCACTCTCCAACTACTCCTTTAAGCCAGGTCACTTTCCAGCTAGCTAATTAGCTACTTGATTTAGCAAGGTCCTTCTCATCTTTCCACATCTCAAAATATTTGCAATGATACCTGGCAGTTTATGAAGAAACCCATAGGCAATAAGATACAGATAGAGCAGTAGTACAGTAGTAAAACTTGACTGTAACCAAATATGTTACATGATATAAACTCTACAGAATTGACGTTATGAGGATAACTTTGAGCATCAAATGGTTGGAGCTTGGCTTTCCTCAGCCAGATTTGCTAAATAATTGTTAGTAGTACTGTAGGCCTGCATTGTTCTCTGCATTGTTGAAGTTGCATATATTTTATAAATATTTTAACAATTTCACATTTTCTCAAGTTTGGGACATTTATACATTTTAGGTACTTCTTCACTAAGTGAATGTGTTAATATTTTTCCACCCTTGATAAGTGAATTGAAAATAAAACTAATCGGTGTGATACTGTCGATTTCATTAGGACTGCTTCATGTTCTAGCCATTTGGGACACCATATACGTTTAGTGGCATAGCTCCATGAGTATTAAAGCTATTTTTTACAATTGGTATTGCTGGATTCAGTAGAACCACACCTTTCCAACAAGACATATGTCCTGCTATGACAATCCATGTCAAAACACTACAAAGTAAAGAAAACACTTCTTTAGATTTACATTTCCGCCTATTGTAAGTATGTGTTCAAATGACTGTATCTCCTAGTTACATTCAGATATTGACATTAGGTCTTTTCTAGAATGTAGAAGGAAGTCCTGGCTTCAAGTGTGCCAAGTTTTAAACCTATTAGAGCTTCCATTGTGAATCTCCATGAGTTTATATGCCTCAACCCCCAGACGGCCAGGCTTTATTTTTAGTTTGGGGTGTATAACTTTATTTCTGTCAGATAACTCACGAATAGATTGAACCAATATTACAGACCAAATATATGAAACAATATTATAGAATGAGAATACAAGAGTGGATGTAATATATTTTATTTTGGCGTTCAGGCTCTGCTACATTTTTCTCCCTGCTCAGCATAATTAAGACAACCATCATTAACCTTTAAGAGCAGGGAGATATATATACAAAACAACCCCCCATGGGGAACAGAACCAATAGCAGAGCCCACTGGTGGTGCTGGGGCGGTGGTGGGAGTAAACGCTGCATGACAACACCTATGAAACACAGAGCAGACAGAACACAGATGAAGGTGAGCTTAAATAACCCGCCCGATTGGACAGCTGACTGCCACGTCAGAGTATGACGTACTGTATGGGTCTGCATGATGCTGTAACAGCCCCATAGAATCTCTCTCGAGTGTATGCTGCCAGAACTAACTCGCAGGCTACGTATAATATGTCAATTTCACCACTTTTGCAGTAAAATATTTTTATACAAATCACCAGGTATCAGGAAAGTCCAAGGCATGCAAATGTAACAATGGAAACAAAGACACACCCTACAAGCTACACTTGATTTGTTTTGATTTATTAGGCATAATAAATACATGTTAAATGCTTCTCACAGAAATGTCAAGGATGAAATGCCAATGGAACACTGGAACAAGGAAACTTGAGAGACAAAAACGATATGTGGGCCTACATGATGAGTGATTAATGAAGGGCATGCCAGGATTTTAATTGAATGCAGTGTCACAATAGTTAAATCTGCAAAGGCAGTAAGGCACCTATAACTTTGATCAGAGGTGAGCTAACTTTTAGGCTGGAACCAGGCTGTGGATGGAGGGTTTCCAAGGATTATGATTGTGGAGTGCTATTATAGTTGTTAATGCCGTTGACTTCAATTCTTTAATTGTCTAACCACACCACACACACTCCATGCATCTGTTGTCTTAAAAAAGAAGAACAATTTTTTTTTCTCCAACAAAGGATTGAAAGCATATTTAGCAAATTTCACAGAATTGAGGCAGCTATTAGCAATCATTTCTTCTAGCTGTCTTGTCTTCACCTGATGCAATCACGTGTACAGGTCAGGTTACTCAGGTACCATGTGCAATACTGCATATCTCCTGCAACATATTAATGAGCATGTTACTTTACGAGTCACCAAAGTTATTCAAACGCATTTTAATATGTTTATATTATAATGAAGAAAATATATAGGCTAGATTTTGAATTTGTTTTCAAAATAAAGAATGTGCAAATACTATATATGAAAAATAAAACAATCCTAAACAATGTCACAGTTGTCAGTAGTATACTAACATATTCACTGCCATCCAGCTCTGTGGTGATTCTTCTCCAGAAATTGAACACTTGTAGAATCCCTCATCAGACTCAGATACAGCAGGAATGATCATCTGTCCATTGGTTTTAGTTTGGACCAGTTCTTCATTTCTATAAAATTCCACGTTGGACAGTGACTTGTCTGTTCTGTGTTGGCACTCAAGAGTGACAGAACTTCCCTTAGTCACAGGGTGAACAGGACTCACCAGGATGACAGAACCAGCTGTAAAACAAGTAAAAAAAAAAAAAAACAGTCCACATGTTAGCACACCCCATGAAGCATTGAATTCATGGAGATTTTTTAGTTTTTATCGCATTCCTGAGCCAATGATTTGATACCTCTATAACTCTTGAACTGTATAGGCCAAAACGTTAATCTGCCTGATACAGCGCCACCATGAGGCTGATTTAAAAAATGTAGGGTGGCATTTCTTCCTTGGCCTAGTGGTGATGTACGTACAAAGTTTCACGAGAATCGGAGGCTGCTTTCATGACTATTTACCAATGGATCGAATGCCCCCGCCCCCCAGTTAAAAATCACTAAAATCACGATAGTTTTACACTCATCTTTTAATTATTATCATTACAAACTAAACATATAACCCTTGTTGTAAAAACAACAAGTTGTCCTTTAACATTTATTTCAACCAAAGGAAATCACTTACCCTCCTTTTAAAAAGCATGTTTTAATGAGTTGATGGAATGCAGCAGTATTGTAAGGTAGTGAATGAAGGAACTGGACTCACAGGCTACTGTGATGTTGACAGCATTGCTGTACACAGAGGTAGACTGACACCAGAACACACTGCTGATGTCATAGGTGCTGCTGACTTTGCATGTGGTCATAGACGTGGTGGGATATGAACACTGCATGGGCCAGGCTCCTTTCTCAGCTATATACTCTACTGTCCATCCAGTAGGGTTTCCCTCACAGATCAGTGAGACAGGCTCATCGATAAAATGTTGACTTCTGTCTGGACTCACTGTGAGAGCAGCTGAAGAATGACGATCTGAAACACAACACAGGGTCAGAGGTCAAACAAAGAGCACTGTTACATTGACACAGTGGCGGACAAAGTACTCAACTCCAGTACTTGAATCAGAGCATAGATGCTCCTGGTCAAATATTATTCAACTGCAAGGGAAAGTTGTTATATTTGTACACGTGAGTACAGTACAGTACAGTATATTAGACATATATGAAAAAAGAAAACAAGTGAAGTATTCAAAAGTAAAACATTACAAAGCACATTTTCCTTTTAATGTCAATATATTTCTGTATTGAAATTTTGAAAAAAGGAAATCTAGAAACTTTCAAAATAGCCAATCTAGTGAGTATTTTCACGATATTTGAAATAGGGCTTAAGTGGTTAATTCATAATGTACTTTTTCCCTTCCTAGAAATGAGTCAGTAAAACATTTGCCTTTATTGTATTTGTTTACTTGAGTACAGTACTCAAGTAAATGTGCTTTGTTACTGTCCACCACTGTTACAATGACTCAATGAACACAACTCGAGAAAAGTGATAAAAAGATCAGAAAACGCGAAATAAATACAAACAGAAAACAATCTAGAAGAATTATGAATGATGAATTATGAGTCACACTCACCACCAGAAAACACAAACTGTTTGTCACTGTAGTCAGTGTAACTGTTTACAGTGGGAGCTGCAGGATTAGTGTACATAACTCTACACGTATATCCTCCTGTGCCTGTAGTCGCTCCATTCATCATCCAGGTACCATCTGAATTCTGAACATCAAATTCATTGATGTAGTTGCCGTCTGGTCCAAGAACAGCCGTGTAGAACTCGTACCAGTTCACAGATGATTCTTTAACTACACAGGCCAGAAACACTTCGCTCCAGGACGCTCCAGGACTCACCCATGTAGGAGACGCATACAGAACAGCCTTGGGTTGCCCTGTTTGAACACATGAAATGTGTGGTCCAGTAGATTATATCTGGCACACAAAACAAATGGTGCTAAATAGCACTATAAGTGGTTGTTTGGTTGTAATCATGCTGTAATCAGGCTACTGTATATATAGCGGTGGTTCTCAATTCTTTTAGCCTAAGACCCAAAAGAGAAATTAGACATTTGCCCGGGACCCAAACTAGTGAAAATAGCAGATCTATAAGCTCACAGTGAAGATCTATAAGCTCACACGAAGTGACGCGCTGTGAGCTTGTACATCGCTGTGAGCTTGTACATCTGCAATTTGTTAACATAAAAAAAGAATCTTGAAAGTATAGGAAAATGTTGAATCATTTTGAATAATCTTCTCTCCTGGGGGGTCCCTGGCACAAAACATTTTCAGATGTGGGTCCGCAACCATATACATGTCAATTTGGGGGTCCTTGACTTGAAAAAGAACCACAGCTTTATGTAGCAACTAGGGGTGTAACGATACATTTTAACAACGATTCGATACGTATCACGATACTTGGTTGTCGATACGATACATGAACGATACAGGTTAATTTAGAACGATACGATATGTTTCGATTCAGTGATTTAGTCGATATGATACATGAACGATACAGGACAGGTTAATTTAGAACGATACGATTCGATTCAATGACTTAAAATCGATATAGTAACTATTTATTAACCGAAAAATTCTGTGTGAAAAATAAATACCTGGATACTGGATATAAACCCCTTTTTCTCTTTTTTTCTTCTTAAAAGTACTTAGTATTGATATAATTGATTATTTGCATTGCAGAACGATTCGATACGATACAAAGTCAAACGATACGATATTTAGCTGTTTGCATATCGATATAGTAGATCGTTGAAAATTCAAAACGATTTTTCGATGCAGTTACTATATCGTTACACCTCTAGTAGCAACAACTACACACAGAGGTGTTCCCGGCTTGAAAGGTATGACAACTTTTAAGTGTACCAGGTCCAAATGAGTTAAAACAGGTGCTATATATGTCACAGGGAAATTGGCATTCCAGGGAAATTGAAAGGGGAGCGCTTGTTTTTAGGCACAGGGCTGCGAGGCAGGACTTTGATGCGAGGACGATCACGACAACATGGATATATATACATACTGGCCTCAGTGGCGCACTTTGATAATCATTGGACTCCCCATCTGCTACCACTGGGAGTCGGGGTTTGACTTCTGCCTGGGACATTACTTTTTCAAACAACCGCAGACTACTTTTTTTCGCCGATAAAGTATAGTTTTGGACCATGACGGAGGCGCGCCGACTCAGCAGACCTTGAGGCCGAGGAGGCGCGCCCGAGCACCTCCAGGCGCGAGTGCCCGCGCCGACCGGCCGATGGTCTGCTAGTCGACTAAGCGCCGTCCGAGTTATGTACCGATAGGCACAGAATCGTAAATGATGTTGTGGGGACTGCCTTTGCCCCAACTGCCACTCACTGCACTAACATAGCCCGTCAGCCCCGCCCCCTCGCCCCCTTGTGCTTCAACTGCATGGAATAAGGCTGTTCGCGAGTGTGTGTGTGTGTGCGCGCGCGTGTGTGCGTGTGCGTGTGTGCGCATGCGTGTGTGCGTGCTCGTTTGAGCGCGTGTGCATGCACGCGTGTGTGGTGTGGGGCTCATGTCTGGCTTGCATTGCCCTCTAGCGTTGGTTCAACAGAATTGCCTGGGGGGCGGTGAAAACAAGCGCTCCCCTTTCAATTTCCCTGGAATGCCAATTTCCCTGTAACATATATATAGCACTGTTTACCAAACAGTGAGTCGGGAGTTAGAGCTAGTAGTAATAATATTGCTATATCAGAGCTATATTAATAATATTGATATATCAGAGCTATAGTAGTAATAATATTGATATATCAGTGCTAGTAATAATAATATTGATATATCGGAGCTATGGGGAGAATGAATTAACTAATACATTAATATCAATTAAACTATACAACATATCTCTTAGCAAAATGGAAGCACACGATGAAGCCGGTTGATCGGACATTTGGCTTGAGTGTGTGCCGCAAAAACTGTGGGAGGAGTAGCGGGCAAGTACTATAGTCTGGTTTCCCACACTAATTAAATGTCTAATTTCAATATAATTCAAATAGCACACACATAATATTGTTTTAAATAACGCTGTACTGTACGTTACCTGTGGTGCCCAACGCCAGCACAGAGCACAGAATCACTGACAGGGTGAAGGTCTGCATGGTGGCCAAGATGGACACTGTCTGGACATAAGTCATACACACACATTATTTTATTTATTTACACATTTCATTACTCTGTAATTGTAACTTAACTGCTGTGCTGCCTCCCCTGCAGATCAATAAAGGTCTATCTAACACAGTGTTTCTCAAACTTTTTCACATCAAGGACCCCCAAATTAATATGTATTTGGCCGCGGAACCCCATCTGGAAATATTTTGTGCCAGGGTCCGACATAAAAGATTTATGTTTAAAACATATGCCAAGATTTTTTGGAAAATAGCCTATGTACTGTATATAGGGTTAAAGTGGTTAAACTGATGTTGATATCATATTTTTAAATTTTGCTGGAGAGTCACTGATGTGAGAGATGTGGTGAACTCACCGAGTTGGTTTGGTTGCTGGCTGGGTCCTGTGATGTCAGGGCAGTGACTGACTGGTGTTCAGCTTTTTATACATTATACACATGTTGTCACGTCAGCAAAAAGCTAATCAAATATGAAGAGTTACACACACACTTGCACACGCATGCAAGTTTGTAACTTGTGAGGACATCAACATTTTAGGATTTCATGAATGTCATTTTTTTTGGTGCCATTTTTAACTATGAAGCATTGTGATTTTTTTTTATTTTTGGTGCGTGACACCGGTGCACAACTAAGCATGAAACGGGCATGACTCCAACTCTAACCCCTAAACCTATAACCTCTAAATGCCAAATCCTAACACTAACCCCAAACTGAATATTTCACTAATTGTAAGCCTAATTCTAAGAATCTTTTTTCATAAAACGACCATCTCTCTTGTGAGAACCACAGTCAGTCTCTCTGTGAGTCTCTCTCTCTCTCTCTCACACACACACACACACACACACACACACACACACACACACACACACACACACACACACACACACACACACACACACACACACCGTATCATTTACCACCTTATCAACTATCTAGATGTTTGTGTGTAAGTGCTGATCGCTGCTGTTTTTACTAATGTTCAGTGTTAGTCATATGTTAAATCAAGGTCATATTACAGGTATGTCAACAACAGTTCCAAGCTTAATCTGCATTATAAGTGCTAGGCAAAGATTTAAGTCAATATTCAGGTTGATAGTATGAAATGGGAGTGGTTTCAGTCAGATAAAACATCTTTAAAGTCAAACTCAGGACATTAAAGCTGTATTGTATTTTGTCCAAATTGTCAAATGTTTAGACTATGGCAGTATGTTGATACAATATAACTTATACAATTGGGGTGGTTGTATTTGGTCTCCCTGCTCTTCTATTGAGACATTTAGATCCAGTGTTTAGGTTGGAGATGACCTTTGACATGATCCTGAGTAAGCAGTCAGTTAGCTCAGTAGTAAAATGTCAGCACTTTTCACAGCGGGCACCTTGGTGTAGTTCTTTGTTGTACCAGTTCCTTGGTTCCTTAATCCTTACAGAGGCATTGGCATCAAAATATACTTAAAGTATATACTTAAGTATCTCAACGCCTCGCACTGCAAGGCGTTGTGAACTTTTTGGCAAAGAGGAGAAAAAGAGCAAACCAAGTACAGAGCCAATGTTTAGTATTGAGGCGGTGGTTAAATGTCTGAGCAACTAATGTGTCCCTGCTTCATCTCTCTCTCAGCTAAGGGGTCCTTGGGCTGAAAAACTTTGAAGATTTTACTTTGAAGATTTTATTAGAAGTTTTTGCAAACTGCTAATAAAGTATTCAATCAATCAAAATACCCTGGATTATAGACATTGTGCCAGTAGAGGTCACTGTTACAATGATAATCTACCAGTAAAGTGATCTAGTATTTCAGCTGGTATTTCTGTGTGGTTGTACCACTAGAGGTCATTGTTTAACCATAAATACCTGAGGTCTCCACAAGTCAACACAATAACTGGAGACTTCTCTGTAGCTAATGTAAATGTACATCATTTATAAAGGTGCTCAATGGTGTAGCCTATTTATTCATATAGTATACATAAGAGAAGTATATCCAAATTTATTTGTTTTATGCATGAGCTTCCAGTAATTAAGATCAATCATTTGATCAATCATGATTTTCAACGTATTCAAAGAGTTTCATTTCTGACATAAAGAATTACAGACAAAGGCATTTTACATCATGTGGTGTAAAATGCCATCTCCATAAAAGTGAACTTAAAGCTGCTAAAACACTGTAGGTTAACAATGAACAGTAACACTAATGTGTGTCATGCAACATCTGTGGTCATTAAGAACACCATTACTTAACCATGAACACATTGCCTCAAAGCATTCTGACTCTTGAGCAACGTGTGTTTACATATCCGCCTGTCTGCCTGATCTGGGTCGATGTTTCTGGGGCTCTTAGCCAGTTAATCTGTCCCTGGGTGAACTGGAGAGCTTCATGTGTTTTAAACAAACACATGTTCCTGGTCACAAACTTGTGACCAGGAACTTCCTCTTCCTGTTCCTTGCTTCAAAGCTTGTGACTGCAGTCATTTTAGTTTGCTGAACATATCGTAACAGCTTGCATAGGCCTATTATGTCCAGTAATCCTGGGGTTTGGTATATGTACAGTGAAGAGTGGTCTGCTGTTCAGCTTCAGTGGCTCTCAAAGTGGGGTCCCCAAATGGACCTGTCCTGGTCTGTAACTCAGAGGGTGTACAAATGGGTCCTTACAGGTCCATTTGGTTTAATTTATACACTCTGAGTCATGGGCAGTCCATACACTCCGAGTTATGGGGGTCCATGGCCTAATCCACATCAAAATGGGGGTCCTTGGAATTAAAAAAGTTTGATAACCACTGATCTAGATGATTAGAGAACTCGTTAATGTATAGAGTGCATGTGTCAACACCAAGGCCAGGCTTTGATGAACGCTACATCTAGATTACACCTTGTTGTATGGCAGGGTGCGTACAAACAGTATTCTTTTCTTAACGTAATTTCATGTGTGTTCAGGTGGTAATAAAAACGTGCTCTTATATCAATACGCTGGTTAATTAACATGCACAGCAGATACAATAGTGATCTTTTATTAGTATCAAAGTACAACAACATTTTGGGTTAATTCTGAATCTTTGGTGGAACAAAATAACCTGCCACCACAGTTAAACGAATGAATGGGAAACAATCTCAGAGGCAACGGTAAATTCTGGCATCTCAGATATGACTTCAGTTGTTTTTATTCTGGAATAGATTAAAGCAGCACTATGTACCTTTTTTTTGTGAATAAAATATAATTTTGCCCAATCTGTATGGTAGAGTATGTTAAACAATATAACTTATACAATTGGGGTGGTTCTATCTTGTCTCCCTGCTCTTCTATTGAGACATTTAGATTGTGTCAAAGGTCATGTCTCACCTAGACACAGGATCCACACAGACACACAAACTTTGACCTGAAGGTCAAGATTAAATTTATCCCCTGAGCAAGCAGGCAGGCTCTGTATTAGCTCAATGGTAAAAGGAAACCGGGTTCAAATCTGGGGTAGAAGAGGATATAGTGCTGCTTTAACTTAAAATCGTAAATGTACAGGATCATGGCGATACATCTTTGTTAAAACTCAATTTGGCACAAATAAAGTTATCACAACAGCCAGGTAACTACATGGTTAGCTATAACTAGCTAGCTAGATAGACAGATTTGCATCTGAAAATTAAACAGCTAATCATTACATAAATACCGATTTATATGACATTAACATTCATACTTGGAGCTGTGTGTTGATTGTGTGTCTGTTTGGCCGTTCGCCTCCAGAACCACATGAGGCCCTGGTGGCCCGGGGTTCCAGTCCCAATGGGGATATGCTCCTTCTGTGTCCCTCCTGCACCGTGGCACCCCCAGTCTCCTTGATGTTCATCTCAATGAAGAGATAATACAGAGGAGAGACCACCGCCCATCCTCCTTCATGGAAAACACAAAACAAACATAAATATCTGAAAATGAAATGAGTTCAACCACTTAAACCTTGTTGATGTCCCCCATGGGTCTGTATTTTGATCCCCTCATACATACAAATATGCAGATCTAGAATCTCACAACACATCGAGACGTGTTGTGAGCTCGTAGATCTGCTACATTCGCCTACTTTCATAAAATGTTCAATTATGACATAAATTGCCCAGTTTGGGACATAATAATAAACTTGACCGTGACCTTGATGACCTGCCTAGAATAGGAATGCTATAGGGTTCATATGGTTTAAAAAAAACTACAAAACTAAAGCTAAGTTAAAAAATGTAAGTTTGCATAATGATGGCTGTTGGCTACACACATACAAACATATTTTATAATGTGTGTTGAATTTCTGTACCCATCGGGGTGGTGGTGGTCTGGACCGGTTCTGTGAAAGTGATGTCAGTGTAGGTCTGAGCTGTGAGGTCAACTTCACCTCGACCTAGAACACAAACACATCCCCAAGAAAATGGGGGTGGGGGGGGGGATACTTTATAGCTGTAGAACAAATTTAGAACACATGAGGCACCAGAAACCACACATAAATCGTAAAGTTATCGAAAGAACACAAGTATAGTGTACTGTATACTAAACATGAATACACGTCCAAAAACTAAAACTATTTACAGGCCCTGTAAAATAATACAGGCGTTTTCAGTTACTGATTACACCTCTATTTTTATAACAGCTATAAATATATATTAGACAACAGTAGCTGTATTCAGGTCAGTGAGATCATCAACCGCACGTTGAATGCGTGATTGACCTTTGAAACTGTGATACACCCATCATTCATCAATGTATTTCTGTGTAATACGTCTGGGCTTACATCCTGATTTGAGTCTGCGACATTACATTGACACTCTTTATTGAGTGTACAGAAGTTCAAGAAACTGACAGTATACAAGTGTACAGGTTCAGCCACTGAGCCCAGATAATATTCATATGGTCCTAGAATGGTCATGCCAGTGCATTTGCCATGCAGTACATACAATTAACAAGTTGAGTTATTATTTAATACTACTACAACAAGTAAATCAAGACAAGGACAGATATAGCCTACTGTAAAAGGAAGTAGAGGGATAGACGTGGGAGGGGAGAATGATTCACAGGGGTTGGGGGGTTGGAAGGGATTTTTTTTTAAATGAATAACAGATATTTTCAATTGGCACGACTGCACATCGCTTTTTAAGGTGTGTTTGAATTGGCATCAAAATATCAAAACAAACAAGATTTCTAAACTTTTGATCTTGGTTCGGTCAAAATGTCTCCATTATGTAAACACAATTTATAACAGTTGGATTAAGAGGGGGAGATTTTAAGATCATTTATTTGTTTGTTTGTTTGTTTGTTTGTTTGTTTGTTTGTTTGTTTGTTTGCTTAGATAGGACATTGAAGAGTACCAGAAGAATTTTAGATTTATCTGCAATAGAGTAAACTGTAAATGATAAGAACGGTATCAGAGTGGTGTTGAATTTATGTCACCTTATTCAAAGCGTTTGTTGGGAAAGTCTCACCTCTGCGTTTTCGGTAGATTTGTGACCACATCAACATCGAGGCAACCAAGAGACCCATGCCTCCCAACACAGGAAGTAGAATGTACAGGAAATGTGACGCCTCCTCATTCGCAGGCGCAACTACTTCAACACCCACATTCCGTCCTGAAAACAAGAACAACAATGCTACTCACATGCGGGGGTGGTTATGTCTGCAAAAGGTCAGGACAGTCACACCACACAGTAGCGATATGACTTCAAATCAATATCACAATTATTTCAATATAAAAATTATTTAAAACTTTTACTTCGATTACGATTAATGAACAATCATTAAAATAAAAGAAAATTGTGAGACTAGCAGATCTACAAGCTCACAACTGCTGCGTTGCAAGCTTGGAGATTGACTATTTTCAATATGTTTACACGCCAAATACAGGGCTTAAATGGTTAATAAATTTAAATTATTTATTTAGCTGATTATGAAAAATCGATTAAAAAAAATCTGTGTCGATTCGCTATTAAAAAAAAAGAAAGTCAATCATCTAAATATTGGTTTCTATATATTTTAGATTGCCCAGCCCTATCTAACCTCACATGATGAGATTCAAGTTAAACTAGAAAAAGTGCTCCTCGGAGCACAGGTCTCCGCCAGGTCAGGTAGGTTATTTTGGGCCAGCAATGTTCAGAATTTGCCAATCAGGATGGAATATAAAAAATCGTACGGAACCATCTTGATCACTTGACTATAGAGATAATGTGTACTGATTTGCATGATGTTTGGACAACATTTTTAGGAGTAATATAAAAAAGATAAATCGGCCTCCTGGTGGCACTATAATAGGGAAATGTTAAAAGGGTGGCGTTTGTTCTTCAAGGTAGTGCGAATGTACGTGCAAAGTTCCACCGCAATCGGACGCTGCGTTCATGATTTGCAGCATTTTGTTCAAAACGGACCACTCCTGCAAACTTTAGATGTCAATGTTAGCCAATCAGGATGGAATATGAAAAATCAAACAGATCCATCTTGATCACATGACTATAGAGATCATGTGTACCAATTTGCGTGACATTTGGATAAAATCTGAAGGCTTAATCTCAAAATATGTATTTTACATAAGTCGGCCTCCTGGTGGCGCTATAAAAGGCTAATGTAAAAAATGCAGGGCAGACGTTTTTCTTTGGCCTCTAGGGAGTATGCGTGCAAAGTTTCACGCAGATCGGTGCAGTTACAGTTAAAAACGCAATTTGGCCTTTTATAGCGCCACCATGAGGCTGATTTGAACATTTTCAAGTGGCATTTCTTCCTCGGCCTAGTGGGAATGTGCGTGTGAAATTTCACGGAAATCACAAGCTGCGTTCATGATTTGAGGCATTTAGTTCAAAATGGACCAATCCTGCAAACTTTGGCCAATCAGGATGGAATATGGAAAATCAGACAGATCCGTGTTGATCACATGACTATAGAGATACTGTGTAATGATTTGCGTGATGTTTGGATAAAATCTGTAGGAGTAATATCAAAAAATGGATTTCGCACAAATCGGTGGCGCTATAACAGGCCAATCTGAAAAATTTGGGCCAGAGGTTCTGAATTGGCATCCAGGGAGTATGTGTGCACAGTTTCGCAGCGGCCGGGCCAACGGTGCCGGAGATTAGCCGCTCGCAGACAGATGGACACACGGACACACGGACGGACGGACGGACGGACACACACACGGACGGACGGACAGGGGGTAAAACATACTCTCTCGCCATGCCTTTCGGCCTGGCGGAGACAATTAAAAACTAAATCGATGAATGCAATATTGAAAGGACTATCACCTCAAAACATTCAAATTAGATTTATTTGCGAACTTAAAAATACAAAGAATAGAGTGCTGTGTCACCTGTCACTTCCAACCAGCTCTCTGGTGACTCTCCAAGGTCAGAGATGTTACACTTGTAGAATCCTTCATCAGACTTGGAGACATCGTGGATGGTCATCTGTCCTGTAGACTCATTCCTGATGAGGGATCCATCTTTATAGAAATCAGCCGGGAGGTCAGAGGACAGATTACCAGTTGTCCTCTCTTTGTACCAGCATCGGAACGTGACATCACTTCCCTTTGTCACAGGAAGTGCAGGGCTGTCTAGGATCACATTTACATCTGCAAAACAGTTACACTCTGTTAGTCTCTCAATCAACATCTTTCTCCACTGAAAAGCTAAACATTTTAAAACATAAAAGGCAAAGTTGTTACAGAATAAAAGATAGATAGTTAGATAAGTAAGCTTTTGTTTTTAGATGGCTGGGTCAAATCACCAGCAAGCAAAGTCAATAAGTAAAATGTTCCCTCAGTCAAAAACAATTAGTGGACCCTTGAGCAAGGCAGTCAGCAGCCGTCTGCAGAGTACTACAGAGCCAGAGGGTGGTGCAGACGGCCCAGCACATCATCGGCGGTGAGCTTCCCTCGCTCCAGGAGAGAGAAACAAGTAAGTAGCCATGGCTGAGTGGGACACTAACCAGTAACCACCCCAGCCACAATCTATTCACACATCAGGCAGGTGATACTGCAGTATCAAGTGCACAGCTCATAATCTGTTTTGTATAGTTTCTTTATATCCACAGGAATACCCTTACATTGCTTGTATACACACATTTATATGTATACCAAATTGTATATTTCATCTTCATACTTTTTTATGTACATTTTATTTGACAATTATAATAGACTGAATACTACTTAATTGTATGGCATTCTTATATGCCTGTATATACCTTTATGAATATTTTTCTCATTTATTTATTTCTTTTTAACATTCTAACTGCAGTCGTAGGAAGTTTGCTGAAAATTATTTAACCCACTCTTTTAAAACCATGTGATGTGATGATAAAGTCGATTTTTGTAAAGAGTGATTTTAAATAGACCCTACCAGTCACAGTGATGTTGACAGCATCGCTGCGTGTGCCCTGTGCAGATTCACACCAGTACACTCCAGTATCTTCAAGGTACAGGTCTTCGATGACACATTGGGATGTGATTATTTGTCCCCAGTCTGTGGAACACTCAGAAACTTTCCCGGTGAAAAAAGCATTCCTCTTTAGGGTGTAGTTACATTGGACTTCACAGCTCAGTCTGAGAGACTCATACTGAAACATCTGAGATCTGTTTGAAGTGATAGTCAGAAAAGCTGAAGAGACAGAAATGGGGAGACATGAATGTCTGAAACCTCACAAGTGCAAGCAAGCATAGATTTTAAAATACAATATTTATTCATGTCAAACAGATATTGAATTCTAGCTGTATGTCCATACAGTAGATTAAACACTTGAAGCTGCACTATGTAACTTTCCTCTTCTACCCCGGATTTGAAACCGGTTTCCTGCGCAAGTGCTGAAGTTTTTACCATTGAGCTTATAAAGCCTGCCTGCTTGCTCAGGGGTAAAATGTAATCTTGACCAGGTCAAAATTCATTTCAGATCCTGTGTCAAGGTGAGACAGGACCTTTGACATGATCTAAATGTCTCAATAGAAGAGCAGGGAGACAAAATACGACCAACCCAAGTGTATAAGTTATATTGTATTAATTTACTCTACCATACAGATTGGACAAAATTACATTTTATTAATTAGAAAAAGGTTACATAGTGGGCTCATCCCGAGTCATTAAATTAATCCATGCAAAGAAGAAGAAGGTCACTCTACAGGTAGAAGCAGTACAATGCAAGTGTGGTATGCTCCGCAATAATGTGTAACATCCACAACAATGACAATAATAAAGCTAAAGATAATCAAATAAAGATAAGCCCCCTAAGGAATTTCTTGCAGTAAGGGGGGAATAAATGAACAAATACACAAACTCTCTCTTTCTTTCTCTCTCTCACACGCACGCACGCACGCACACACACACACACTACACATATATTACTCACATGCTATAGTGCACAACACTGCTGTCTCCATGTTGCATGTTTGGGGTCTAGAGGTGAAAACACAACTTCCTGTGATGTTGGGTAGAATGAGCAGCCAGGATATGTCACTGCATGTTATATCCTTTATCTCCTCCTGCTGTTTCAACCTGCACACAAAAACACAACACATATAGATTCTCACACTTGTCATTGCCTGAGTTTATCCAACAGGATGAATGCCAGAGGAGTCATCATATAGCCTTTTTAATTTGTAAAGGCAATGAGAAATATGATCAACTGGATAAGCTGACCCTTTTTATTTATTCATATTAAACGTTTTACATCTGATTATCTGATTACAATGAAATTAACTGCTTCAAAAAGACACACAAAATAGCAAATTAGAATAAAATACTTTTTTTTTAAAGTGAATTTCAGATATTGTGTATATAGATTGGACACACAAAATAGCAAAATAGAATAAAATACTTTTTTTGTGTTACGAATTGTGTTAGAACCGTGCAAATCTTATAACACAAAGAGAAAGTGTTCAACTGTCCCTGTCCCAGGCAGCCTCCAGCAATGACATTTAAAGTGACCCCTGACACTTGTCACTGGCACGTGCTACAAATCAAAGTTGAGCTGGAGTCAATTCAGCACTCCAATGATGTAGTTCATAATTTCCACTTCCCTCTCGCCCTACAATTGCTGCTCTGTTCTATAAATGGAAAAGCCCATTCTTGCCGTTAACCAGTTCCTGTGGGTTAACCCTTTTCATTTATACTGTTTAGCTTGAGCAACACTTCAACGGTGACTCGGCAGAAAGGTAGCTGGCCACCCACGCTTGGTCATTTTTTAGCTTTGTCACCACTATGTGACTTACTTGACTTAAACCCTTTTGCTCTTTGGGGAGCATAGGTCATTTATGAATTTCCTCCAGCTAGGTCGGTGTTAGGCGATCTTCTCTGCTTCCTTAAGATACCACTATGTGAACACAGCATAAACCCTGGAGGTACTGCATTTCTTTGCTTCTTACCACACATGTGGCTATCAGTGGGACACTTCAATATTAACAAAAGACCGTCACCTTTCTGAGGAAGGTAAGAAAGAACTAGAAAAGTGCGCTCCTCAGAGCACAGGTCTCCCGAAACATCATAGTCACATGAGTCCAGAGACAATGTGTAATCGATTTGTGTGAGTTTTGGACAACATTTATGGGAGTAGTAGCAAAAAGTGTAGAAGAAAACGCAAATTGGGGGGAAATCTTGGCCGGGACCTACTGTACAACCTATAGAGCGTCGCAGTTCCCGCCCACTTCCTGTTTTTTTTGGTGCCGGAAGAAAAAACTCAATGCATTTTTCCATTGACATTTCCAAAAATATTTATATCTATTAATTTAAGCCTCGAATCAAGCCATCACGAGATGACATGAATCATGACCATAAAACGTTTTTTTCTGTGATTTTTTTTTATTTTATATTTAATTATATGATATACTATATTTAATAAATACCCTTTGTTTTGCCGTTTTCAACAAAAAAAAAATCACAGAATCAAACGTTTATGGTCATGATTCATGTCATGTCATGATGGCTTGATTCGAGGCTTAAATTAATAGATATAAATATTTTTGGAAATGTCAATGGAAAAATGCATTGAGTTTTTTCTTCCGGCACCAAAAAAAACAGGAAGTGGGCGGGAACTGCGACGCTCTATACATTCAAGACGTATTGGCCAAAACGTGAAGCCGGCTGTTATAGCGCCACCAGGAGGTGGATTTGAAAGATTTTGGATGGAGGTTCTTCCTTGGCCTATTGGGAGTGTGTGTGTAAAGTAGTTCCACGGCAATCGAACGCTGCGTTCAAGATTTGTGCCATTTCGTGCAAAAAGGGCCCCTCACACAAATTTGAAAGCTTAAATCTGTAGGAGTAGTTGCAAAAACTGTGTTTCGCTAAATGTGATAATCTGATTTGGTGAAAATGGCCATGGAGAGTTGCATCATGAGCCATGGAATCCAAGGGGAACATTTTTTTTATTGTTTGACCTACGGTTCAAGAGTTACAAGCCAAAACATGAAGCAGCCTGTTAAGGCGCCACCATTAGTCCGATTTGAACAGGGTCGATAGGACAGGGTCGAAAACATAGTCTCTGGCCTTCGGCCGTCCGGCCTGGCGGAGACCAAAAAAAAAAGTTTGTGTGCAAAATAAATCTGCAAAAGATGCAAAAGTGAGGAAAACAATATTGCTTAATACTTATAATGAAAAAATAAGTATTCAGTCATAATTAATATTAGTTTATATAAACAAAAATATTATTATTATATTTTTATCGGCTTACTTATTTAATTGTATTGATAGTTAGGTCTAGCCTGGCTCCACCCCCTGAATCCTTTGCCTAGCATTCAGGGTCTGGTGACGCTTTCGAAGGCGGGTGTTTCTCGGTTGAAAATCTGTACGACGAATCGGGATCGGGACAATCCAGTATGAACCAATCGCGTTGGTTCATAGTGGAGTCCCACTTTGGCCACGCCCCCATCTCAGAACTCCGCTGCATAGACCATATTCACACGGCGGCCATATTGGAATTTAACATTGAAAGTGCTGCCACCCGGGGTGGCTACTTTCATTGACTTCATAGAAACATGGCCGCCATGTGAATATGGTCTATGGAGAGGGCTTTCAGACTGAATAATGGAGTGAAACGAAATGAAAATTCAGGCTGAGTGTCAGGCTAAGTTAGGTCTATTCTGTCTGCAAAAGATAATTGTTCTCATCTAAAGTGAGTTTAGTTAAGATTTGATATTTGAATAGTCCTATATAAAGTTATATAGAAGTTTTGGAAACATTATCAACATTATTTTTGGCATAAACCTCAAAACCACCTGTAATCAAAGAGCAGGTGATTATCTAGCCTCCACTGTAGCCAGTTGGCTACAGCCTAATTAAAGGGATACTTCACTTTCGGCGGGGGGAAACATTTAAAAAATATATTAAAAATAAATGAAAAAAGTAATGGAAAATTCATGGCCCCCTCACGCATTAGAGTGTCCTACTAATGTGTGAGGGGGCCTTTATTTTGCCATAACTTCTTTCATTTTTTTTAAATATATATTTTTAATGTTTATTTTATGTGAAAGTGAAGTATCCCTTTAAGTACATTTTCTGGGGTACTATAGGCCTACTTTTTGGAGGTTTTGGGAGCTCACTCTGCTACATTTCGAGGAAGGTACTCGACTTGGTTCCCAAACTACAAACAATATATAATCAATTAACCACTTAATCCCATGATTTCAAATAGTGAATATAGTTGAGCTACTCCTTTTGAACTGGTAGATTTGCTATTTTCATTATGATTCCCCCCCGTTTTGGAGGAAATGCTCTAAATTTCAATTCGAGCATACATTGATATGAAAAATAAAATATACTTCGTATTTGTACTTTTGAATACCTGTGTAGCCATTTTAGGCTATTTGCCCACACTGCTGAATAGACAGGGCTTGTCAGACAGTCAGTGATCATTGATCACTCATACAACTGTTGAGTCAGCATGTCATTTGATTTTGATCACTGATCAAAATCAAATGACATGCTGACTCACAAGTTATATGAGTCATACACACATAGTATGTGTGATACAGCATGTCATGTGATATTATTTTTATTTTTTAACTCTATGCATGTGATACTATAAGGTTGTACGTTTGTATTCAATACAAATAGGCTACAATCTGTTACCATGGTGTGTGTTATCACAACCTACTATCCTAAGCTATTATTACCGTTGTAATGGAAAACTCCGCCCAATTGACGTAATTGTTACGCTCAGTGTAACGTGACAACGTTTTTTTCTTCGGGAGTATTCTAGAATTTACGGTGTCGAATAAAGGTGGCTCCCAGCAGTGTTGCCATGTCCGCTCATTATAAGCGACTTTGGGCTTGTTTTTCTGTGTATACACAGAAAAACAATAGTTGCTTGAAAATATTGGTAGTTGCGGGTTGCAGTTTTTTGGCCTGGTTTCTTAAGTGTAGTTGCTTATTTGTTTTATTATTACTATTTAAACCAGTGGGTTCTCAAATATTTTCATGTCATGGACCCCAAAATGTTTTGTCCCTAAACCCCATCTGAAAATATTTTGTGCGAGGGAGCCCCGACTGCCCCGTACCAGATTTGTGTTGTTAGAATGTTTTAAAAACCTTCCAATATATTCCACGCTTTATTTCAAGATTTGTTTTAAATAGCAGGTCTACAACAAGTTCGTTGTGAGCTTTTAGATTGGCTATTTTCAAATATCCTATGCATGAAATAGGGCTGTAGTGGTTAATGTATGTTTGATTGATAATACAATAATTTATATCTGCAAAGTAACTAGTAACTTTGAAGTGCATGGCCTATGTGCCTTATAGACCCCTTACAGACGACGTCACACTGGTTGCAAGCGTCATACTGGTTGCAAATGAAACCCATTCTGTCAGGTCTCGCTAGGACGCGCCTCACTATAGCCAACACACAAGAGTGGGTTGGGGTGTGCTGAAACCAGCGCACCCCGAAACAACAGGTTGAGAATTGATTGCATGAAACAATCAACGGTGCATCCAGTCTCAATGTTGGTAAAATGATTGGTCTATAAGTTGCTTTTTTGGGCTTGTTTTCATAGAACTGGTTGCTTATTTCACTCACAAAATCTGGCAACACTGGAACCCCGGCAACACAACAGTGGGCGGCAGCAATACGCCCACGGGTTGGGCGCATGTTTTGGGCGTCTAGACCATAGATATATATATATCTGTGGTCTAGACTAAAGCCAACATTAGAAAAAGAAGAAGAACACTGAAACCGAGTCATTTAAAAAGAAGACAAGATCAAGAGGCAGACAAGAAGACGAAGTCTGACTGACAAAGACAAGACAAGAGGAAGGCAACAGCTCAGCTGGACAAACAGTCGATTCTTCTTCTTCAAAGGAATCAATCACTATAGTTTGTTTCTCCAACTACAGGGACGTTATTCAACCTTGCATATAAAGTTGAACGTGTGTTTGGTGATTTTTCACCTATACATCATCATGGACGTGGATTCAACCTGGGATTTATTTACACAGAAGAACTTTAGTAAAGTTTGGATCCTTTCTCTGCTGGTTCTGAAGCTCGTTGACGGTAAGAACTCACTGAACGAGTTTTTACTAAGTTATTTAGTGGTGGAAAGTAACTCATACTTTTACTCAAGTAAATTCCTAGCCCTGAAACATGACTGTCATACAAGCGTCATGTGAACCATGGCTAGTAAATTCCGGACTTTTACTTGTAACAGAGTATTTCTACATTGCAGTATTGTGCTTATTCTGCTTAAGTTAAAAAATAAATTTAAAAAAAAGTACTTTTTCCACCACTGCATTAGTCTCAGACCCGCTCGGGAAAATCTCTTTTGAATAAAGCAGCAGTAACGTAAGCATTCAAAATAACATTAGTCAGTTCAACTACGATTAATCAATCATTATATATTTTTGTATATGGTTATATAATGTATAGTTCCACGGTCTGTGTCAACAGTAACTTATATTTAGGTCAGACATTTTACGGTTTCAAATTTCAAAACACCGACGTCGACGTTATTGTGACGCGGCTACGTTGACGAGTTGTAAACAAAAGGTTTTGCTTGGATACCGTTTCCATGACGACGACAACTCTTTCCCACATAAACGGCGTTCTGTTGTAAAAGAGTAGGATGGGAGTTCGAGTGTCACTGTCTATTGATTGATTGATCTTTGACATTCTTTATTGAAAACTAAATGATAAACTAGGCTATAAATAAATAATATAGGCCAGCGGTCTTCAACGTTTTTCAGTCCAAGGACGGATCCCTTAGGTGAAAGAGAGATGAAGCAGGGACCTCCACTATATTGAATAAAATTATGCTATGGGTTCACACAAACATTTGCTGCCCCCCCCCCTGTAGTAACTCCGAGGACCCCCTAGGGGTCATGGACCCCCTGTTGAAGTCCCCTGATATAGGCTATGTACAGCCGCCCTCACCAGCAGCAGCAGGCACATATCTGATTGTCAAAAGGATAACCACACTATTATCTTGGCTACATGTAATTACAATGACATGTTGAAGATTATAATTCAGGGCTGCAGGGTT
This sequence comes from Gymnoscopelus braueri, assembly GCF_963280865.1. Taxonomy (NCBI): domain Eukaryota; kingdom Metazoa; phylum Chordata; class Actinopteri; order Myctophiformes; family Myctophidae; genus Gymnoscopelus; species Gymnoscopelus braueri. The sequence goes on along the minus strand of NC_137620.1, from coordinate 37,569,668 downwards.
AGATGTCATCATGGAGTTTCCCTATCTACAGTTCATAATTTAAATGTATCCAAATACTATAATTTAAAATGTCTCAGTGGTTTAGTTCCTCTTGTTAACTTTTGTTGTCTGTCTTTCCACCTCTCTGACCTCATTAAATTTACCGGGAAGTTTTCCAGTTTGATCCCCGGCTTCTCCTGTCATGATGTCATTGTCATGGTGGAAAGTCCTTGAGCAAGGCACTGAACCCCTACTGTGCCTGATGAGCAGGTTGGTGCATGCAATTGGTTTGTTGGATGTGTGTGAATGGGGGAAATGTGACACACATTGTACATTGCTAAAGGCACAGTAGACATGCACCATCTGCCATTTGGACAAAATACATATTTTATTGAATATAAAATTAGCAATATATTTATTTTGGTTTGGCGATTGAATCTGCCTTTAGATACTCTGAGAAGGCACATTACATCTCCCTACCAATAGGGACTCAGAATCCCCAGTACATAAAAGCAGATCCAAAACGACAGGTGGTAGCTGGGGTGGTGGACAGGGCCGGATTAACCTTAGGCCGTTGGGGGCGAGTGCCCTGGGGCACCAGCCAATGGGGGCACAAAAAAATAAGAATTAAATAACATAACCTTAACATAACCCTAACCCTAAAGCTTCGCGCGCGGGGGGCACTTCAACTTGAGGTCGCCCTGGGGCACCACATAGTGCTAATCCGGCCCTGGTGGTGGAGGGTGAGCAGCAAGTTTTTAAATCTGCAGCAGCACAGACAGCAGTAGGTAGCAGCAAAAGGCAAGCAAGGAGTAGAGACCTCCCGCTGCTTAACACGGCAACTCCCCGCTCGCCATCACCTACACCTGCCTTCTCTCATCAGCCAGCCAATCCCCTGTCACAATCACCACAGTAGAAAGAGCATAAATACACCTGCGAGCCGCCGCTCGTTTGTTCCTACTACTTACGCGGTCTCGAACGTTCCCCCCGTCCTTAAAACTACCCCATTTAAATGGGGTGCTCTATTATGTGGTTGTTTGAGAATAGAAGCATGGAGCTGAGGCCGACCAATGGTCGACCAGCAGCAACTGCACTGAGTTCCCTGACAGAACTTGCTCTGCGCATGTCTGTACCAAGCGCGACGCTCACTTACTCTCCGGTCTAGACTGGGATCAATTTGCTTTGCTGGTTGCTGATCCGGTCTGGGTCTAGACTAGAGCGGATACGGAAAACGGTGTGCATGTGTATGTGTGTGTGTGCAAATTACTGAATACAGTAGGCGGGCTCTAGACCGGATCAGAGCAGCAAACATTAAATGAAATAAAAAAACAGGCTTATCACCGGTACTGCAGAAAGCCTGGTGATATGAGGTTAGTCTATAAATAAAAGACAAAATGATTGACTTTGTTCATCAACAGGAGAAGACTTTATCGTGGTCACTTTATCGTGGTCACCACCAACATACTTTTCAACAGATATAATATCAGCGTAGAAATAGCTCAGTCCACAGACCCTGATTTAAATAAATTGAAACACATTATTTCACACAATTAAAAGGTCAATACAGTCACAACAAATGACACAAAGACGACAACAGAGCCTCAATTACATAGTGTTTCATCTAATTTAATTTCAAGGACGGACCCCCAGTTTGATATGCATTAGGCCATTTTTATCAACAACTCTGAGTTGTAGACCTGTAATTGGGTCCATTTGGTTCCTAACTATCATTTAGATGGGGACTCCCTGGAAGCCCTTCTAGGACCCCCCCCCCCCATAAGTTAATTACTCTATAATATAAAAGTTGCTAATTGTTCATGTTCATGTTCTGGGCATTCTGTATCGTCTAAATGTGTGGCATCGAACACCACTCCAGATTATATCCTTAATAGTACACCTGCACATTTTATCTACATCTACAATACTAAAATACTAGTGAATGTGCCTGTTGTACTCTATAATACATCTAAAATACTATATAATGAATGTACCATTTATACAATATTTTTCTCCACTCAGGACAGTCTCTTGTCGCTGGTCCGTCCCAGCCAATCGTGGCTGTGATCGGGGATGACATCGTCCTACCTTGTTACCTGGTGCCTGCGCGTGACGTAGCTGACCTAACGGTGGAGTGGTCCCGACCCGACCTGAAACCCAACCCCAAGGATGGCCTGAACCGAAAGTATGTGTACCTGTACAGGGACGGCAGGGAGATGACCGCAATGAAGAACCCTTTGTACTTTGGGAGGACCGTGCTCCCCAAACATGGACTGACGAACGGCAACGTGTCGCTGAAACTGACTAATGTGACGCTCTCTGACAACGGCAGCTACCGATGTTTCATCCCCAAGTTACGCAGTCAAATGAAAGAGCATACCATCCGTATCATTGTTGTTGGTAAGTCTGGGAGGCCACTCAAACCTGCACCTATTAACCACATGAACCCTAGCGTCCCTATTCTGGGGTGAACATTTGGCAAAATTTGCAACGAATGTTGTAAGCTTGTAGACTGCTATTTTCTGCGAAGAGATTTGGTGCGGAGAGAAGAAAGGAGGGCTGGCCCTAGGGGGACTCCGGTCAATGAAGTGGTTTTCACTTCAAAACTCCATAAATGGACAGGTACCTTCAGGGAAGGTACCTTTTTAAATTGGTAGGGCTAAAGTGTGGACACCCTTTTAACCCTGGCTAACTTTTGAAAACATCTGTCCAAACATCAGCCATTTGACATAGCGGGGCTCCCCAGTCACATCGCTTTTCAATATTCTCAGTAGTCCAGCGTCACGTGACTAACAAAGGAATAAATACATGTGTTCTCACTCTCAACTCGTAATCGCTTGACCTTGACCCAACAATAAAAGCAGTTAAAACGAGGCAAGCGTGCCATCAGAAGCAGACTTGAGCCCTGTGAGGCACGCCCGAGTTAGTCGCTAGCCGAGGGAGTGCCCACGCGAAGCAGTGCGGCGTCTGCAATTGTTGACATTCCAGTTGCATACCAATATGCTTGGCATTATAAATAGTTTCATCCCTGTTGACGGCATAGTACGGTTGTGTGAATGTCAGCGTTGTCTCTACACACCAACATGCAGTAGTCTCAAAGTAACGAGTCAGAAGACCATTTTCTGGTTGTTGATAATCATCAGACATGTGCCGCTCTGCTCATCAGAGTCTGTAGTACATCACACACCCTATACACAGAGTAGAGTGTTCTTTGTCATGTAGTGTTTAGAAGACCATACATAGCTATTAGATCTAAGAAACAATGATGCCATCATCACATGATGACAAGTTATTGTGAGACAGAACTTTTTATTTAATTCCCACTTAACTAAAATGTTTAACTTTTTGTAACAAAACCCTTTTATATTTTGTTCAGAAGCACAACCAACCACCACATCCAGCAATGTGAGGACAGAGGCACCACATACAACACTGAATCCACATAACACTGACCTGCAAGGTAACAAGCTTTTACACTACTCAGTTAACTATTTATTGTACCTCTGATAGTATTATTAGACAACTAAATGTGTTTTTAAGGGAGCTGTCATGTTGGTTCATTAATGCTTTTCATCACAGAATAATGTGAACTGCTTCTAATTTCCAGGTGTGTCATCTGGTGCTGTGATAGCTGCTGTTGTTATCACTTCAGTATTGGTGATAATATTGCTGATAATCATGCGATTCATCTGCATGCGAAATAGAAGGAAACACAAACAACAAAATGTGAGTCACCTGCTACTAGTCACGTGTCACTTTTTAACCACTTAAACAACAGCATGAAGTGGTCTGAAGTGGTTAAAATTCTGTCAAATAACAAAAGAAGAATGTCCTCATCTTGTTTCTCTGTTAAACTGTCGCTTGTCTTTCTGACAAAGTTGATTGATAATAGCCTTATGATTGGCTAGGGCTAGTATATGTTTAAAACTCAAATATATTCATACCAAACACATGAGGTTTGGAAGTCAGATCAGTCATGTATGAAGGTTTATGGATGCTGTGGTTAAGTGCATGTTGTCACTGTAAAACACAACACAACACCGTCACAATACCTAAAGCACCTGATATCAATAAATATATTACTGGCATAATAAATGATTTTGATACTTGAAGACATGCTGTTATTTAGTATATTAAACAACTTCATATTATTCAAAATATGATCTCATCCTCATCAATTGTTTTGTTTCTTGCTCCAATAGCCAACAGATTCCAGGAAGATGAACGGGATGCTGGAGTCAAGTTCAAAGCAAACAGATACAGTGTTGGAAGAGAAACTTCTGACCTCATCATCACTGGACAGTAAATGTTGATGGAAATGAGACACTAGTACACTTGAATTGGAGGCAGAGCATGAAAAGGGAGATGTTTAATTCTACTGGCCAACACAGTATCACTAACTTACTGTCTGGAAACCTAACGACACTTCCTTAAGAATGTCAGTCACTCACATCTGAACTTGTGACTGGAGCTAAAGTTATAAAGAAAGAAACACAATAGAATTTAGAGTATCACCGTCTACTGAGCAGAGCTGTGCAACAGATGGACTGTAGGGGTAGGACAGGGCCAGGACGGTGTCCCTGGAAAGTCCTGCCTGCTACCTGGTGGCTCTTGTTCCAACTGCCTGGGCGTTGTCCGGGACAGCCGGCTGTCCTTCAAGGCAGCAATCACTTGGTCCTGTAGTTTTACACTTTACAACATCTGGAGGATCAGACCCTTCCTCACTAAAGGAGTCTGTCCAGCTCTTTATCCAGGCCTCAGTCAATCTCCAGGCTTGGCTATTGCAACTCCCGCCTTAACCGGTCTCCCGGCATTCTCGCTGAAGCCCTTCCAAATGATCCAGAATGCTGGCATTCTGTATGTTGTTTACTTATTATTATTTTGTTTGACCACAAATGTTAAAGCGGCACTATGTAACTTTATTTTAATGAATAAAATGCAATTTTGTCCAGTATGTAGAGGATGTTAATACAATATAACTTGAACAATTGCGGTGGTTGTATTTTGTCAAAGGTCATGTCTCACCTAGACACAGGATCTGACACATATTTTGACCTGAAGGTCAAGATTCAATGTATCCCCTGAGCAAGTAGGCAGGCTCTATTAGCTCAATGATGGTAAAAAATTTCAGCGCTTGTGCAAAAAAACGGGGTTCAAATCCGGGGGAAAGAGGAAAGTTACATAGTGCAGCTTTAAGCATGTTATTTACAATGTTGTTTCGACAGATGCTAGTTTTGATGTAGACCTGGTATCCTAGTATAACTACAAGCACTACATGCTTTGCACTGTTGCATGATTTACCCTGTCATTTGTTGACTAGGGTTCATGTCAATCTGATTTCACACTTCTAAGTCGCTCTGGATAAGAGTGTCTAAGTGCCTAAATATAATTTGTACAAATCACATAATTACCTTATCTGCTATACCTAAGCAAACACTGTGAACATGATTTTTTTTTATTTTTGTTTTATGTATATATCCCCAGGATATGTTTACTGTGTGACAGGTTGGCACAGGAGCTGTACAAATTAGACACATTTTATGAAAAGGAAATGTTCAAACTTTTTTTTATATATATATGTAGGCCTACACTAAACTTATGCAATGAAATAATATTGAATGTTCTTGTCCAGGATTGTAGAGATGATTTAAATTGTTGCAAAACTTTTAGTGGTGCACGTGCACGTGCACATGCTAAGAATTTTGACCAGTTTTTTTAATAACATTAAGTTATCTGTTATTAATGTTATTTCATTACACTCAAGGCAGCTACTGTAAATGGTGACAGTGTCATTCTTTTGGGAGGAGGGATGCCTGTGCTGGTTCCGGGCAGGCTGGGGGGGTAGTGGGTAACCAAGGTTTGAATGCATAAGGGGCTGAGCTCGAAGTATTTCGGGGCTGAGCCACGAAGGGACAGATCAAATTTGGTTGCATCTTGGACACTATTATCTGAATTTTATTTTACATTATATGACTACTGCAATCATTATATGCAAAAATTTGGTTTTAATAATATTGCTGAAAGTACATCCAGGGCAACTGAGAATCCCCAAATCAATGACGCTTGCTATTTAAAATTGTATTGACATTTTTAGCAGTTTACAAATGTAATGGATCATAAGTGTAAAGGTCATCTCGAAATGAAACTTGTCAACTGTAAAACCATTTTAATCTATTATAACAAATATTTCACAAAGCAGGATTATCAAGTTAGTGAGATGACTTAAAGTTATTAGCAATCAACATGACTAAATCATATTCATAAACCTAGCATTCAAGTTTTTCCACATTTTACCACTCCCCGAGTAGGCCTATCCTACATCATTAGCTCATGTAATCTATACATGTAATCTATACATCTGAGAATTATATTGTTCCTATAGCATGCTGTATGTAGTTACTTCAGGAATAGTAACAGAATGTGCATCTTTGTTTTACACTGTCTTGGGAAGATTCAAATTGATTCCAAAATGTAATTGAACAAAACACTGGCTGGTAATGCAGTTGTATGAAAGCACATACATTAAATAAATAACAAAACATTGTTTTTTACAGCTGGCTACTTTCAAATTTAACATAATAATAAATGACCAATTTGTATATTATCACCATGTTACTCACTTTCTTGTGTTTATGTGATTTTTCAGTGGCAGCTATATCTATCGTAATATGTTTAAATCTTTATTTTCATACTCATGACATGAACACCATTATTGTTTTTTTTTACTTCAGATCTATGAAATTGGTTTGAGCATATGTTGTTGTCATATTCTCCATGTTATTTAACGCTATCAATGTTAACGCAAGTAGCACAATGCATTAAAAAACAAATGACTATCAACTGATGGAATGTGAAGAATTTATTTTCCTTCTACATGGTAGAGGTTTGTGAGAGAACAGAAATCAAATCATGATCACTTTAACAGGCTCTTCAAATAATGTTCTGGGATTGAACTGTCAATCCAGGAATTTATGATGATATCTGTACATCAATGTCATGTGACCTAGTGCTCTTGAGCAAAACAATAAAGCCATTCTTGTTTTTCTTGCTGTAATCTGCTGTGGATGCTTCAGCTCAATGTTGGAGTGTGAAGGGAGTTTGTCAGCCACTAGATGGTGCTCTAGGATTCAGTGGTGGAAAAAGTACCTCACAATAAAAAGGTATTGACAAGACAAAGTAATGAATACAAGAAACGACAAAATACTTTTGTTTCCACATTTATTGAATACATGGGTCATATTTTATGACTTTGTATGGTGACTAACATTCAACAATATTCATTAACAAATAGTAACTTTTGGCACTTCTTATATTTATTTTTATTTATAACTTTTTTTTGCACTATGATGTTGGTTTGCACTGTCTTGTCCTGTCTTGCACCAGTCCTGTTGTAAACTGCGCTCCACTGTACCAAACCAAATTCCTAACATGTTTACATGTCATGGCAATAAAGTCTTCTGATTCTGATTCTGATTCTGACTTGAATTGGAGAACTTATTCAGCAGCTTCTTTTCCCTGTAACAATAGGAATATAATTTTAGATATTCAACATGAATCTTAAGTTAAATCTTAGTTAAAGATAGTCAACATAATGAATCTTCATATTGCGCATTTATTACCTTGGAGTCACGACCTTTAGCTCTCATCTTGTTGACCTGGGATTCAGCGATGTCGGCACGCTCTTCAGCCTGCTCCAGCTCATGCTGAACCTTTCTGCACTTGGACAGGTGAGCGTTGGCTGCTTCCTCCTACAATATGACAGAAATGGTTCAAAGCCTCTATATTTGAAAGGAGCATCTTAACAATTATAGTCCAAACAAGACAATTTCAGGAAATTGTAATGTGTGGTTGTGGGTAATGCAGTGGCCCATGCAGCAAGCAGCATGTTCATGAGTGCCTTCATGGGACTACATCAATTAGCCTTGACAGGTTCTCATTGGAACGGCACAATCATGGCTGTCTTATTCTTCTTGTTCGGCACCCCAAGCCAAAAATTGCAGCTTATAGGAAACAAAATCTATTGCTTTCTGTAGTCCATTTTGCCTGAATATGCCTGAAACACACTGCAGCATGCGTGCATTGTGTAGTAGCTTGCTCTTCCTTTCAGCACCCATGTTACAGTTACAGGTCAACACCCATATGTGCAATGCATTTTTTTACATAATCTTTATTATTCCTTAGTTACACTAGGACAACAACACTGTGCCCATGGCAACCAAATGTATATTTGTCTTACCGCTTCCTCAGCCTGCTTCTTGTAGCCCTTCACCTTCATCTGCAGCTTGTCTACCAGATCCTGAAGCCTGGCTAGATTCTTCTTGTCCTCTTCAGTCTGAAGTGAGAGTGAATTTATAACATGAGTTGTATGTTTATGCAATCTATTCATTTTGTCAATGGCATGATGGTCATTAAAGTGAACATGATTTACCTGGTATGTCAGCTCCTTCACCCTCCTCTCGTACTTGCGGACACCTTTAACAGCGTCTGTTCCGCCTTTCTGTGCAGCCTCAACCTCTCCCTCCAGTTCACGCACCTTCACAATTGAATGATACATTATGAAATGATTTCTTATTTTATTGACTATAAGCTGTGTTGAAGTAAACTACGCCTTACCCTGCCCTCCAGTTTCTGGAGTTGCTTCTTGCCTCCCTTCATAGCCAGGTTTTCAGCCTCATCCAGACGGTGCTGCAGGTCCTTGACTGTGACCTCCAGGTTCTTCTTCATCCTCTCCAGGTGAGAACTAGTGTCCTGCTCCTTCTTCAGCTCCTCGGCCATCATAGCAGCCTGGAAAGTAAATTTTTGTATAAGATAAATTATACTTAATTGTCCCACAAGGAGAAAATGTCTTGGTCTCCAATGCCGCTGCATCACACAACACACTTGCCAAGAAAATCACAATATACAAACATAGTACCTAGATTATACTTAACCACACTATAAGTGTGCTTAAATTCACATGTTGACTGTGAGACAATAGCTCATTAAAATTATAAAAGGTAATAAACAGATAATGGTGTCATAAGACCAGAAGGAATCAAACCAGGCAGTAGGTAATAAAATCTCAATATCTTAGTACATATTCATTAGTACCACTAATAAATATCTTGATGGAGGATGAATGAATAGATTCAGTTCAGTCTGCACTATAGCATTCTGAACCATCTACCTGAAGCTAGCACCTCGGAATGCTGGGTTCAGAATTGTCTTTGTCTCCCTGAGCATTTTTTTTTTAAGGACTGAAAATTGTTTATTTTTACCCTATGATTCATGGCTGTTTGAATATGACATGCAAGTTTAGTATTTAGTGTAAGCCTTCTAAAATACAGTACATCCTCTGTTGTAGCAAAGGTTTTCAACATGCGCATGCCATGAGCGAGCTGTATTGTATTATATGTTTATATTAAGCATGCCATAAGGATGTCTAATTGTCTAACATCTTAACTTACGTCAGTGATGGCTTTCTTGGCCTTCTCCTCAGCATTCCTTGCTTCTTGAACACTGTCATCCACTTCACCTTGGACCTGGATCAGGTCAGCTTCAAGTTTCTTCTTGGTGTTCAAAAGGCTTGTGTTCTAAAATAAAGATTCAGTTTAGCAATGCAAGTATGCATGACTTGTATGTTAAATATGTTGAGAGCTTTTCCATTGACTTACCTGGGAGTGCAACAGGCCAGCGCGTTCACTGGCATCCGCTAGTTCTTGTTCAGACAGTTTGCGGCCTCTCTCTGTCTGTTCCAGAGCCATTCTCAGCTCCTCGATCTCAGAAACCATGAGGCCATTCCTACGCTCCACCATAGCACCTTGCTCCTTCACATCTTCTTGGCCTCTGAGAGCATCGTCAAGGTGCAGTTGGGCATCCTGAAACAAATCACATTTGAGGTGGTCATGTTAAGAGAAACATCAGAATGTGACTTGTTCAGAGCAGTTACATTGTTGAATATGTGTCTATATTTGCACCTTGTACTGTCCCTGGATGTTCCTCAGCTGCTTCTGGGCCTCAGCAGCCTGGCGGTTGCTGTGGCTCAGCTGAACCTCCATTTCGTTCAGGTCTCCCTCCATCTTCTTCTTGATCCTCAGGGCATCGTTTCTGCTCCTGACCTCAGAGTCCAGCTGGCTCTGCATGGATTCAATCACCCTCTGACTGTTCCTCTTAATCTGCTCCATCTCTTCATCCTTCTCTGCCAACTTCCTGTCGATATCACCCTTGATCTGGTTGAGCTCTAGCTGGACACGAAGAATCTTGGACTCCTCGTGCTCCAGAGTACCCTAAAATGTAATACAGGAATGTATAGGTTGTAGGACCTTTTAACCCATTCCCTGCCAAGGACGTAATGGACGTGGCTTACGTCCAAACGCCCAGGGGGTCACAGTGAATATTCCATGATTTTTTAAACGTACAGTAAAATCGCTGTTTTCGCTGGCAAGGGGACGGTAGACTGATGAATTAATTCATTCATTCCTGGCAGTGAATGAGTTAATGTAACATCGATCATATACTGCGTTTGAATATAAAACGTACTGAAAGAATATAGACATCTAGAACTTAAAAGTTTTACCTCAGCTTCCTCCAGGGCTGTCTGGATCTCTGACTTCTCTGTCTCCATCTGTTTCCTGGATTTTTCCAGCTCATGCATGCTCTTTCCAGTCTCACCAATCTGTTCAGTCAGGTCTGAGATCTCCTCTGCAGTTGATTGAAATTAATGAATGAGGAACTTTCCAATCAGAACTATTTTGTATTTGCATTTGAATAAAGACGTAGCCTGATCAACAATTGTACTGTTATTAAAAGAATGATGTAAAGAAAACTTACGTTGCAGGTTCTTGTTTTCACGCTTCATGGTCTCCAGTTGGTCCAGAGACTCCTCGTAGGAATTCTTCATCTTAAACGAATCAGTGCTGAGAGAACGAGCCTCTTTCTGAGCTCCCTCCAGCTCGGCCTGGCCCTCTTCAAATTTCTGCTTCCATTCTGCAAGGACCTGCACAGCATTTGTAATGAAAAGTGTCATTTACCCCACTTTAAGGAGGCAATCATTATTTTGTTTTAAAATAATGTATGTCAAAGCACCTTATCAAAGTTCCTCTGTTTCTTGTCAAGGTTGGCAGCCAAACCATTGGCCCTCTCCACATCAATCATGAGGTCTTCCACCTCACCCTGGAGTCTCTGTTTGGTTTTCTCCAGAGAGGCGCACTTGGAATTCACAGCCTCGATTTGCTCCTCAGTTTCCTGAAGACGCTGGGCGAGCTTCTTCCTGTTGATCAGTTTGGAATGGAATCAAATTATTATAAGCAATATTTTGTATAGTGAGTGGTACCTGATGGTGTAAAAACACTGATCACTTACTTTGCTTCCTCCAGTTCCTCAGTGCGTTGGACAGCATCAGTCTCGTACTTGCTCCTCCACTGACACACCTCCGCATTGGCCTTGGACATACCACGCTGCAGCTCCGCCTTGGCCTCCTGCTCCTCCTCAAACTGCTCCCTCAAAAGGTCACAGTCATGGCGAGCTGATTGCACACCATGAGCAAGGGCATTCTTTGCCTGTCAAAAGAAAATGGCCAAATAAATTCAGCTGGTTAAAATTACAGAAAGATAGAATTACGCCTATTCGCTAAAAAAGCTGTTCTTTACCTTAACCTCCTCTTCAACGTGTCTCTTCAACTCCTCAATCTGTTGGGTGAAGGCCTGCTTGCCTCTGGTGAGCTGAGTGACGAGACCTTCTTTCTCCTCAAGTTGACGACCAAACTCACCTAGTTAGAAATTTTAATATTAGTTTCAAACATTTAAATAATCTTTTTTTAACCATTGACAAACCATGTAAGCTTATAGACTGTACGATGAACATTTACCGTTTTCCGTCAACAGTCTTGCTCTCTGAGTCCCAATATCATTTATCTGGCGAACATTCTCATCACTCTTGGCCTTGATTTCACTGAGTTGGTCCTCAAGGGTGCGGCACATCTTCTCAAGATTTCCCTGTTGATTAACATGGACATATCCAATCACTGAAGTAACCTACAATGTATTCCCTTGTTTTTTTCTGATTGGTTCATTAAACAAGTATTTTGTCAAAAATTACACAAGCATTCTATTCTACCTTTGCCTTAGCAACAGCTTCCATGTTGCTGGACAGGTCATCGATCTCCATCTTGTATTCACTCTTCTCTTTCTCCAGTTTCTGCTTGACACGCTGGAGGTTGTCAATCTGCTCGCCCAGCTCTGCAACGCTGTCCGCCTGTTTCTTACGGAGAGCAGAAGCAGTGGCTTCATGCTGCAGGGTGGACTCTTCGAGGTCACGACGCAGCTTCTGGAACTCAGCCTCACGCTTCTTATTCATCTCGATCTGAGCAGCTGTGGCTCCGCCAGCCTCCTCCAGCCTCTCGCTGATCTCCTCAAGTTCCCTGGAGAGGTCAGCTCTCTGCTTCTCAACCTTGGCACGAGCAGCACGCTCAGCCTCGATCTCCTCCTCCAGTTCTTCAATACGAGCCTTTCAAAGTAATGAACATATTAAAATCCTAATATACACTTAATTATTATCAATTATTTCAAAGAAGATGAAAAAAAGCAGTACCTGGAGTTCTTTGATCTTCTTCTGCAGCTGGGCCCCTAAAGATTGCTCATCCTCAATCTTACTCAGAAGCTGGCTTACTTCAAAGTCCTTCCTGTGGAATACAGTACATCATATTTTAGTTGTAGTTTTTTCTCATGGCATTTCATATTGTTATTATTATTAATTAATTATTCATATTGTGGTCCACATTACTTCTTTATCTTCTCGTCAGACTGCTGCTTGTCATTTTCCAGATCCATGATGGATTCCTGGGCTTGTTTCAGATCACCCTCAAGCTTTCTCTTGGTTCTCTCAAGGTCCATGCGGATCTTCTTCTCTTGCTCCAGAGAACCCTCCAACTGCACAACAATATATTTTTCTTATCATTCAGTACAACAATAAACATACAGTATTAAGTTCAAAACATCCAATTGACTTGATGAACTCACATCGTCAACTTGCTGCTCCAGCTTGGCCTTGGCCTTGGACAGAGTGTTGACTTTGTCTTCCTCTGCCTGCAGGTCATCCAGGGTCTGCTGATGTGCCTCTTGGAGGGCTTTCTTTTCCTTGGTCAGCTTAGCAAGTCCTTCATCCTGAGTGGACATCTCCTCAGTCAGGTTCTTCACCTAAATAAGCAGAACAGAATTAGTTGTCATGAATGGATCATTGTTGTTCTATAACTTGACAAGACCGCTACGCTAGAGTGTATAATCATGAATGGATCATTATTGTCCTATAACTTGATAAGACGCTAATCGTGAATGGATCATTATTGTTCTATAACTTGGTAAGACGCTAGAGTGTAAAATCATGAATGGATCATTATTGTTCTATAACTTGATAAGACGCTAGAGTGTATAATCGTGAATGGATCATTATTGTTCTATAACTTGATAAGACGCTAGAGTGTATAATCGTGAATGGATCATTATTGTTCTATAACTTGATAAGACGCTAGAGTGTATAATTGTGAATGGATCATTTTGTTCTATAACTTGATAAGACGGCTAGAGTGTATAATGTTGAACCTTGTTTTCAGTGGCGTGTTTCTCCTTCTCCACTTTGGCCAAGGTGAGCTCCAGGTCATCAATGTCCTTCTTGAGCTCAGAGCATTCATCTTCCAGCTTCCTCTTCTTGGCAGTCAGTTCAGCATTGATCTCCTCCTCGTCCTCCAGTCTCTCAGTCGTCTCTTTGAGCTTTGCCTCCATCTGGACCTTACTTTTGATAAGACCCTCACATCTCTCCTCAGCATCGTTCAGACTGTCTTCTCCCTGGTTGGGGGAAGGGGGGGGTACATTAACACAAGAGATATTAGCAGACTGAACAAGCTGATGAAAAAAGGCAGGCTCTATCATTGTTAGAGCCTGGATGGTACGGAGGCGGTGGTGGAGGTGAGAACAAGGAAGAAGCTGGAGGCTGTCATGGCTAACCCTTCCCACCTCCTCCAAAATGACATACTAAAGTAGCACGTCCGTGGGTGGGTGAGTAGCAGTGGAATATTATGCAGATTCACCCTCCCCACAGAAGAACGACAAATTGGGTCAGGCCTTTGTGATGGTAGCCATGTAGCATTGTAGTATACAATGATGCTAACAGCCGTTCGACCATCAGGCATTCTCTGTCATTGTCAACATCTACATTCTACATTAGATAAAAGATTTAAGATAGGATGATAAACAATATGAAATATTAGCAACATTTCCTGTACAAGTGCAGCTACTTACTGATGACGCTGCCAGCATCAGATTATTCTTCTCCTGCACCACAGCCACCAGTTTCTCTTCCATTGTCTTCTTTGAGGCCAGTGCAGCAGCCAGGTCAGTCTTCATCTTTTCGTAGTTCTCCTTCATATTGGCTAGCTCCTTCTCAGTCTCGGCGCTCTGCAGAAGAGGCTTGATCTTGTAGTAGACCTTCATCCATGGCCAGTGTTTCACATTGACGAATGAGCGGAGGTTGAACTGGATGGTGTAAATGGCCTCTCTGGAAAACAGTTTCAGTGGATCATGATTGAGGACCCCCCGAGCTGCAGATCGAGGGTTTCCATGTAATACGACTGCAGGCTGTTATTATAGCTGCTATTATTGTGTCATAATTGTTGCTATTGTTTTCGTTATTATTGCTGTTAGAGTGTTGGTATTATTGTTGTTTATCCCCGGCAAGGTAAATGCAGTTGGCCGCCCACCCTAGAGCTTAGTTCTGCTCGAGGTTTCGAGAGTTTTTTCCGTGCCACCATCACCAAAAGCTTGCTCTGCAATTGTTGCTATTTTATAACAGTGATTTGACATTTACATTTCTTTTGCAATTGCAACGTTTACTTACAAATTGTACTTAATATTGAATTGATGTTTTCAAAGTACCTTCTCTCCGTCATCTTGACGTACTCTTTCCTCATGAGGTAAGCTCGTGCGAGAGCCTGAGTCATGGTGACCAGAGTAAACAGCTTTTCATCTCGCATCTCCTCCAGCGTACCCAGCAGACCAGCTTTGAAGAACACCTGAATACAATGTTACAAACACTGCACTAAAGCAACCGTAAACTCTACTGTCAGTCCTCTCTGGATAATGTTAAACCAGATTGGGAGTGTGTTTACCTTGGTGTGTCCAAACTTGTACTCATCAATAGGTACGTCAATGGACCCAAGCAGCTTCTCAGAAGATTTCTTGTTGTCCATGAACGCGCCCTCTGGACATGCGCTGGCATTCAGTACTTTGTACCTGTTTTGTAAAAGTTCATGGTCATTTTGCCTTGGCATTCAGTACATTGTTGTACCTGTTTTGTAAAAGTGGGTCATTTTGCGTTAATAGGTGGAACTAAAAGCTGCTGGAAAAGGGAATGAATACCTCTGCTTGAAGTCAGCATAGGGGATTCTGCTGGGGAAGCCCTTTCTACAAATCCTGATGCCCTCCAGCACACCGTTACACCTCAGCTGGTGGATCACCAGGAAGTTCTCCATCAGGCCTGTAAAGATATATATATTTTTTTATTTATTCATTATTATTAGGACATGTAGTTACATTGTTTAGATGTTTATTTTCTGTGTTTACCTGGAGTCTTGGACACGTTGGGAATCATATATATATATAAAAAATATATATATATATATACTTATATAGTTTTTTCTGTGTTTACCTGGACACTTGGACTCGTTGGGAATCAGGCAACGCACAAAGTGAGGATGAGTGCTCCTCAGGTTGGTCATCAGCATCCCCAAGTTCGCCTATTGAGAAATTGAAATTAAAAGAGCCAATAAGGCTTATTATTAGTCAAAAGTGATACAATATTGTACTTTTTCCTATACTACAATTATTTGAACTCTTTAGATACTAGTTACTTTACAGATTTAGATTTTTCTTAAACATACATTAACCACTTAAGCCCTATTTTTAACTTCAGCCATTCAAAGGTAGCTGATCTGATACAGAAATTGTTTAATTCCAACATGAAAAGACATTTCTTACATGGATGTTGATAATAATGAATAAATATTCTTACCCTGAAAGCACTAGACACAGTCTGCATGGAACCACCCTTCTTCTTGCCTCCCTTCTTTGTGTTATCTGTTTATATTTGTTAGAATCATCAATCATGAGTGGACAGTTTCTCCCCCCCCCCCCCCCCCTTCTTCATTTGTTAAAGTCAACAGACATATTGTATTTTTTAGTTATACAGAATTAAAATGCCTCCCCTCTTGTCAGATTCTGCGTGTTTATAGTATTAATATAACAATACCTTCAGGCTCAGGTGGGGGATAGAACACATTATATTATATTATTATATGAATAAACATACCTTCAGGCTCAGGAGGAGGATAGAACACATTGTATTATATTATTATATTAATAAACATACCTTCAGACTCAAGAGGAGGATAGAACACATATCATATTATTATATTAATAAACATACCTTCAGACTCAGGAGGAGGATAGAACACATATCATATTATTATATTAATAAACATACCTTCAGACTCAGGAGGAGGATAGAACACATATCATATTATTATATTAATAAACATACCTTCAGGCTCAGCCGGAGGATAGAACACAGCCAGCAGTTTACATGAAGACTTCTGGAACAGCCCAATGACAGAGTCATTCAGGGGGTCCTTGTTCTTCTCAAGCCAGCCTGTGATGCTGTAGTCCACCGTTCCAGCGTAGTGAACCAGGGAGAAGTGGGCCTCACCCTTGCCTTTGGCAGGCTTGGGCTTCTCAAAGGCCTTGTTCTTCCCAAGATGCTGGTCAATCAACTTGTCAGAGAAAGTTTTGTCTGAAGACTTTGGGAACATGCACTGCTCTTCAAGGATGGAGAAGATGCCCAAGGGCTTTGTAAAGGACAAAAGAGACAATGACAAAAACAATATTAACATCATGTCGATTAAAGCACAAAATAATTGTATACCTTCTCAATGAGCTCAATGCAGATAGCCAAGTCCATGATAATATATAATATAATATAATGATATACCTTCTCAATGAGCTCAATGCAGACAGCCAAGTCCATGATAATATATAATAATATACTAATATAATATAATAATAATTGTATACCTTCTCAATGAGCTCAATGCAGACAGCCAAGTCCATGATAATATATAATAATATATTAATATAATATAATGATAATTGTATACCTTCTCAATGAGCTCAATGCAGACAGCCAGGTCTATGACAATATATAATACTATAGTATAATAATAATAGTATACCTTCTCTCAAGTCCATTTACATACCTTCTCAATGAGCTCAATGCAGATAGCCAGGTCCATGCCAAAGTCAATGAGATCCCAGGGGATGCCTTCTTTTTTGTACTCTTCTTGTTCCAGAACAAACATGGTGTGGTTGAAAAACTGTTGCAGTTTCTCATTGGTGAAGTTGATGCACAGCTGCTCCAGGGTGTTGAACTGTGTGAGTGGAAATATTATCATTAGCCCAATCTCTTGTAATTGTGGCAAAAATAATTAGTCTCCCACTTTAAAAAAAGTGCATGCTTACATCAAAGATTTCAAAACCAGCGATGTCCAGCACACCAATGTAGAAGTTTCTCTGCTGCTTGGTGTCCAGCATCGCGTTGATCCTAATGACCATCCAGAAGAACTGCTTCTCATAGAGGGACTTGGCCATGGCACCAACTGAGTTCATTACCTAGGGACATACAGTAGGTAGGGGTGTGAATTACACAATAGTACACAATGTGTAGTGTTCTTTTTTCTTTTTTACAGGTATAACAATACTGTTAAAATAATATGTCAGAGGTGCATGGAACTGCACATGTTTCTGCAGAGTGGTATATTTTGTATGCTCTTCATATGTTCAATAAATACATTGAATTAGAATATATAATTAATAATTTGAATATTGTTGGAGGATCATTTCAATTACAGAAGATGATTTAAGACAGTCTGGACACAACTCAAAAAGATATTAGAGTTCTGATGGTATTCTGTGTTGAATATAGGGGCAGCCATAGCTGAGTGGTTAGTGAGCCCGCCTAGGGAGCCAGAGGCCCTGGTTGCCCCAGGTACGATTCCAGGCCACGCCAGCATATATGTCGATGAAATAACATTTGTCCCTGAGCAAGACTCTTAACCCCTAATTGCTCACAGGCCCTCATTGGAAACAAGCCCGCAAGGACTTTCATGAACGTCCTGTTAAAAAGGAATTATCTTATATAAGATGTGTATGAAATCAGAACATGGAAATAATGTAATTTACTCACCTGTGGCACAGTCTGTCCCTTAGTGACATACTCGCTTCCAACTTTCACTCTGGGGTAGCAATACGCCTTAAGCATCTCTGCTGAGTTTATACCCAACAGATAGCCAATCTTGTCAGCCTCTGAAACGTTCATACAATTTGCAATTTACAATTTAGGCATTTAGCAGACGCTCTTAATCCAGAGAGCGACTTACAGTAAGCAAGGTAAACACGAGGTAATACGTCAAATGCATAGACATAGTAATCTAGGATCATAGGTTAACCAAATAACCATCGGTCTAAACAGTGTAATATCAAAAAATAAATAATGGAAATATATTGAAAATATATTTAGCTTTGTTCATTTAGAATATAAGTAAAATAATACAATACTCGTGACAAAGTATCCATTATTTTCATTCCTTAGTTGAAGATGCAGCTCACCCTCCGTGCCATCAGGCTCAGCCTGTTCCTCACGCTGCTTCTGTTTGAACTTCATGACGCCATGATGCATCACTGCACCGGTGAACTTGTAGATGTACTGTTTCTGCTCAGCGTCGAAGCCCAGGATGTCAATAGCATCCTGATGTCAATAAGCAGAGATGTATCAAAAGATTGAGATTAAGCATTAGATTAACAAACATCCTTTAAAACTATGTACAACTCAACAGTAAACAAACCAACATGCAGTATAAGTGTATACAGGGCATCTGCAGAATTTCTGAAGTGACAATTTAAGGACTTTTAAGACCTTTTAAAAATAAAACAAGTAAGACCATTACTGCGTCAAAAGTAATCAACAAACTATACTATAAAAATGGTCAAATTGACAAATATTACCAAAGAACAATTTGAAAACATGTACAGTAGATCGGCTATTTTAACAATATTTATCCGTGAAACCGAGTCAAACTAAATGTAATGCCTCAACTGCTACCATTCCAAGTGCTTGTCAGGGTGGGGGGTCCTCAGTTCAATTTGGGGGGGGGGGGGGTGGTCAAGGCTTGAAAACTTTGAGAACCACTGCTTTAGAAAATACATTTTGCAGAGCAACTGACTGCAGTGCACAGTGAGTATTAGACAGATTAAAATAATGTTCACTGACATCAGTAGCGTCCAGCTCCTCTTTGTCGTTAATGCTGGCCACAGTGATCACACCCATGCTGATCAACGGGAAGTCGTAGGGGTTGGAGGTGATCAGACACATTTCTTAAAAGGGATTAGAAAAGGGTGATCATGTGTTTTTATTCATTAATTTATGTTCTCGCTGCATCATCAGTAATTCCACTTACCAATAATCTCAGGTTTGTGGTTGGTCATCATCTGGAAAAAGATGTGGTAACCTCTCTCTGCAGCAAGCTGGTAGGTCACTCTGGACTTCTCCAGCAGATCTATATGGGTTGTACATAACTCATTATAATAATAATCTATATTGGTTGTACATAACTCATAATAATGATAATCTAAATGGGTTGTACATAACTCAAAATGTAATCCTCAAATGAAGGCATATATAAATTATCATCTGTGAACTTCATACTTACATGTCTCAATATCAGCACTGGCCAGTTTACCCGTTGTGCCGAAATGGATTCTGATGAATTTACCCTGTTTGATACAGCACAATTTGTTGCATCCCTCTACATTGTGGAATTATTGCAGGTTTTCTCATAAAATTACGTTATTTTTCACTTACAAAGCGAGAGGAGTTGTCATTCCTCAAAGTCTTGGCATTACCATAGGCCTCCAGCAAGGGATTGGCTGCAATAATCTGATCCTCCAGTGACCCCTAGAATGTTTCAGACATCGCCCAGTTTAAAATTTCAGAATTATTTTAAATCGAATTGCTATATTGCAAATAAATGCTTTATGTTCAAAAACATGTACTGTATGTGTTAAAGTTAAAAACATGTCATGTACCTTGATTTTACCGCTATCGGCTGCTGATTTGTCTCCACCAGAACTAGCTGTTGCAAAGTACTGGATGACACGCTTGGTGTTCACAGTCTTTCCAGCACCGGATTCTCCACTGGTTATAAATGCATACATTCAGAGAAATGCAGTTAGTGAATGTGTGTACGATGTTCTTTTTTTAATGCCTAGTAGATGGGAAACTTACGTGATCAGGACAGACTGGTTCTCTTGATCTGTAAAATGTAAAGCAAACTTTTAGTCATCGATACAGGACAAAACCATTAGTTAAATATGTTTTACATCGTCCTGATTAGTACGTACCCATCAGCATGAACTGATAGGCATTGTCAGAGACAGAGAAGATGTGGGGTGGAGCCTCAATACGCTTCTTGCCTCTGTAGGCACTTACAACCTCCTGGTCGTACACTGGGAGCCACTTGTAGGGGTTCACAGTTGCACAAAACAAGCCAGAGTAGGTCTGAAGGGGAGAAGAGAGAGAACAGAGAACATTAACATCATACAATATATAACAACATAGCACTGTGCATGCCACATATCTGGGACAACGATCACTAGAGGTGAGATTACAGACACGAGTTGCAAGTGGCATCAACTAATGAGCAAGTTAACTTCAGAACCATGAATTAGCTTGAATTAGTTTTTCTATGGTTTTCACTTGATGACATAACTTGTACTCTGTATTTTTCTTTCTTTGCTATCGACAGGTGCAATACTGTACTGTTCTCAGCATGTAGAAAACCTTACATAGATCATCCATGCTGCATAACGCTCTTTGAGGTTATACAGGACAGTGGCTTCAGTGAGGTGGGTCATCATGGCCATGTCCTCAATTTTGTCATACTTGGGAGGGTTCATTGGGGTGACATCAGCCTCAGGCACAGTTCTTTCCTAAAATAACCCCCCAAAAAACAACAACTTCAGAATGTATTATGATTACAATTGTACTGTGCCACTATTTGATTTTAAATACACCTCTACCTACCTCCTTCGTGTCAAGCGTTTCCACGGTGACTTTGCCACCATCCTTCTTTAGAATTTTACACTTGACATACAGCTCCTTAGCATCAACCACAAATGCTGCAGTTTTGGCATCAAAGGGAGCAGATTGAGCCATAAGTCTCTCCTTCTCTGGCTTGCGGAGATATATGGCAGCCTTGCCATACTGCTCCATCTCTGCGTCCGTACTCATGGTGGCGGCTTTCTGTAGACGGACACATAGATGGCGTTGATGCCTTTGCTGACTTGAGATCTGAGCAGATAATTGTAGGACTATTCTTATGGTTATAGCTTATTGTAGGTTTAATAAAAAATTATGAACACTCACTTTTCCTTTCTACCAGTAGCAGTGGAATCGTGTGTGCAACCCCTAAGTGTGGAAAAAGCACATCATTTTGAGGACATTAACATGAGTTGAATGATTTTATACAATTTATAATCATGAATTAAATTGGATTATATGAATCCTAATGTTCATTCTTGCCACATACCACTTTGTAAGAGAGACGTTTTTAAATGTCTCATTAACAAAAGAGTTATCCATTTCAATATTATTTACATGCAAGGAAATGAAATTATAATTTTTCTCCTCTTTTTTGTATTGCTTATTCTTAATTTTTCTAAAACTAGATATTGTTTCTTACACTTTAATTCCATTGTATTTATTGAGGTTACATTCAGAGCTGGGTAGACTAGCCAAACTGTACTCAAGTAAAAAATATTGTTACTTTAAAATAATAACTAGATGTAATAATAGTAGATGTAAAAGTATACTCTTCCAAATAATGACTTGATTACGAGTAAGAAAGTATCTGGTAAAAGCACATACAATGCAAATTATTATTTAAATAATCATAACATAATTGAAATGTCTAAATAGAATGATGAATGAACAAAAGCAAATTCCAATCTGACCTAAACCATATCACTATAAATAAAATAATACACAATCAATCATTTAAATCTGTACAATATAACATAAATGTTTCTGTCCACTCATTCTTCTGTGTGTGTAACCTCGGATCATGTCTGTAGCTATGTGGCACTATGTACGCGGAGTCATTTTAAAAATGAATAACTAACGTGTCTAATAGATGTATATGACTATGAATAGCTAACATCACTCAAACAGTAATATGACGGACAGATGAAAGTCTCACTCACCACCAAATGGAACTCCAAACTCCTCTGCAATGGGTTCCATGTCAACCATCCCAGCATGCATATATACAGTATTACAGTAGGTGTTAATTGCAGCCTATGCAGAAAGTAAAAGTAGTAGTTGCCTTTCAAGGTCCTTTCATGTTGACATAA
This sequence comes from Gymnoscopelus braueri, assembly GCF_963280865.1. NCBI lineage: Eukaryota > Metazoa > Chordata > Actinopteri > Myctophiformes > Myctophidae > Gymnoscopelus > Gymnoscopelus braueri. Next base: position 37,547,205 of record NC_137620.1, on the reverse strand, counting down.
TTGATAGAGTATCCATTTACCCATTAGGAAAAGCAACAACATTTCAAAGCTATTCATAAACTTGTAAAATTATACTTCACACTCATACACTTGTTTGTGCTTCTATGGTATAAAAATAGTATAATTGGCAGCAGGTCGGGGTGCTGGGTTTCTTCATTTGGCAAAGTCATTACATTACTGCACCTCTTGTCAGATACATTACTAGCTGATGATGGTCTGGTTAAGATGTCTCCCCAACCCATGCTTAACATTTTATCATTTTATTCTAGCATTCTTTTTTTTTTTTCTTTCTTAAAGGGATAGTTCTATAGATTAGTCACCCCATGTAGACTTGAATTCATGGATTTTCTTTTGTTTTTGTCGCATTACTAAGCCAATAATTTGATGACCAGCGAATCGGTAATCTGTGGTTCCGGTAGGAGACACAAAGAGTCTCCTTTGAGTCTCCTTTGAGTCTCCTACCGGAACCGCTGCCGGTCATCAAATTATTGGCTTAGGAATGCGACAAAAACTAAAAAATATCCATGAATTCAAGTCTCCATGGGGTGACTAATCAATAGAAAAAAAGCATATTCTTTGGGTGAACTATCCCTTTAATAAAGTTGGTTCCTTCCTTTTCTTTATGTAAAGCAATTTTGGGTACATGTTAACATTCGGTGAGGAAGGTAAACACGTACTGTAAGTACTCAAATACTGTAATTTTGAGAAAGTTGTAATTTTACTTGAGTATTTCCATTGTACTCCACTCAACTTTCAGGAGGAAACCTTTCCTGAAATTGCATTTCAGGAAACTACATTTGACAGCTTTACACTTTGATGTTTTTGTAGGTCATAGTTCGGATGTTTATGAGCTGTTAACAGCTCCAACAAATAGTCTAGCACTGGCTTATTGGCTTCACTGTATGGGCACTGTCACTTAATCCTTTACTGGCCCATAACGTTATTTCCATTCCTTGCACTCGTCACAGATCATTTCAGCATTACATTTCACCGTATTGTTGTACATGCATTCATTGACAGAGTAGACAGACATATAATTGCACACACAGCCTCACACAGCTGATACAGTCCAAGGTTATTGTCACAGCTTGCCTTTATCAAATCAAGCAGATACAAAGTAGCCTAAACCCAAATCTAGTGGGTTTAATGAATAGACCATAGTCAGGGCTGAGCACAGAACTAGCTGGGCCCCTAAAAAGGATGAAAAGTGAATGATCCCTACCACCAAGGGGTAGTTATTCTTATTTGTTTTAATCAATTACTCACCCCGTGAAGCCTTGAATTCATGGAGGTTGTGTTTTGGTCACATTCCTGATCCAATATTCCAATATTTAATTAATTGAAGTAAATATGAGGCCAAGGCAGAACTATATATAAACTAGAAAAAGTGCTCCTTGGAGCACAGGTCTCCGCCAGGTCAGGTAGGTTATTGTGGCCTCCTGGTGGCGCTAAAATAGGCCAATGTGAAAAGGGTGCCATTTCTTCCTCGGCCTAGTGGGAATGTGTGTGCATTCATGATTTGAGGCATTTTGTTGCAAAAATGTGTTTTGCTAAATTAGACCTGCTGGTGGCGCTATAACAGGGCAATGTGAAAAGGGTGGCATTTCTTCCTCGGCCTAGTTGGAATGTGCGTGCAAATTTTCACGGAAATCGCACGCTGCGTTCATGATTTGAGACATTTTGTTCAAAACGGACCAATCCTGCGAACTTTGGAAGCCAACCTTAACCAATCAGGATGGAATATTAAATATCGGACAGATCCGTCTTGATCACATGACTATAGAGATAATGTGTACCGATTTGCGTGATGTTTGGATAAAATCTGTAGGAATAATATCCAAAAATGGGTTTTGCACAAATCGGCCTCCTGGTGGCGCTATAACAGGCCCATGTGAAAGATTTGGGGCAGAGGTTCTGAATTGGCATCCAGGGAGTGTGTGTGCACAGTTTCGCAGCGACCGGGCCAACGGTGCCGGAGATTAGCTGCTAACGGACGGACAGGACACACGGACGGACGGACGGACACCCACACACGGACGGACGGACAGGGGGTAAAACATATTCTCTCGCCATGCCTTTCGGCCTGGCGGAGACAACAACTCTCAGTGTAAACACTGGGAGATCTTTTAAAGAAGCAAATCTTTTAAATATAGAATTGCTCTTGTCAATATCGGCCTCCTATTTACTTTGAATTATGAAAAATATTGGAATATACAGTAGGATCAGGAATGTTTGCCTCTGAGATGTAGTGGAGTAGAAGTAAAAGTACTGAAAATTGGAAATGCTCCAGTAAAGTAAAAAAAAATACCTCAAAATGGTACTAAACAGTACTTGAGTAAACGAATGTAGTTACTTTACACCTCTGCTTCAATCTCGGGACTTCACCTATATAAATAAAGGCAAAAATAATAATAATCATCTACAGGGTTTTACTAAGATTTTCAGGCTTGCCGGAGCAACGCAAGCTGAGCACCTTGATGTGCTGTCATCACATGCAGATGCGGAAGCAGATGTAAATAACGCACCGATGCGCACACACACACACACACACACACACACACACACACACACACACACGCTCCTTAAAGAGCCATGGTGTAGAAATGTCATCCTGTGTGCGTGTGCGTGTGCGTGTGCGTGTGCGTGTGCGTGTGCGTGTGCGTGTGCGTGTGCGTGCACGTGCGCATGCGTGTGTGTGAGAAGACCCCTGCTCTATAGGGTTCTCTGGGGGTTCAGGGGTAAAAGACTAGGGTTTCAAAGCCTCCAGCTGGACCTGGCGCTCCAACACATTTCTTTGTGCAGGAAGGCAGGTGGGGAGGGTTATCTCTGCACTAGTCCTCCAGGTTGGCCAGGGGGCCTGTTCAGTTCTCATGCTGTCATTTTGCCAGTAGAACTTGTAATTGGTATTAGCCTATAAGTCTTAAGAACTTATGGCTTGCATGTGAGGGCCTGTCTTGCATTTTGGCGCCTATAATGACATGCCCAAAATAGTGACACCAAGGGTCATGTGCTTAACCCAGGGCAGAAAACTAGGCCAAACATCTTTGTCCAAGAGCCACAGCATTAACTAAGTATAATCCCGCATTTCACCAGAAATGCAACCGCTTTAACCAGGCAACTTCACTTTGGAGTTGGAATGCCATGATGGGTTTTTCCACTTACCAAAGAAACTAGTACACAGAAAAATGAGTCTGGGGGGGCCTGTTCAGTTGGTTGTGGAACTAGGAGGAGTGAGAAACTACACACTAGGTTAATAAGTTATTTGTTAATAAGTCAGTGACGAATAAAACCTTCTTGATTGATTCTTCTTAATTCTACTTGATTCTTCTTGATTCTACACATGCATCACGTCCTCTTTGGGAAACTCCTCACCGCTGGGTGAAAATAAGCAGCCTTGATGACATGCGTATTGGAGGAGACACGCGATTGTCTGTGCTCTATCCCTTAAATGAATTGAATTGACCAAGGATTTTGGTCTGTTTTGCTTGTTCTGTCAAACATCAACATTGATGATGATACTTTATAGTAACCCATACTCTTTCAAACAATAGTTAGGAATTGTGAAAATATGTTGTTTGAATATAACAATTTCATAATATTTTTCTGAGGGAAAACATTCCAACAACCCTGTTGTTAGTAAGTATAAAACATTGTACCTGAGTAGTACTGACATTACATGTGTTGTCAACAATAAATGTATACCCAACGGTTATAGTTGAGATCCAATGAGATTCTACTGGAACTGCATTTCAGTTAGACACTTTCACCAGGATTAAACATTTATTGCAATGCTATTGCATTCAGTTTGGCAGAGTGACTCCGAATAAGCATCCATTTAAGAATTAAGCCCTACAAAGGCATAAGTTTAAGATACACAGATATAACATCATAAAATCCACATAATCATACATTTAACTTAGATGGCACAGGAAGAGGCAGCAGACAGCTGCAGGAACAGAGCTGTGGCCAATGCTGAGCATGAAGAGTGAACTGTGTTCTGATTAGAAAGATGTACCACGGTCAGGGGTGCAATGCTCACTGGACGGCCTTGCACGCCGTGCCGGAACCTATTTGACCAGGAGCACACGCAGGCACACGCATAGATTTAAAGGTATAGTTGGCAACATTAAGCCTATATTTGAAAAATACCTCTATATATATATTTTGCATTTTTTCCCCTCTATCAGCCACTATATAATGATGCTGGGGTGTTTTCCTGCATTGAAAAACACTCCTCTTTCTGAAATCCGTATTTTCCCTACTATTTAGGTTACACATCCGGGTATCCGGTCCGTAAATTAACGCACGCATGTGCGCATCCGTGCGCGTCCGTGTCCGTGTGGACTTTTTACTTTCGGTTTTAAAATGCTCTCAAACTTCGTTTTTGATGCACATAATTTACTTTTCAGACAGCGTTTGGATAGAATTTAGTTGTTTAACTTCATATATGTGGTCAATTTGTCATGAAAGAGCCTATTTAAAAATAGAAATTCAGAGAACCGGCAGGGGCGGGCAATTCCGCGAATTGTATCCGAATAAAGTAACCTATATTCGGCATGGACGGTTTAGAAGTCTCCTTAACTCTATGGAAGTCCTCCGTGCGACACCCCCTGGTGGTCGGGGAAACGAACTGCTGGATTTTTTTTCTTTGTTTATCTCTGAATCGCCTACAATCCCTTTAAAACTACTTTAAATTCGCACCTCAACAAAGTTTTCAAAGGCTCCCGACTCACACCTAGCGAATTAACATAGGAATAAGCCTATAGATGCATATCAATTGTCCATTGTGTGACTTGCTGTGTAGGTGTTAAGCGACGTGCGCGTCTCGTCATTGAAATAGAGTGCAAGAACATACCAAATGAGCATTGCATGCCTGACCATGGTCCATTAGCGAATGGGAATGAGGGGAGCCGAGTGAGGTTGAACTAGCACTTAGCACTTGCCCTAGCCTTGACGACCTTGCAGGATTATGGAAAGGCTAAAATGTAACTTAGATAGATAGCATGTTATGTCGACAGATGCCAGGTCATTGTTGGCCTGGCATCCCATAGTGTGTATAGTTTCAATGTAGGCTGATGATAGGTTCTTGGTTTACGTATGTATTAGTTATTATTAGATTTGTGGTTTACTATGTATTACTTTATTATTAGATTACTATTTTTATGCATTTGATGTATTATGTGTATTATGATGTATTATGATGTATTATCTTGTGTCCTTGCTTACTGTAAATCGCTATGGATCAAGAGCGTCTGCTAAAAGCCTAAACTGTAAACTGTTGAACGTGGAGAGACCGCCGTGGGTGTATATACTGTATGAATTAACTTGTTAGTGAATGAGAATGAAGGAAGAGTGAGGTGAGCATGATTGCTGTGCCTACCTGAACTATTGCGATGCTTGGTGCATTTGGGCTTTGGGTAATAATGCAAAAACTAAAATATCTTAAAATGTATCAAAGGTAGATTAAAAATGCAATTGTTCTGATGTCAAAAACAAGGTTATATATATAAAAAAAACATCATTAATGCATTACGATGTAGTTATTACTGTGACAGGATGTTTGACCATTTGCCTTGCTTCTGTGTTTCTTTAAACATGCTGAGACTGCACACATAAAAAAATATATATATATATATATTATATGCAACAATCCATCCATCCAACCATCCATCCATCCATATCCGCTTATCCGGAGTCAGGCCATGGTGGTGACAGTTCTTCATACTGCGGTATCCCGAGGCATTGCCAGGCCAGCGTGGAGATATAATCACCCCATCCGGTCTCTGGTATGCCCCATGGCCCTCATCCCAGTTGGACGTACCCCAAGGACCCAGGAAGCAATCCGTAGTAGATGCCAAAGCCACCTTAACTGGCTCCTTTCCACATAAAGGGTAGACCCGTGTCTCCCTCCCTTGTCACATGTAACATTATTGCAATTTTTAGAATAAATTAATAAACATGTCACTTACAGTTGCACTGACTTATTTGACATATGCCTGTGACAAAGATGAGAAGGAAAAGAGAGAGAGAGAGAGAGAGAGAGAGAGAGAGAGAGAGACAGAGAGAGAGAGACAGAGAGAGAGAGAGAGAGAGAGAGAGAGAGAGAGAGAGGGGGGGTGGTCTTGGCTTTCTTCGTAGACCTGACAGAGATGCTGAATGAACTGAATTTACAACAGGGGTATAAACCTTCATGATTGGCCCAATTCCAATCCGCTCCCTTACAGACTCGCTGACTTTGGCGCGCGTTCATGTGAAGTCTGCGAGGCCTTGAGGCTGAAATGGGTAAGGGCAGGTCTTCGTTAAGAGATATAGTCTGTGACCTTGGAGGGCATGCGCTCTTTTAGCTCAAAACACATGCCGAGAAAGGCCTGACTTCTAGGTGAAAGGCGACAGCTTGACACCACAATTGAGCTGCACAAAACCTCATCATAAGAAAAGTAATATGATTTGGGCTTATGCAAATTGTTACACATACAAGTAATTATTAATTGATAAAGTAGATAAAAACAGACCTATCAAGTCCACCCTGTTGTAACAATTGGAATACGTCAAAAGAATCAAAAGGTGATCAAGTCTTTTACCCCATGACATTATCCAAAAGAAAGAGACGAGAATAGGCAGACCTTACATTGCTGAGTGAATAATGAATCTAGAGTGAAGCGAAAAGGAAGAAAAACATTAATTAGATTACATACATACATACATTTAATTTCTTCTAATTATTAAAGGACTGTATATTGTTATAAAGGACTGTGATTTTTAATTGAAAGATTAAATGGGTTCTATTTTTATTTATTTTATTGAAAGAAAGGACACCACATCACATGTTCCCGAAATGTACTGAAAGGAGCAGGTACCCTGCATCCTGCCAATAACTTTACTGTAATTATAAACAATATTAGCAGATTTGTCTTGTGGAATGGTTCCAAATTAACCCCACAGTATGATCTGAGCAGCGGAGTAACATCACAGCTGGGCCCGAGCCACCTTGAAGCCAAGGGCAGAGGAGAATCCTGAAGTCTGATAGTGGTTGTGAAGCCGTGTCTGGTTCCCCTTTCACAGCCTCAGCCATACGACCTCATACAGCCGCCGCCACGGCTGAGTCACCATGCATTCACAACTTCACAACTTCACAAGGTATAGATGTCTACAGTTAGAAAACATGTGATAGCCTTGCACCAGTGATAGCTTCATGAGTGCTATCATGCATTTTAATTTATAGCACTAACCGAACATTTGATGGGTCAATATATGAAAATAAATTAAAAAATGTAAATATATCAGAATGAATCCACTATTAAAATGGTGATGTTATCTTTATTAACTTCGCACCCCCCCCCCGTCGACATATACATATACATACAAATACATATACATATATACTTCCCTTCCCTTTACCCCATTGTTGCGTGTTGTTGGGATGTATATGTAAGCAACACACACACACACGCACGCACGCACGCACGCACGCGCACACACACACACACACACACACACACACACACACACACACACACACACACACACACACACACACACACACACACACACACACACACACACACACACATAGGGCAGACAGAGACATGGTTATTAAATCATGCAATAAACAGATCTACAAGGGGAGAGGAAGGTCAATTTTTTTTATCAAGTTCATCTACAACAGCCAGGTTGTCCGGCATGGGTGGGTTATCTGATGACCCCCCAGTTAGTCATGCCGGAGACCATGCTGGTCTTTGAGCCTGTGGCTCAGGGTTGGTGGCAGTCTGCGACCCTTTCGGCCATCTTAACCTATAGCTTGCCAATGTGTGAGTTTGAAAGGGAGTGCTGGCCTGGGCCGTAGCGTGACGGTCCAGGCCCCCTAGGCTGCAATGCCAGCCTGACAGCGTGTCGCGGGTTCGACTCCTGTTCCCGACGACCTTTGCTGTGTGTGACCCCCCCATCTCTCTCCCCATTTCCTGTCAGACTACTTTCCCTATCCCTCTCTAAATAAAGGCATAACAAAGCCCAAAAAAATCCTCTAAAAAAAAAAGAGAGGGAGTGCTTGGTTTGGCTGGGGACATTGACCACATGACCAACACTGAATTTTAGAGGCTACTCCAGGTCCGGGAGCTAGGTGTGACTGGAGTTCTGGGTCTCAGAGACATAGTTATAGATAAGATATTAGCCATCTGCTAGGAAATAAGTAGATATTATACAAACTACTCAGTGCTGATGTAATGGAATGCTGTTTAGGAGCTGATTCGATGGGATGCTGTAGTGATACAGAGGTCGCCTGGAGGCACAAGAAGCACAGGAGAAGTCAACGGTGGCAATTATGTATAGATAAATGGGATTTGGATAATGGATGGGGCTTCTACTATCATTTGTATCCCCTCTGTTGATACACACAATGTATTTGTGTGTGTCAAGGATTAAATGACAATTACTTTATATTTGTATTAGGGTTGAGAGATGCTGTTCCAAAGTAATAACACAAAAAATGCACCAGGGACCAGAAGACAGCAAAAGTTGTAAAAACTATGGAGACATATTAGTGAGTCAATCTTATGCGCTAAAGGTCAGGTCAAGGTCAGTCTTGCACCTCCTTCTCATCCAAGCATGCAGGCAGCAGATATGATCACTGGTTGATATGGGAATGACATGTACAGTATTCACCTCACCATTGACATGCAGCTGTTTGTTGTAACCTACAGCGTAGCAGGTATGCTAGAATCGGCTGGTACAGTTCTATGATTGTGCATCCCGGTGGGATCCATGTTATACAGTCATTCCCCAGCTGCAATGCAAAACCGATGCGAGGTTCAGCACTGGAAATGCAGGCAAAGTCCTGAGTGAAAGCGATGAGTGCCTTTTGAAGTGTATCAGCAGCCCTCTTAAAGTGGCTTCTGTCAACTGGGCCAAAGACATTTGAACACATAGAGCAGTACCTGGACACTGCACATCTCCATCCTACTGGCTGACAGTGGGTAGACAACTTAATTCTTCCGTTCCTACACTTCACATCCACCAATTTGAATGTTCAGAGAGACAAAGGTGATATATATTAACTTGTCACCTTCTCTCTCATGGAGCACATGATGAAGTACTTCTTCCTTGCTGGCCATGTGAAGCATGCTTGATATCTATAGCCTACCTGCTGAACATGCATGTGCTCCATGCAGTTGTGTAAAGTAAGTAACTAGTACATTTACTCAAGTACTGTACTTAAGTATAATTTTGAGGTATTTTTTACTTAACTAGGGTATTTCCAGTTTTCAGTACTTTTACTTATACTCCACTACAATTATTTGAAAACTTGATTTACAAGTTTCTTTGTAGATTTGTATTATTATTGCAAAACATGTACCAACATGAACCACTTCAACCTTATATACATTTTGGCCATTTGAAAATAGCCAATCTACAATGCATGTACATTTTGAATTCCGGACTTTTACTTGTAACAGAGTATTTCTACAATGCAGTATTGATACGTTTAATTAAGTAAAACATGTGAGTACTTTTTCCACCACTGGCTCCATGCCAATAGGCTAAGCCAGACATTATTGTTATTATGTTCACAGCTGTCTAATGTCTTTCAGGATATTAAGTGGTGTTTGGGTGACACCTGGTGGTTGATTTGGGTAATTGTCGAGGAGTTGCAATCTCGTGAGACTGGGGTAGCTTTTCGTCTCGCTTTCAACTTCCGAGCGTTACAATGCAGTGTTGCCGTGTCTGCTTTTTATAAGCGATTTTGGGCTTGTTTTGCTGTAAAGTTGCTTGTAAATATTGGTTAGTTGCGGGTTGCAGTTTTTTGGGCTTGTTTCTAAAGTGTATGCGCTTGTTTCCTAATGTTTTAATTATTATTTAAACCAGTGGTTCTCAAATATTTTCACGAACATGTTTTGTGCCAGCCAGGGAGCATTTTGAGTTGTTAGAATGTTAAAAAAATAAATAAAATAAAAATCCAAATATTCCACATATTATTGGAAGAGTTTTTGAAAATAGCTTGCAAAGCTTGTAGATTGGCTATTTTCAAATAGCCGATAGGTTTAAAGTGCTATGTGGCTTCTTTTGGGCTTGTTGTCCTAGACTTGGTTGCTTATTTCTTTCACATAATCTGGCAACACTGATCACAACGTTGTTGTTGTTAGCTCATGTAGAATAACTTCATAATATGATCTGTCTCAGGTAAGAATTATTATATTATTACATTATTACACATATAAAACAACTGACACAGTGAAGATTGACGCATTCTATACTGTGTATTCATATATGCATCTCTGAGCGTCTGTTATTGTTGTTTCATTATTGTTGTTTATTGGTGTGGTGTTCTAATGTCAACTACTGTTTGTCGATTCTTAGTGGGAAAAGTATCAATATTGCAATGTTGAAATACTCTGTACACTGTTTTACTTGAGTAAAATTACAAAAGTATTGGTATCAATATACTTAAAGTACAAAAGTAAAAGTACTCATTTTGCAGAATGTCCTATTTTACAAGGGTTAAAAATGTACAAATCTTTTGAAAATAGCAGATCTACAAGCTGACAACGTGAGCTTGTAGATCTGCTATTTTCAAATAGCCAAAGTATATAGGGATGAAGTGGTTAATGCATGTTATGTAATTATAATAAAAAGCTACAAAGTAACTAGTAACTAAAGCTTTCAAATAATTGTAGTGGAGTAGAAAGTATAATATTTGCCTCTGAGATGTAGTGGAGTAGAAGTAAAAGTACTGAAAATTGAAAATAATCCAGTATAGTAAAGATTCCTCAAATTTGTACTTAAGTACAGTTACTTGAGTACACTTAGTTACTTTCCACCTCTGATTCTACTAACACTGATAGAAAACTTTATTTAATTGAAGTTTTCTCTCTCCGTGGTTATTGTTGTATAGTCAGTATCCTATACTTTGTCTCAGTGTACTCTGACATTATAGAACAAATAAACAAACTGTTGGATACAGTCTGTTCCAACACTGCTTTTACACACACACACACACACACACACACACACACACACACACACACACACACACACACACACACACACACACACACACACACACAGTCATCACATGTTGGGAGGGACACATGACACATAGGAATTGTTTGTATCAACTTTCAAGGTTTAATTTGCTTCCAGCTGCTGAACAGCTGGAAGTACTTGTTCCCAGAAAATACTCTTTTTCACAAATGTACATTATTTTTCAGTTTTGATAACCCAAACGTTCTCTGACTGGCAGTTTATCCTTTACCATTGCACCATTTCAGGCTATTCACTGGACTTTAACCAGTGTAGGGTATATATTCAATGCATATTTATTTATTTTTCTATCTATTCAAATTTCTTCATGTCATTTCGTTGATACAAAAAATACAAATACAAATGTATACATAATGAATTAAAAAAAAAACTGCTTCTTGATTAATCGATTAACCTACATGAGTCGGTTATTGGTTCTAAATATAAGTTTCGATATATTTTTGGTTAATTGTCCAGCCCTAAATTATACAACATAACAAAATCATGGTAAAGTGGTAAACTGATTCATGTTTTTGATATATAGATGATGACCTGCACTAAGACCATGATGATGATGAAGAAGATGACAGCGAAGGTCACCACCAGGTGACATTTTGCAGTACTGAGGAGGAGGAGGAGGATGGTAAAAAAAAATGAGGAAGATTAGGGTAGATTGCAGACAGCTGGTGTTTCTGTCTAAAGGACATTCTGGAAACTTCCAGAGAGAAGGAACACTCAGAGTGGGACCAACCCAAACTGGTACATCTATTATTACTTAAGTACAATGTTGAGGTACTTTTACTTTTCTGGAGTATTTCCAATTGTCTATACTTTAACATCCACTTAGTTACTAGTTACTTTTCAGATATAAATTATTATATTATAAAACATGCATTAACCACTTCAGCCCTATTCTATACATAGGCTATTTTACTACTTTTACTTTTGGTACTTTAAGTATATTTTGATGCCAATACTTTTTTTACTCTCTCTCAGGTCTCAGTGAGAGGTTTTGTCGTCTGAGGGGCAACCTGCTGTTCATCATGAAGAAACAGGTGAGAGAGAAAGAGGTGTTTGGTCTCTAGACTCAGTTCTTGTATATTTATATTTAAAACCTACCAGTGTTAAACCCTCTTCAAGATAAAATGTTATTTTGAAAGGCAGCACTTTTCCCATACATATTGATATGAACGTGTGCATTTGAATGGTTAAGTGTTTTCTCCCACATCGTTTTGACAAGAATGGTATTGAATGATGTTTAACTAGAAAAAGTGCTCCTCGGTGCACAGGTCTCCGCCAGGTCAAGTATAGGTTATTGTGGGCCAGCAATGGTCGGAATTCGCCAATCAGGATGGAATATGAAGAATCAGACGGATCCGTCTTGATCACTTGACTATAGAGATAATGTGTGCCGATTTGCGTGATGTTTGGAATACATTTTAGGAGTAATGAAATAAACAGTTTAGCAAAAATCGGCCTCCTGGTGGCGCTTTAATAGGGCAATGTTAAAAGGGTGGCATTTGTTCCTCAACGTTGTGCGAATGTGCGTGTAAAGTTTCACCGCAATCGGACGCTGTGTTCATGATTTGCGTAATTTTGTTCAAAACGGGCAACTCCTGCAAACTTTAGATGTCAATCATAGGCAATCAGGTTGGAATATGAAAAATCAAACAGATCCGTCTTGATCACATGATAATAATAATAATAATAAACTTTATTTGTATAGCACCTTTCATGACATGAAATGCAGCTCAAAGTGCTGATAGAGATCATGTATACTGATGTGCGTGAAATTTTGATAAAATCTGAAGGAGTAATATTAAAAAATGTGTTTTACATAAGTCCTGGTGGCGCTATAAAAGGCAGATGTGAAAAATTCAGGGCAAAGGTTTTTCCTTGGCATCTAGGGAGTGCGTATAAAGTTTTACACAGATCGGTGCAGTTATAGGTAAAAACACAAATCGGCCTGTTGTAGCGCCACCATGAGGCTGATTTGAAAGATTTCAAGTGGCATTTCTTCCTCGGCCTAGTGGGAATGTGCGCTAAAAAATCGGAAATTGCACTCGTTGCACTTGTTCATGATTTGAGGGATTTTGTCTAAAACGGAGTACTCCTGCAAACTTTGGAAGCCAATCTTAGCCAATCAGGATGGAATATGAAAAATCGGAAAGACCCTGTTTGGTTTAATGACTATAGAGATACTGTGTATCGATTTGCGTGATGTTTGGACAAAATATGTAGGAGTACTGTAAAAAAAGAAATGTTTTCAAAAATCGGCCTCCTGGTGGCGCTATAACAGGCCCATGTGAAAGATTTGAGGCAGAGGTTCTGCTCTGGCATCCAAAGAGTGTGTGTCCACTGTTTCGCTGCAATCACGCCAACGGTGCCGGAGATTAACTGTTCACAGACGAATCCACAGACACACACGGACGGACGAACTGACTGACAGGGTGAAAAATGTAGTCTCGGCCATGCCTTTCGGCCTGGTGGAGACAAAAATCAAATCATGTGCTTCTCTGGATCCACATGGGAACAGCGTGACTCCAATGTGGATCTCTGCCTAAAAACGGACTTTACTGGCAGTGTGTACAAGTCATTAAAACCCGATCTGACTGGCAGTGTGCACAAGACATTAAAACCTGACCTTATTGGCAGTGTGCACAAGTCATTAAAACCCGATCTGACTGGCAGTGTGCACAGTAAAACCTGACCTTACTGGCAGTGTGCAAAAGACATTAAAACCTGACCTTACTGGCAGTGTGCACAAGAGATTTGGCACTGATCGGTCGTTTTGGTGAAAGACGGCAACAAAACGTTCAAGCTTTATTTTCATGTCAGTCAGTATGGTCATTGAGACTAAATCAAAGCATCTTATAACTGATAAAGCATTATGATATTCAGTCCTAATCTAGTTAGAATATCAGAAACCTTGACCTCTACTGACTGAGACCTCCCGTGGGTCAAGGACAAGGTCAGAGAGAGAAGGATGAAGGCCGGCTGGACACTGTGGGCACTGTGTCAGGCACCCGGAACTGGTAGTGAGCAAACTGACACTGTGGGAGCCAACCCAAAGTGCAGCTGGGAGGGGAAGGGGTTGCACCGCCTATGTAGACACACTCAGGGATCCAGACGCTGCTACATAGGCGGTGCAAACACACGAGCTAGCAACACTGCAGAGCTCTGGACCCTGATGGTTGATGTAGGCTAATCCGCACTCTCGCATCGCTTCACATCGCATCGCATCGCATCTCATCACATCTCTCTCTCTCTCTCTCTTTCTCTCTCTCTCTTTCTCTATCTCTCTCTCTCTCTATCTGCATGCAGGGCAGTGATCCAGTGGAAGTTCTGGTCTTGGAGAGATGTGATGTTGTGGAAGTTCCACAGAACAACAAACAGCTGATGATCAGTAGGAAACACACACACACACACACACACACACAACCACACACACACACACACACACACACACACACACACACACACACACACACACACACACACACACACACACACACACACACACACACACACACACACACACACACACACACACACACAAACGTACACAGTGCATGTACATTATACACACATCTACACTAGGATGTTGTTTGTTTGAAACACATACGTTTTGCTGTTTCTACTTCATCATCCACACTAATCCGGCGTTTCTGACTCCAGAGATCTTTAAAAACACTGCTGACCATGTTTAGTTTTGACAACTCTTGCGTTGCTTTGTGGGAACGGAGACCTTTTGAAAATAATTACACAGACATTAGATTCCAGGTTAGGTCTTATCATATCAGTAACAACATTATTTTTTTTGTAAATTAATGCCCTATTTGATCATACTACAGCGTCACACAAAAGTATAAAAAATAGCAGATCTACAAGCTCAAGCTGTATCCTGAAAAGTAACCGACATAGACGATATCCTTCCCCGATTCGTCATGTTGCTATACGTGCCCTTTTCCTGAAGAAAAACAGACAATGACTATACTAATTTACCAGTGGAGTGGTTAATTCAATGAATAAGGAATTACAGGCGTTGCTGACCGTGTTGTCTGCAGTATGCTAGCAGCTGTTATAACGTTACATTATATAGTATAAGCTCATAAAATGTGCCCTACATATGACCTTGAAAAACCCACATGTCTCTCTAGAGTATATCTGCATGTTTATGTTCTTAATAATAACATATTATTCTTTCCATTGCAATGCTATGCAATGGAATAAATTACGATTGTATTGAATGACGATTATATTGTATAATGGAGACGATAGCACATCCTCACAGGTCAAGTAGGAATTATGAGGGTAAATTATAGGCTAGTGCCCATCCAGGTTCATGCTCAAACTGCCACCATTCTTAGCTGCTGGAAAACACTTTTCTTATTGATTACAAGATGTCACGGCATGTTACCGGTTTGCCCGGCATTGTAGGGGTTATTGCATTGACAATGCGATCGCTTCTTGTCGTGACTCGTTGATCAACGTGTCCAGGTTTTGGTACCCAGCATTGGCCAGTTTATTGTATTGCATGGGCGAAATAGGCTCTTTCTCCCTCCCTCTCTCTTTCCCTCTGTGAAGTCGCTTGTAAATATTGGTAGTTGTGGGTTGTGTTTTTTTTGGGCTTGTTTCTAAAGTATAGTTGCTTATTTGGACTTGTTTCCTTAAAGGATCTACACCATGAATTAAAATAATAATAATAATAATAATATCATATTGTTTATGTCCCTCAAACGTTTTTCAAAAGGTTTGAGCCTAAATCAAGCCTCAGATATACTCATTCCAACTAACTTCTCTCTGGCTTATAAAGCACTTTCACCTGCAATACCACATTGTCCTGTTTGGCACGGGGCGCTATTGAGCCAGTTTGTATGCATGTTATCTCCTGGTTCTGTGTGGAAATAATAATTAAAAAAATATATATATTTCTTCTTTTTTTTGGAACTGAAAAACGGGAGGGATTGTATCCTGACGTGACGTCACGTCAGGGTGCAAATCAGTTTGGCCTGTTTTGAGACCAATTTACAGAAAACCCCAGATTTGCTGTGAAAGCCTGAGTGTTAAAAAAAAAACACACAAAAAAGAAGAAAAAGTAAAAATTCATGGTGTAGTCCCTTTAATGTTGTTTAAACCACTGGCTCAAACATTTTCATGTCAAGGACACCCAAATTAATATGTAGCTATTTGTCCATGGATCCGTCTAAAAATATTTTGTGCCAGGGACCCCCTTGCCATATTTGTGTTGTTGTTGTGTTCAAATAAATATTCAAACATTTTCACTTTTTCAAGATATTTTTTTTTACAAATAGCTGATCTGCAAGCTCACAATGCGTTGCATCGTGAAACAGAAATTGAAAACAAGATTTACAAACATCAACATTAATTTGGACGACACTGTCATTACAGAGAAGCTGGATGTGGCTAATCGCTTAAACATCTGTGGTATATGGTCAAAGTCTATCGAACGAAAACAGGTATTATCTCCTGAGTATTATAATGATGAACAAGGCTCCGGTTTCAGAAGTGGATTTATAATAGCCTGGTTCCAGACGAATCTGCCTTTGCAAAATTGCATCGCACTTTAGCCCTCGGCAGATTAGGTCTGGCCCCCCTCCATAGAGATTCCATTTCTCTCCCTCCGCAGTTGTGCGGAACCAACCAGGGCCCAGTATCCAAATGTGGGCGGGCTTATCACCTTATTTGGAGCAATGACGTACAAGGAAGCACTGCTCTGATTGGTTCGTGAAAAAGGAAGCACTGCTCTGATTGGTTTAGGTCTAACCAATAGAGTCTGTTTGGATCTTTTTGTAACCGCCCCTTGGAAAAAAATCTATCGTTGATAGGGACCAGACTATTATCCACGCAGTGTGTCGTGTGATATTGTCTGGCCACGCGAGGCTAGATTTATAACAATATCTTTATTGTCATAGAGGCAAAACCATCCCTTACTCGAATGAGAATAGTGCAAATTACATTACAACAAACACACCTTTTATACTGAACAGTAGGTATACCTTCATTTCTTTAACAATGAACTTAGACACGCCTTTACTTTCTCACCAGCCAATAACTTTGTCAGATAAAATGCATCTGACTCCACCTCTCACATCAGCGGGTTTTTTCAAAGAAATAAATTAGCACAAAACTTTAAAACAATATCCTTACAACAGTTATTTTGCAAAGGTATGACTTTAAAAATAGAAACTCATTATTCATCATTATGTTATCAGTTTATGTTAACCCAGAATAATAAAATAAAACAGAATTAAAATGATTACACTACAAATAGACTTTATGCATGATATCCAATAAAAATTTCATGACTATTTATCACCAAAGTTTTATTTTTACCTAATTCCTATAAATAATTTTTGAAGGGTAAACCAAATGATATTATTTAATATTTAGAAGTCATCAGTGGTGAGCTGTGGATTTTTGAACTATGGGGGCTATATTTTATGACGTCACGTGCGCACGTGCACGCGCGCGCCTGCATGTGCACGCGCGGGGCATGTGCACATAGCCACTCAGCTCAGTGCTAGTTGAAATACTGTATTCAACATGTGATTATTAATGTATTTATATTTCTTATTATTTTGTTGCATTGTTAATTTGTTGTTTTTATTTTTGTTTCAATTAATTAATTATTTTATTTTCCTTTTAGTTTTATATAAAAGCCCTTTACATAGATTCACCCACACATAAGTACTTAAAATAATCAGTCAACTTGTCTTTACTTGAATTACTTTTTTTTAGACTTAGGCCTACATTGCTTTCAAAACAGTGTTTTTTAAAACAAGTAAAAAATATAAAAAAATACCCTTTTGCTGGAGTTGAAAGCCTACTTTACTAAATGGGAACACTGTGAGCCCCCACCTCACGTTTAAAATACACTTTTTGGCCAGAAAATTTAATATTTCACCGGAATTAAAACCTGTTTTTGGTTACTCCACAGTGCCCTCTACAGATATGGTCAATGGAATTTTCCTATTGACCAGATTCTTCCTTCCGGTGAAATATTTTCTTTTCTGGCCAAAAAGTGTATTTTAGACGTGAGGTGGGGGCTCAGAGTGTTCCCACTTAATAGAATAGGCTTTCAACTCCATTAAACCGTCTTTGTTTTGGTGAGTACCAAAAGTGTATTTTTTATTTTTACTACAGACGAGAGGCTGCGCTACCGCGGTGCGAGGGGAAAGAATGGAAAGTACCATAACGTTAAGGAGAACTCCTTCTAACGCTATGGACCAGAGCTAGACAGGGATAACTTTGTAGCTCTTGTGTCCTCTGATAAGCGATTAACCCTTTCACACTCCATGGCTTTTCTAGAGTAGCCTAATGTTATGCAAAGCAGCCAGGTTGAGGCCATTGTTTAAGGTGTTAAAGACGGCTCGCCCCTGACGGTGCGTTGTTGTGTTAATGATTGACGGCTCGCGGGCGGCTGACGGTGTGTGCTCGCGCGTGCATGTGGAGCTGCTCGTGCATGTGGAGCACGCGCGAGCCCCCAGCCCCATAGTGTCAGAACTAAGGGGTCGCCGACCCCCCCCTAGCACCCCCTTCAGCTCACCCCTGGAAGTCATGTTTCTTCATCCAGTTATACATTTGACCATTCTCTGTAACTCTAAACAAACTCAATGAGTGATCATATTTAACCCAAGATACTATTATATTTCCACCTAAAGTCTTATTTACCTATTTTACAGTTTTTTAAAGGATCTTACATTTTACTATTTCTCATCCTAAGTCTACTTTAGAAAAAGTTGCAACCTAATAATTAGACTCATTTATATTAGCTAATTTACATTAGCTAAATGCTTAAGCCTGGTGACCTTTGGTTTTTCACAGTCAGGGAAAGATACTGCAACTCAACTCTATTTTATCTTACTTATCTTATCTATTTCCTTACAAACTTGCTTTTTGGCTTCCAGCAACTGTCTTGCTCGCCTGGGGAATCAGTAGAAGAGAGGAACTCATGATTTGTGCTATTTACATTGGTGACCACCCTCTGTTCTCCTTATCAAAGTAGTTCAGTTCTTGGAGCTTCATCAGGTGATGTACTCATCACACCTTTCAATGTAAATGTGAGAACTGATTAGTCTTTTGTTAGGCAAACTCAGTCACTTTTTGCTGGCACAGTGGACTTTGAGTGAGACATCAATTTATTTAACCTAGTTGCTTATTATTAAACCAATGTGTTATAACAAAATAACCTGGTAGTAATATTCTCATGTGTAATAACTACTTTTAGTCCTGGATATACCACACATCTTTACAACCATAGCCATAACACTGGTTAACATACTGCCCTCTCACTCTGGGCTTTATGGTATAAAGCACATCTAAGCATTCTACAAAAATCTAGGTGTACGCAAAGATGATTTTAAACTCACCATGGTGACAACTGATGATGTGTTTAAAAAATTTAGCGCCCTGCAACAAAACAAGGCCACTGGTCATGACAATATCCCCTCCAAATTTCCCAGAGACTCAGCCGCTTCCATTGCTCCAATCATTGCCCACATAATAAACCTCTCCATCAAACAGGGGCGTCCCCCAAGATTTCAAACTTGCGAGACTAACCCCTCTGTACATAAAAGGAAGCAAATTAGACCAGGGCAACTACCGCCCTATTTCTATTCTTAGTTCTATCTCGAAAGTTATGGAAAAAATACCTTAAAATGATTGATACACTGTGGGGTTATACGTTAACGTCTCCAATAGTTTCGCCTGACATTGAAAAGTTCTTATTGTAGATGTAGCCTCAATGCAATGATGTCATCAATTGTCTGTCTGTCTGTCTGTCTGTCTGTGTAGGGTTCGAGAACGGAGATCCCTCTCTGTACGTGGGCGTGTCCAGCCCCCAGGAATGTGCGTCCTGGATGGTCGCCCTGGGCAACGCTAACACGGAGAGCCTGAGTCGACGCATCGCACGCCTGCGCACGCTCATACACACACACTCTCACAGACACACAGAACACACACACTCTGCTGTCTGGCACACTCACAACACACACACCACCAGCTGCATGGAAGACGAGGGAAATGCAGGTCAGAAAGTGTGTGTGTGTTATACTGTACAAGCATGTATTTAATGTTTAAACATTGATACAGAATGTGATAACGGCTGTTCACACCAAGCAGGTAGTCCAGGTGGTCAAACGTTTTTGACAAATCATAACATTTTTGTGTCATTATATAAAATAAAATTGACAAATAGTCACGGTTTTTAAAAAATATAAAAAACAGCCGCTCTACAGCGCTATTTTTGCCATTTGTCATACAAGAAGTATATAGAGCTTAAGTCGTTTGTATTTGACAAACACAAGAGTGTGCATGGGGGATCTGGGGGATCTCAGCTTGCGTCAGATGTAAGAAAGGGGGCCTCCAAGGAAAAAAGGTTGGAACCATTGCTGTAAATGGTTTGGTAATACTCACTGCTGAGGACATAGTGGAGTTTATCTGGACACAGTTGGAGTGACTAAAGTGACTAAACTAAATAACACCCAAGCATTCAGTGTAACCCTCGGTAACCTAGCCACGGGTAACGACGAATGACCAATCTATATCAATACTCTGTGAATGAGGTATCTGTATGTGTATCTGTTTTAGGTACATTTATCATATATGAAGTTGTATTTGTTTGTTATTCTCTCCTGTTCTGACATGTCATAGAGATAAACTTAGCACTTTTATGTTAACTAGAGGTTCGGCCTTCATATCTAGAGTTCAAGCTGCTACGCGGCCCTCACACCTACGCCGCACCGCCAATACGACCAACATGTCTGAGTCATAGTGTCGGGGGCTTTGTCAGAGTAGGCGTTTATAATTTTATAAACAATATTCTAACCTAGTCTGCGTTGCTGGTTATGGGTGCTTGGCACCCGAAGCACCCACTGAAGCTGTGTTTATCTGGTTTTCCTCTGTGTAGACGTTCTGTGAGACATCAAATGGTTCTAGGTGTGTTTTGCTTCCTTTGAACCAGATAAACTCCACTGTGTCCTCAGCCGTGAATTCCACCAAATCATTTGGTAATGTTTAAAACATCAGCCTATATTCTAAATGTGTAAACAATTAACCTTTTAAGGAAAAAATAAGTCCTGTCAACTAGAAATAATGTAAAAAAAGACAAACAAAATTATATAACTTGATATGTCATAGTTGCTGATGATTTGATTTGTCATTGTCTGGCCACCAGGTGGAGACAATCCCGCTGCTAAAGTTTCCCCACTGGATCTGTCCCTGGGTCAGTGTGATGAGCTTTATTTCTGTTTCATATAGTAGCTGTTTTGGTCTTTACAAGATTTATTGTGATTTTATTTTCAAAAGGAAACCATTAAAAATTAAATTTAAAATGTTCTTTCCCTCTCTCCCCCTCTGTCTGTCTGTCTGTCTGTCTGTCTCTCTTTCTCTCTCCTTGTTCTCTCAGAGTGCAGAGGTCTCGTTACCGTGGCAGCCAGAGTTCAGGTTGAGGTGTCTGTCGTGGATGAAAACACACACTCACTTAAACACTACTGCTGCACTGAGACGGTGGAGGTACACACACACACACACACATACACACACACACACACACACACACACACACACACACACACACACAGACACAGACACAGACACACACACACACACACACACACGTATATTTGGGAAAAGCTAACAGTGAGAGCAGGGGTATCAAACTGACGGCCTCAAGCAGCGAGTCTGGCTGCTTCTGAAAATGAGTCTTGTGTATCTGTACAAAAAGCTCTAAACTCAAGTACAAAAAGCTCTAAACTCAAGACTTACTTGGGCTGAAGATATGGGCGAGAGGCCAGCATGAAAGTCCATAAACAGAAAATAGGCTCGCACACTGACACTGACAGATGAACAGCATCAACACTGCTGCAGTGTTGATGATGGTCTGAGGACCGAAACGTCCACGTCCAAACGTCCACACCGAAACGTCCTACTTAATATAGTAAAATACTATATTTCTGCATCCAAGTTGATTTGTCAGTGTGCAAGCCTATTTTCTCTGTATGTATCTGTACAACAGCTGTTCTCTGGCCATTCTTTTGTTGCTATCTCTCTCTACTGTCTGCAGCTTGGTGAGTAGCCTCCTTGAGAAAACAATAGACAATAGTTAACCACTGCACGCAACTCCAGTCAACCCCTCAGTCTGTCCCAGAGTGAGCCAGTTCATTTCTCCGCTTTGCAGTCTTTAAAGTCTTCACTGAAGTGAAAAAACAAACGCGTTCCCCAAGCCATCATTGTACTGTAGCGCACGCACACACACACACACAGACAGACAGACAGACAGACAGACAGACAGACAACTCTGTACTGAAAATCCTGAAATCTTTGCACATCTCTCTGCTAATACACCAGATGTTGTTATTGTCAATGAAGGCTCCAGATCAGTTCCCATTCTTGAAATGGCCTGACTGCACCTTTGACTCTAGCTTAGAGGAAGCTTTTATGACCAAAGTCATTAAATACCAGCCGCTCCTCCATACCATCACAGAGCTAGGCTATAGGTGCAATCTATTTGTGTTTATCTTTGGCAGCCTAGGACATGTACATAGGTTGGTTGTAAGAGGCTTCCAACAACTTGGGATGCCAAAAAAAGCAGCTAAACGGCTTGCAAAATTCTGTGGAATCTCCTCTACTATCGGTAGCCACCAAAAATGGCGAAGACGCTGTTACTGTACATTTTTTACAGCACATTGTAATATTTGTGTCCCTGTATTGTATCTCTTATGTGGACATAAGTAAGTGTGTGTGTGTGTGTGTGTGTGTGTGTGTGTGTGTGTGTGTGTGTGTGTGTGTGTGTGTGTGTGTGTGTGTGTGTGTGTGTGTGTGTGTGTGTGTGTGTGTGTGTGTGTGTGTGTGTGTGTGTGTGTGTGTGTGTGTGTGTGTGTGTGTGTGTGTGTGTGTGTGTGTGTGTGTGTGTGTGTGTGTGTGTGTGTGTTCCAGGCCCACAGGGAGGCAGTGTTTCTAACAGGCGTGTGTTTTCCCGTTGAGTATCCTCTGTTTCTTCACACCAGGATCAAACTCACGCTGTTCAGCATCAAGGACCACAGCACAGTACGTAATACAGTGTGTGTGTGTGAGGATCAGGGTAGCTGATGTGTACATGTGCAGCAGTACACACACACACACTCTAACCCTAACCCTGACCCTAGAGTGACAAACGGAAAGGGTGAAATGGAGAGAGAGAAAAGAAGAGATTGAAAGAGAGAGATTTATTCATTTATCTCTGACAGATTTCACAGCTTATAGACTAAATGAGGCAGAAACACACATACACACACACACACACACACACACACACACACACACACACACACACACACACACACACACACACACACACACACACACACACACACACACACACACACACACACACACACACACAGATGGACAATACATAATGTTATTATTGATATAATCATTTCACCCCTCCACCCCGACCCAGCCCCCGCCACTAATCTCCATATTTCCCATGATCCCCAGCGGTTATCACTTAATCCTACCGGCAGGGATGGGAGGAGAGGAAAAGAGTAGGAGGAGAAACAGAAATAAGAGAAGAGGAGGAAGTTCACTCAGGATGGACGGAGCAAGAAAGAAGAGGAGTGATAAAATGTAGCTGGTCGGTTGGACTGTTTAACCTTTGAGGAGATGATGGAGTGAGTGAAAAAGAGAGAGAGAGAGAGAGTGAGAGAGAGAGATGGATAGATAACTGAACAGAGAGAGAGAATCCGACAAACAGACAGACACACAGACAGACAGACAGAGACACAGACACTGTACATGATCGCTGGATGGAGTTTTTGTTTTTATCTTAAATAATTTGAGGTTTTCAAACAAGTGATTGTTATCTATTTTGAAAATATTCTTGTTTTTCCGAAGGAGAGAGAGGGGGGGGGGGGGAGAGAGAGATGTCTAGTGAATAAAGGACTAAAGATTTGAGATCAGATAAAGTGGTTATCTCATATTTTATAAGGAGTTTTTTGTAACTAGATAGACATCGTAGGACAGACAGACAGTAGGACGGTTTTGCTGTGTAATTGAGTTGTAATTCTGGTGTCTCAGAATCAGTTTTATTGACACAGGTTTACAGGTGTGAATCAGTTGTTGAAATTTGGTTTTGTTCAAGCTCCATCATTTACTCCTAGTCACACTACGTTGTATAATTATTGCATCATAAGAGCACAGAGGCAGGGATGGTGTTAGTGATCTGGCTGTTGACACAAACAGGAAGTAAAGAGGACGTTGATGAAGCAGGAAGTAGATATTAATGAGGAAAAGGTGTGTAGGAGTAGAGGGCAAGAAACATGGACCGTCCTGACTGGCTGTTTCCTTGGAGAAACGAGGAAAGCGCCCCCCCTGGACGGGTACGGTAATACAGATAGATTCACACAGCCCGACACTCTCACACAACACACACACACACACACACACACACACACACACACACACACGGTTGCCCATGAACTATCATTCTAAAGACAGACGAACACATATAGAGGCTATAAAAACATGCTAAAGCTGAGAATGTCTTCAAGAATTGTGTGTGTGTTTATCAGGTTTGCATAGATTAATTTGTAACGTGTAATCTTAAAAGCCCCTTGTTCTTGTTTTGTGTGTGTGCAAGCTAGGAAATGTTGCAACCTCACATGTTAACATCACAATGTCTCAATGTCCACAACATCATTTTCTTTCTTTCTTTCTTTCTTTGAAAGAATAGAACAGATTAGTTCTGAACTTCTGACTTTGTCCTGACGGTTGCATTTGTTATTTATTTACAATCTGTCGTGTGTGTGTGTGTGTGTGTGTGTGTGCGTGTGCGTGCGTGCATGTCAAGGTAATCCCCTGAGCTTCTGATTATCGTCATAGCAACAGAGTGATTCTAATTCTGTAGCTTTAGAGATTTTTTTCAAAATGACGACGACCTGTTTGACCTGGTTGTGTACACACACACACACACACACGCACACGCACACACTCAGGCTGTACTGTTTAATTCATGTTTGTGTACTTCCTGCTTCATTATCATCACAACAGACTGGTGACTCACACAATTTACAAATGCTTCCGTCACACAGTCTGTACAAAGGAAGTGCTGAAAAGTATACGGGAGTAAAGTCCCCCCCCCCCCACACACACACACACACACACACACACACACATCCGTTTCGCCTTTACACAAGTTACACAAGTTTGTCCTACTGTAGATCTGATTAATTGAAGCAAAATATAGCTTGCTGCTTAGCAGAAAGGAAAATTCTAAAATATAGTTTAGAGAGCCCGCCTGGGAAAGCCGAAGATCCAACGTTCGATTCCAGGCCGCCTTAGCAATGTGTCGAAGTACTAATGGCTTCTCACTGCTCCTAGTAGTTATGGGAATTGACAAAATGTGAAAAGCATTCACAAAAGCAATATTTGAATGAAACATATTTTTTACCATTTGAAAATACGTCATTTATATGAAGTGAAAGGGTTGTGTTTTATTTGAATGTCTCTCTCTCTCTCTCTCTCTCTCTCTCTCTCTCTCTCTCTCTCTCTCTCTCTCTCTCTCTCTCTCTCCCCCTCCCTCCTCAGAGAAGTTTTCGGGGTTTCACATCTTTCTCCATGAGAGATGTGTTCAGATCCAACGAGCCTCACATCTCTCTGAGCCTCAGGTAAAACACACACACACACACACACACACACACACACACACACACACACACACACACACACACACACACACACGCGCACACACACATAATTACTTTAACCAGTCAGTCATTAAAACTCTCCTTAACTCTTGACCTTTGACATCTTTCCACAATGTCAACATTTTCGTAGAGACATACAATAGACAGAAGATCGGGTTGTTGTTTCTTTGCCACGCTATTATTGATCCTCTCACATCAAAACAAATGGATTTAGGTTGAATTTTAAACTTCAGGTAAAAATTACACTATACATTTTTGTAGTTTATAACTCAGGTAAAAATAAGACTTAAACTCAGTGAATTTTAACTGGCTCTCTCCCAGAGAGGGACTCCCTCTTTCATTGGTGTGTCGCCCAGATTGCGCCTAAACCCCAACCTTTACAACAACAGCTATGCCTAAACCTAACCTTGACCCTAAAGGTCATTACACACCGGCGATTATGCGAATATACGCAAAATTCGGACTCGTTCCGAATAAATAAAAGACGCTTTTTCGCTTCGCTTTTTCGCTCCGTGGAAGCTTGCATTGACTTAATTTAAATTATTATTCGCATGAAAAAAATCGTCCCCGGTGTGTAAGGGCCTTAACCCTAACCTCACAAACACTATGCTTAACCTTAACTCTAACCATAACCTCACAAACACTATGCCTAACCCTAACCTTAACCCTAACCATGATCACAAACACCATGCCTAACCCTAACCTCACAGAAATGATACCTAAACCTAACCTAAAAACCATGTCAACCTGGGGGAAACACCGGAAAAAAGAGAGTCCACTCCCAGAGAAGTCCTAGCCTGGTAAACCCTCCCTCCGGAAATCTCATATCCTGGGATCAAATGGAAATGAGATTTCCGGAGGGAGGGTTTACCAGGCTAGAGAAGTCCCAGCTCTGGCTGTTGTTGTGATACCTGTAGCCAGATAAGGAAGTGGGACGCAAGGGTTTGACTCCGCCTCCACCCACAGCAGAGACTTCCAGATCACTTCCTGTTTTGACTCTCACTCTCTGCATCTCCAGATGCATAGAGTAGCAGGCAGTTAGATGGAGGGATAGAGAGACATAGATGGACAGTAGAAGAGACAGAGTCTGCGTTTGCATGATAACACCAGAAGCAAGCACTATTACACACTGATGTTGAGAGAGCGAGAGAGTGAGAGAGAGAGAGAGATTCACTTTTGTAGTGGAAGTGAAATGTTATGAGTGGTGACAGTACCAGTGTTCGTGGGGTCATGACGCACATCAATACTCTACAACATGACTGACAGGTAAGACTAACTAAGCATTGATGGTATCCTGGGTTTTGTTTGTTTTTTCTGTTTTATTTTAAGCATTGTCGTGCCACTCAGCTTTGACCCTGTGTGCCGCAGACCTTTGAAAGCGTGTCCAATCATGTTGCTGCAGTGAATGGTACAGAAACAGTCAATGTGTAGAGCATGAAGAACAAAGCAATAAGGAATTTGAATTGTAAATGTAAACATAGACTTTCAACTGGCTTGCAAGTCTAAACCCGTCGCTCAACTAGAGACTGGTAAGAATCCAACAGCCTTCGTTGCATCATTTGAAAATAAAATAAAATGAAAACTGCACTGCAGAACCAATGCAAAGAGTGTGGTCCTTCATATTGGGATGGTATTAGTACAGTGTTTTCACTGCAGTGGGCGTAGCTTTGTTCGCGGAGGTTTTCTCCACTGTTTCAGCAACTACATCACATTTAGATTTCCCCTGACCGTATTGATAGGCGGAGATCTCTGATTGTCTGTAAATATTATCTAGTTATTATCACAAACATAGTAGCTGCTCGAAATACTCAAAACAGGTGTTGTATTAATAAAGAAATGACTGACTAACTGGCTGAAGGTCTGTCTGTCTGAGTAACTGACTGACTGACAGCTTTGTCTGACTGACATACTAAAGGCTGCAGCATATACAAGTAACTGCCACTAAAGTGCTTGCCTCGTAAGGGCTTGCTGAATGGAGGAAAGTTTGGAAGAATGCAGAAACAAAACAAAATAAATCACGCCCACCTTGAACATCTGTCCAGTTAAACACGATGTTCTGTCAAGCTAGCCCACTTGGCTAGCTAGAACATCTCGAGGGTGCAAGAAAAAGTTCTGAAAGGCACTGCAGAAAGAAGTTCTTAATGATGTAATTTTGTTCTTATTGACCCTACCCGGAAGGTCGGTTGGAGTAAGCTGCAACCATAACTGTGTGACTTTGACATACCGGTAATCTAGTGACTAGTTAGCTGACTGAGTGGTTTGCTGATTGTTTGGTTGACAGGCTAATTGACATAATTGACATTAATCTCTCTCTCTTTCTCTTTCTCTTTCTCTTTTTCTTTTTCTTTCTCTTTCTCTTTCTCTCTCAGGACCATGGATGGAGTGAGTGAGGTAGGGGAGGTGAAGGTGGCCAAACTACATATGGAGGGAGAGAGAGAAGACAACACCCCCTCTCCTGGACCCCAGGTGGTGAAAAACAAACAAATCATTTGAAAGTGAAAATGAAGAGAGAGAGAGAGGGGGGGGGGGGTTACACTGAATTCACACATTAGCAATATTCCACTTCCACGTTCTGAGAAAAAGGCGAGGTTCAATGCATAGTCTATGGCGAGGAGCGACCACCGCTTTCCCCATCACGGCAGGAGGGTGAAGCAGGCAAGAAGTGGAGTGGCAAAATTGGGAAAAGTTCAACTTTGACACAAGCGCACTGTGCTCGTGCACAGTTCCATATCGTCTGTTCTCGCATATTGAATGAGCCACGCTTAACGCTATAACAGCCGATTGAAACGCAGTCATTCTCAAGTGCACACTGCACTGCTGAACACCATGGAGGTTTTCTTTAGTGAGGTGAAACGCAAACGAAAGCCTCCGGGAAGTTGCAATTTGGATCTTCATCTATGTGGAGCACGTTTGTGGTCATTATCTGCAGAGACGGACGGTAAGAAAGTCGGTGAAAATGTGCTCTGCAACACAGAACGCACTCAACTTAGCTCTGTCTGTGACCGAGACCTCCACTCCGAAGGCGCCATTGGGGCCGGGGAGGTGACACTCACGGCTAGTCTCAATGCCACGTTGAAATGAGCATAAATGAGCACTGGGGACAGAAATGGACTGTATATGGAAGTACCGAATATTGACAACTTAAGTTTTAAACTAGAACTTATAGATGTGGAATTAACAAAGATTGAGCGACTACGTGGTACTATTTCTTACCTAAAATGGACTGTTTACAAACAAGCTGCCAGAGATGAGCATGAGGTGTCTGTACCTCTTCTCCCTGTCTGTGAGCTTTGATCTACTCGGACGACTGGAGCTCTCGCTGGAGCACGACTCCCTTAGTTATGAGGGGCTCAGTCATACCTCGGACATGCCCGTTTAGCGGAAACCCGCACTCGTGATTTAAAGTTCTCACTCACCACCACAACCCTGTCCATCTATGTCTCTCTATCCCTCCACCGTCATTTGGATTCCGTAGAAGTCAGCATGTCATGCATGTTATTTATTATTTTAAAACTAAAGAGTATTTGAAGTGGTCAAACTAGCGATAGAATACATGTTGAATCTTCCAGAAAATCCTAAAAGATCTCAGATATTTCATGGGCGGCAGTGGCTCAGGGGTAGAGTGGCCGGATGGGAACCGTGAGGTTCCCAGTTCGATCCCGGGCTCCCCCAGAGTTAGTTTCGAAGTGTCCTTGAGCAAGACGCTGAACCCCTAATTGCTCCCGATGAGCAGGAAGAATGTAATGCACAATCTATGTAAAGCACTTTGGATAAAGGTGTTATATAAATGCACCATTTACCATTTATAAAAGCAGCAACGGTTAAAAGGCCTCATTCTGCAATTGCTTCAACTGGTTGGCTGTATGGTTACCAAAACATCATAATTCTACATATTGTGCTAATTGCTTATGAAACAAAGCGCTGGTGTGTGGGGGGGGCTTCTTTCACGCTGTTTCAGAAATCGCAGATTAGGACTTTATGGCCTGACAACAGTTTTCTCAGATTGTATTTTTTGCTTTAATCCATGAGCACTGCAGAAATTTGCTCGCTGCTGCTGGTGTGAATTCAGCGTCAGGGAGTAAAGGAGGGAGGGAGATAGAGTAGAAGAGAGATAGAGAGGTTTTAGGGAGGGAAGGAGGGAGAAAGAGATAACTGTCTTAATTCCCTTCTTCTTTTCTGTCTGTCTCTAGGG
The DNA here is from genome assembly GCF_963280865.1 of Gymnoscopelus braueri. Lineage (NCBI taxonomy): Eukaryota > Metazoa > Chordata > Actinopteri > Myctophiformes > Myctophidae > Gymnoscopelus > Gymnoscopelus braueri. Next base: position 37,517,292 of record NC_137620.1, on the reverse strand, counting down.
TTCCATGTGTGAGTCATTACATGGCTCTGAGTCTGTCCACGACAGGAAGGACAGAAAGAACAGTCCAATGATGAGAGCCTGTGAGAGACACCACACACACACACACACACACACACACACACACACACACACACACACACACACACACACACACACACACACACACACACACACACACACACACACACACACACACACACACACACACACACACACACACACAGGGGCGGACTTTAGGAGCTGGGGGCCCGTTTCAAGAGCTAATATGGGGCCCCCATATACCCCCCCCCCTCTTGTGGTGGACAGCATGCATCTGCTTGGGAAAGCTTCGAGAAAGTAGATTTAAGTATTTGTGATGATCATTGTGCGACTGCACAATGATCATCACAAATACTTAATACCTCAGAGTCTTGCTTGTGCATCGCCCTCTCGTTTGAAAGAGTCTGTGGCATATTTTAACTCTTATTAATACAAATAGTTCTGACTCATTGTTCAATATCGCGCGCTGCCATCTCTCTCGACAACTTCGCAGCAACAACGCCTCTCCTCTTCTGTCGTCCCTTCACAATAAAGTGTCTCCCGTTGACCTCCCATGCCTCTTTTGCCCAGATACAGTATTATTAACAGGAAGTAGGTGTAACTTAACAGCGTAGGAGAGAGACGGGGCGAGAGAGAGAGGGCCTCGATGGGGTGGGGGCCCGTTTCTATTGAAACGGGTGAAACATAGCAAAGACAGACAGACAGACAGACAGACAGACGGACGATGACTGTAACAGCTACAGTAATACTCTCATGAGGGGTGTTTGTCAAAAGGCCTGAACACACAAGTTGATGTCGGGCAATCAGGTCGTCAAGAAGCGTAATAGTGCCTGATAATTGGTCACATCTTGTGCGGTGTGTCCTACGGCTGTCAATGTTTAAATATTAAAAATAAACAAACATTTGAACATGAAAGTTGAGGTTCGGATGCAAAAATAATAATAATATATTATCAAAATCTGCCTCGTGAGTTCTCTCGTGACCCTGGGCCCCAGTAAGTAACCTTGCACAGCAGCTGGCCACGTAATATCACAGAACCATCTGTCTGACTGCACTCAAGTTATGCCCCTCTGAGCTCTTTATTGGCAGGCACTCCACAGACAAGTTGAGACGATCCCCCAACTCAGCAGAATGCTGCACTGTATGCACAACACAGGAGTCGCATAACATCACTTTACGTTACAATACTACTTTATTATCAGCTTTCACTGAAATTTGTCTTGTGATAATACACACATTTGATTCAAAATGATATTGTATGTCAAGCTGAAAATGTCGATCCATGTGATAATAGTGGAATACTAGTTCACAACCAGACTCACTCGACCGAAGACGAAGAGAGTGTGATTTGTACTCGATTCCCACGTTTAGAATGATCCCTCAGGGTAAAACGTCCCTGTTGTCACGTTTCTCTGAATTGGGTGCCTTAATTTTATTTTAACAAAAGCATTATAAAAGTGTAGATTTGACTGAGTCCTGTTTCATGTCAAGGAATAGATTGTTCCATATTCATCACAGCACAGGCTTTTATTTAAGCCAATAAATATAAGCCCAGGATATTTATTTAATGGTTAACCTAACCTTATTCAAATGAGGCTATAGAATAAGATATATAAAGTAGGAATCATTCATTTGATCTCGCAAGAGAGTGTGTTTCTCAGCGCTTACCACAACAGAGAGGCAGAGAGAGCGTCAATGTAAAAGTCTTTACATTTACTTTTACGGCAGACAATATTTTATATTATAAACAACTCACCGATCAGATCTCCTGACTTACTGGCAGTTAGTCAGGACAAGACAGCAGGTGTGCTCAGGCCTTAAAACACGTAAAGCTAGATGCAGTCAGGATGAAGAGTCTGTTATTAAATTAAAACAGTGTTTGCGTAAAACCAGGAAATGCCAACCCTTTTTTAGCTAATGTCTTTATTACAACAACATTGTTCTTATGAAATAGCTTTGTTCTTAATGGTGAAGATGATAAAGATCGCTATGTACATTTAGTTTTTTTATTACTGTAATCTGGCCAATGTCTAAGTTCACCTATAAACTGCTTCATAAGAACAATGTTGGTGCAGATTTACCAAAATAAACTTTTTTACATGCATATAGTATTATCAACTAATTTACATGGCACTGAAGTCTTGTCTCTACAAGGAGAAACAAAAGTGAGTCTTTTGTAGAATGTGAAACTATCGCCCCCGGCGCCTATTTCCACATTCCAACAATATGGAAAATTGCCAGTGGATTTACAGCTTTTAATGCTAGTGGGAAAACGTTTTGGTTGGGTTAATTGTCATGACTACTTTATGTATTAACCTGTTTTTGTGTGTGTGTGTGTGTGTGTGTGTGTGTGCGTGTGCGTGCGTGTGCGCGTGCATGCGCAGTGTTGCGTAGCTCTGTGTGTAAGGTGTACAGGTTTCAGACTGAAGACCACAGATGGATGCTGGTCAGAGAACAGATGTCAGAAACCCCTCTGTCCTTCAGTCTCCCTAAACAACTACTGGCTCTACTCATCCAACAAGACATGAAGAGGTACTGACACACACACACACACACACACACACACACACACACACACACACACACACACACACACACACACACACACACACACACACACACACACAGAGACACACACACACACACGCACCGTCTACCGAAATGTGCTTTTACATGCCTTGATCTCTTATCTCTCTCTTAACCAAGCGTTAAGCCTGAAGTTACTTCAACTTAACAGAGACTTCGCAACACGAGATTAATTCAATAACATTTAATTTAATTCAGATGGTAGTATTTATATGAATTAGGGGTGCAACAGCCAATCGAACGATTTAGCCACCTGAACCCTAACTATTCTGGTGGGAACAGTCGGCAGAAATAAACGATCTACAAGCTCACAACACGTTGCGATGTGATACGTTGTGAGCTTGTGATCTGCTATTTCTGACGAAGAGATTCGGTGTAGTAAGGAAACAAAAGCAGACCAAGTACAGTTGCAACTCAGGTCTCTCTCTCTCTCTCTCTCTCTCTCTCTTTCTCTTTCTCTTTCTCTCTCTCTCTCGCTCTCTCTCTCTCTCAGGGTTCAGGAGGTGATGGAGCTCGGTAACCTCTCACCCCACTGGGAGGGGCTAAGGCGTGATGTCATCTGCCACTGCAGCTACCTGATTGGCTGTTACCAGGAAACGCTGACAGAGCTCAACAGTTACAGCGGTGAGGCTCAACACGTTGGTGACAACTGTTCATCTTCTAAAAATAATACCTCCTATGCACTGTACAATCCATGAGCATTGCCCTTTTTTTCCATATATATGATATATACTGTATATATATATATGATCATTTTTGGGGGGTCGCGGCCTGAAAAGTTTTATTCTAAAGACTCCTCTCCTCTCCTCAGTGTCCAGTGGTTGTTTTAAGTCCAGCAGTGTGAAGTCAGACGGTCATCTTCAGTTCATTCCCACCAACCTGCACTCACAGAGGATGCAGGTGTGTGACGTCACACACAGCTCAGGTACAATAACGCGTGATTTATGTCTTTTATAAATATCATGCCTTCAAAATAATATATTGTTGCTGTCAGTTGGAAACCAGTCCATATATGTCACATACCGTTGTGGAAAAAAGAACCTGTGTACCAATGAATCGATTGATTGATTGAAGTACTTTATTTAGAAAGACGTGCAAAAAGTACATGGAAGTACAACCCATTGAGACCTGAAGCCGATTCTACATGTCTCCTAAATCTCAACAGTATTCTGAAAAACGTATGTTTCTATATCAGTGGTGCTGAATCTTGTTCCTGTCAATGACCCCCAAAATTATGTATTTGGCCGCGGACCCCCATCAAAATATTTTGTTCCAGGGACCCCCAGAAGCAAAGATTTGAGTTAAAAATGTTCGCTTTAAAAATATATATATTCAGAAGATTTGCACACATTTTCACGATTTTTCAAAAATAGCAGATCTACAAGCTCGTAGCGCGGCACTCGGTGCCGCGCTATGAGCTTGTATATCTGCTATTTTTGAATAGCCCACAGTGTAAAATAATGCTTTTTAGCTCAAATCTAAAAATGACACAGTTCCAGGTCTTAATGGGTTAACAATACAAGGTCCTCTAAACTGGATCGCCCATAAAAGCACAATGGCTTATTTAAAATGAAAGCCCCACGCACTCAAATCATGATGACATTTAAGAAAACAGACCGATATACACTACAGGTTACTGGTATGAAAAACAAGAAATATGTACAATAAACGAGGGGGGGGGGGGGGGTAGGTTAGGACTTTGACAGGGGCCAGTTTAGGATTGCAGCCTCCTGAAGGTATTCTTTCAGGGCATTTTTGAAAGTGAGTAGGGTTTTACACTCCTTTACTCCTTTTGGTAGGGCATTCCACATTGTTGTTGCATAGCATGAGAACGAGTTCATTCCCTTGTTAGAGAGCAGCTTGCTATGATGTGTGGGGATGTTTCTGGGTGTGTGACTTGGTGTTAATTAACAGACAGCGTGGCTCAGTGGGGTTCTGGGGGCAGGTGTTAATGAGAGTGGGCGCCGCGTCACCACAGCTGGTGCATAGCATACGTGGAGTGATTTGCAGGGTGAAGTGTTGGAACTGAGGTCATTGAAATGATGCCCAGCAATTTTTGAGCCTACGCGTGTTTTGCCAGGACTTGGCTGTTTGTTTCTAGAAGGTCACTATTTTACCAACATCACCACCAGTTTTCAGCAAGGACGACTCCAGCAATGGACTTTTTTTTTTGTCGTTTGTTTTATTTTTTTCATGTGAAAATCTTTGACTTTGTGTGCGAGGGGCGGGCCTTTTTGTTGACTTTTCACCAGCAGATCTGGCAGTTTGTGTGTTGTTTGTCCCTCTCACCCAGACTCAGTCACACAATGCACTGTCATTGTCCCTCGTCCTATTACCCCCACTTCGGCGCAACTACGTGTCTCGTCCAGGTGTTTGGTATGATGTCAGTGTGTGTGTGTGTGTGTTTCTCTCTCTCTCTCTCTCTCTGTTGTGTATTGGTTTCGTCCAGGGGTGTGGTATGACGTCATAACAGTGGGAGCGCCTGCTCACCACAGCCAGGCGTTTAAACATGGAGGTCTGCAGAGACTCGTCAACAAACACACACAGCACTGCAACAGGTGTGTGTGTGTGTGTGTGTGTGTGTGTGTGTGTGTGTGTGTGTGTGTGTGTGTGTGTGTGTGTGTGTGTGTGTGTGTGTGTGTGTGTGTGTGTGTGTGTGTGTGTGTGTGTGTGTGTGTGTGTGTGTGTGTGTGTGTGTGTGTGTGTGTGTGTGTATTATGTAAATATATTATGTGTATATATTATGTGTATATTTGCCTTTGAGATGTAGTGGGGTAGAAGTAAAAGTACAGTACTTGAGTAAATGTACTTAGTTACTTTACGCCACTGTATCTTTGTGTCTCCATCCATCCATGGTGCAGTGCTGTGTCCTACTCCCCAGAGGAGGTGTCCAGGGCCAGGGAGCTGCTGGCCAGCGTGGCCCAGCTGCAGCCTCTGGTGTTTGGCTTGTCTGAGGAGCTGCTGGGGGTCTGTGTGGAGCTCAGCCCTGACCTCATGCAGGCCACTGTAGATGGACTGATACACAAGGTGAACAAACTCATAACTAATACACAAATGAAGCGTCATGGTAGTTCAGGCTGGCACGGAAGTCACACTCATACATACACCCTCCAATGACACACACTCACCATCCTAATGGTTCAACGACGTGGTTAACCCATTCCATCCGGGAACGCATCTGTGTCATTTTAAGATTTCTTTGGCTATTCAAAAATAGCAGATATACAAGCTCATAGCGCGGCACAGAGTGCACAGAGCGCTTGTAGATCTGCTTTTTTTTGTATCCTGAAAATGTGAGAAAATCTTTGAAAATATATATTTTTAAAGCAAACATTTGTAACTCAAATCTTTGCTTCTGGTGGGGGTCCCTGGAACAAAATATTATGAGAAGGGGGGGGGGGGTCCTTGACATGAAAAAAGTTATATCAACATAATTTTTTTTTTTAAACTGTTAGGATTTAGATGACATTTGTAGAATCCCTAGAAGCAAAGATCTGAGTTCAAAATGTTTGCTTAAAAAAATATAATACTCAAAGATTTGCACACATTTCCACGATTTTTCAAAAATAGCAGATCTACAAGCTCGCTATGAGCTTGTAGATCTGCTATTTTTGAATAGCCAGTATAAAATAATGGCCATAGCTAAAATCTAAAATGACACAGATGTGTTCCCAGATTGAAGGGGTCAATAGACTAAACTACGTGGTCTACTTTAGCAATCCAACATTCACAGGCAGGGAGGAGAACCACAGACACTCTGTGTGCATCTTTGACTGCTTGATCCATACCTTTTTAGGTGAGAAATAGGCCATGCAGTTGCTCAATCTTGATTATGTCGTGTATTTGAGGCAGTAAACTGCTCCCCCCAGCCTCACGGCTTACGACAGTACTCTCTAACATCACATTTTACAGTCAACTCTTATACTCTAGGTAGCTCACATTACAATACAGGCGGGTACATTAGGTGTGTGTGGGGGCCAGTGAGAGCCCCCCAACTAAGTCCTTTGAACATTGGCTGACCTGATAAGCAACGTATGCCAGGAATTCTGGGTGTCACAATGGCCAGACCTGATGTCGTCAGGTTTAACAAAAGAGATGTAGATCACACTTCACAGCTATGCAGAGTGTCCTTGATTAGCCGACGCCAGGCTGGGTCTGAATCAATACATTATTCCTTGTTACTTTAGTATAATCCCTATCTGATTTTTTACTTGCATACTGTTCAATAACTATAAGCCATACGGGCTAATATACCACAATTACTTTCTACAACTGCTAGTTTAAAACTCAGCTATCAACATTCTGTACTTTTTCTGTTGAAAAATCTGGGAACCCCTTTTGGGGTAGTTGTACAGTATATAGCGAAAATTTTTGTTTTGTAATTTTTGATTAAATATTTGAAGTTTTTCAGAAAACAAAAAAAGGTCAGGTTTTAGAAGGCGTTTTTAGAATCGGCCTCAGGTCTAAATGGGATAATGAATACATTTGTGACTTTCATTTTCACTTTCCGCAAACAGACAGATGAGTTTGTGCACGCGCTCAAAGACGAGCTGGTACACAGCGCCCTGGGTTCTCTACACAGCCTCTGCCCCGCCCACTGCCACCGCAACGGCCACGCCCCCGTCGCCACGGGGAACGGAACGCTTCGGGGCCAACCACCAGCCAGTCAAGGGGGGCCACTGTCTCAATGGCAACAGGAGGCCGCTCGTCAGGACGGGGAGTATGACGAAGAAGAGTGGGCAAGTTTTGTGTGTGTGTGTGTGTGTGTGTGTGTGTGTGTGTGTGTGTGTGTGTGTGTGTGTGTGTGTGTGTGTGTGTGTGTGTGTGTGTGTGTGTGTGTGTGTGTGTGTGTGTGTGTGTGTGTGTGTGTGTGTGTGTGTGTGTGTGTGTGTGTGTGTGTGTGTGTGTGTGTGTGTGTGTGTGTGTGTGTGAGCGCGTGCGTTCGTACTCTCATGTTCATCAGTAAACCTTTTTTTTTATTCTTCTTTCTCTCTCGTGTGTTTGGGCTGTCAAAATTGCATATTTGTTATTTTTTTTTAAACATACAAACCTTAGAAACCTTTCCAGTTTGGAAACCGGATTTTTAATATAAAATATTGTATGCCGTAAAACTATGGTTGAAGTTGATTTGTTGGTGTTGAGAAAAGCACTCTTTTGCGAGCTCAAAAGAATGATTCCTACTGTACATATCTTATTATAGAGCCTCATTTCAATAAGATTAGGTAATACTATAATGGTTTAAATAGCCCAGGCTATTACTTTTAGTTTTATGTAGAACGAACACAATGCTCCGAGTGACATGCTGTGATAAACATGGAACAATCTATTCCTTGACATGAAATAGGACTCAGTATGGCCTACTCTGTCATGTTTTTGTTTAAACAAAATTAAGGCACACAATTCCAAGAAATGTGACAATAAGGACGTTACCGTAAGGGATAATTCCAAACAGGGCTTTCAGATCAAGGAGTGCAAATCACTCTCTCCATCTTGAGTTGAGAGGGTCTGGTTGTGAACGGTATTCCATCATTTCCACATGGATCGTTTCAGCTTCAGCCACAATGTCATTTTGAATCAGTCAAATTGATGTTGTTAGGGGTTTTTCAGTGCTGCTTTCTACCGAGTCTGTGGAGCGCAGGCAGCGAGAAAGGGCTCAGAAGGGCGTAACTTGAAGTGTAGTCAGACAAATGCTTCTGTGATCTCACAAGGCCAGCTGCTGTGCAAGGTTCCAGGGGCCCAGGGTCACGCCAGAACACAAGGCAGATTATTATAATTTTGTTTTATTTTGACCTTCGTTTTCACATTCAAATGTTCATTTGAATATAGGTTTGACTATTGAATATTTGTTGCCAGCCCTAGCATATACTGTATGTCCATATGCGTGTGTGTGTGTGTGCGTGCACATTATTTATTTATTTGCTTGTGTGTATGTCTATGTTTTGTTGTGTGTGACTGTGAGATTAACTTAATTTATGTCCATCAAGATGCTGTGTTGAATATATATATTATTTTATTCATGTGTGTTTGCATGCATGCCTGCGTGTGTGTGTGTGTGTGTGTGTGTGTGTGTGTGTGTGTGTGTGTGTGTGTGTGTGTGTGTGTGTGTGTGTGTGTGTGTGTGTGTGTGTGTGTGTGTGTGTGTGTGTGTGTGTGTGTGTGTGTGTGTGTGTGTGTGTGTGTGTGTGTGTGTGTGTGTGTGTGTGTGTGTGTGTGTAGGACAGGGTATGGGCTAACGTTGCCAAGAGTCTGAACTGCATCATCGCCATGGTCGACCGGCTGCGAGAGCGAGCGCCCCGCCCACAGGAAGTGACATCACTAGAGCCACAGGAATCTCCGGCGGACACGAATTCTCACGACACCGGTGTGTGACGTGACATTATGTTTCTCTCCATCTTTTTCATCCCTTAGTCTGGTATCTCTTGTCCTTCCACATTCACCTTTGCACTCTCCCTCCCTCTCTCCTTCCATCTTTGTGTGTGTGTGTGTGTGTGTGTGTGTGTGACTCTTTCTCTATGTTGTCTCTTGTTCTGTAGATCTGCTCTTTTTGCTATATTTGAAACATAACATTGTATGTTTGGACTAGTGTTGATTTTGACACCACATTTTGATTTAGTTTTAGTCATGGTCTTTTCAACAAAATTCCATTTAGTTTTAGTCATATTTTAGTCATTTGATTTTTTTTGTCTAGTTTTAGTCGACTAAATATCATAACATTTTAGTCGACTAAATCTACAGTTGATTTAGTCAACTAAAATGTATTTTGGCGGTGCCTTGATGGCGTCATAATGGCTGATTTTACACTTGGTTGCTGCTGAAAATAGCCGATCTACAAGCTCACAGCGACGCGTTGTGAGCTTGTAGATCTGCTATTTTCAGAGCGCAACACCCGAGCGTAACCAAACACAAAATGACTTGTCTTTTAGTTCCCGATCTCTTCTCCACTAGTCCCTCACTGACATTTTAGTCTAGTTTTTATTTTTTGACGAAATTGACAATTTATTTAGTCTTAGTTTTAGTCATCATAGACTAGTTTTTATTTAGTTTTCGTCAGTGAAAAAAGGTAGTTGACCAACATTTTTTGTCATAGTTTTAGTCGACGAAATCAACACTGGTTTGGACATGCAAGGTTTCCGCCCAACAGTGACGATATCTCTCTCCTTCTCCGCACAGCCTCCACCTGGCAGGAGCAGCTGCTCCCCTTGGTGGTGACTCTGAGGGAGTGTGTGAGGGAGGCGGTGCTGAAGGCCAGGGCCGCCATGAACTTTGTCCTCCTGCAGGAGGCGCTGGAGGCCACCGTGTCCCAGGGAACCCCGCAGCTAAGACAGAGACGAGATGCCGTCTTCAGCCAGACTGTGAGATATACTATTTTACCCTACTACATGTTGTTTGTGTGTGTGTGTGTGTGTGTGTGCGTGTCTCAGAGGCCAGGCTGTAAGATACACACACATATGCAAATGAATACACACACACACACACCCCCTTATGGCCGTGCCCGTGACACACTGAAAGCGTCACTGACGTGCATCAATACAAGTTTGAAATAAAAAGCTCAAAAATAAAACCGAGCTCTCAGAAAAACGCCTACAGGTTTTGACGCCTCCGGTGTGGCTGCAGCCGTTGTAAACAATGGGTGTGTTTGATAACGTGCATGCTTGCAGTGTGTGGATTTATACTTGCTCGGGCATCCCGTCGCACACTGAAAATAGCCAAATCTGCAAGCTCACAACATTGAATATCTGCTCATTTTGGTGCATGAAACTGGCATACTAAGTATAAATCCAGCTTTATACTGTATATTGCCTGTTCAAGGACTAAACTGGTTATTTTAGTGGGTTCCAAGGCTTTAAGGCACCACATTCACTCCTTGCTAACTCCCCTGTGAGCATGCCAAGAGCTTAGGTGTGCTTTTAGATGCCGAGCTTAACTTTCAGAAGCACATACAGTATCTAATATATCAAAAACGGCCTTTAATCATCTATGGGACATATCTAAGTTAGACTCTCCCTATCACAGTCAGATTGTGAGAAGCTGGTTCATGCTTTTATTTTCAGTAGATTAGATAACTCTCTAAGTGCATTTTTACTGGACTGAGAAAGCAAACATAAACTCCAGAATGCTGCAGCCAGAGTTTTAACTAAACCCCAAACATTTTGCACACATCCTATTTTAACGTAATCTGAGTTAAACAAAGAATTGATTTTAAAGTACTTCTTATTATTTGTATTGAACTGGTTAGGTCCTTCATACTGTAGAGATTTGCGCACCAAGCTCAGCAAGCTGGAACCGAACTCCGGTTTCCAGCTCGGCAGACCGGCAGGTAACAGGCAACGCCAAGAGAGCTAGCTCTCTTGGAGGAGCAAGTTACAGTCGGGTCTTTTGCTCGCTACACTACCCCCTTCTTTCAGAAGCGCGCCTTTGCGCTTCACGGTTCACTCACGTCCCTCACGCAAGGCCACACTCCACTGGTCCTCAACCACTTCCGACACCAATGTAACATTTCGCGCACCGAGGTGGAATCGAACCCCGGTCTGCAGCTCGGCAGACCGGCAGGTAACAAGCAACGCAAAGAGAGCTAGCTCCCTTGGAGGAGCAAGCTACGGCCGGGTCTTTTGCAATGTTGAATGCTCACTACATGCATACCCACCAAACTCACTGATTACACACCTAACTTCCCTGAATGCACACTGAACAGATTTAGCTGGACAGATCCCTTAGATCATCATAAACGTCTCATAAACCCAGAATTCATTCTAAATCAGGTTATGGTGCGTTCAGTCATCAAAGTCCTACTCTCTGGAACTCTACACTTGAGCTAAGGTCTGACTGATACAACAGTGTCGTCTTTTAAAAGCAGATCTACAAAATACAAACATACACAAGATCTTAGCTATATTACTGTATGTTCAAAATGTGTGGTTATCCTGTTCTTTTTTTATTGAGCTGTTGCTTTATTGTAATTAATTCTCATGTTTTAACTTGTATGTACCAAGCAGACACCGTGTTGATCATTGTATTAATGGCGCCCACTGCTCCTAATAGTTAGGATTGGTAAATGTAGAGGACAAAGTTTACGTAGGCCTATGTGCAAATGTACAGTGACAAATACCCAAACAACAACTAAAAGAGGACTAATTATATCATCAGCTTGCCGAAGTTATTGTGATATAGTTCGTGGCCAGTCTATATGTCAGCTATGACGTCAATAATGTGATGTCAGCACTGTGCCTTCAGATATGACTTCAGCACTGTGTGTGTCTTCCTATATATCGCCTTACCCGTTGCCCGGCATTACACCGGCAAAATAGGTTGTAAATGTAGTCTACCCGACGCTGTCGTGTCATATCATTGTGTGTTTGTGTTCATATATTGTAGCGCATCTCATACGTAAACTTCTTTCCATAAGACACACAAAGAGAAATAAAATGAACAAAAAATAGACTCTCTGTCTGTCTGTCTCTTTCTCTCTGTCTCTCTCTAGTTGTCAGCAGTAGTGTGTGGATTTCTATTAAAGTTGTATGGAGGACTAGAGGATTGCGTGTTTCTACAACAACTTCACACAGTGGGACTCGTAGTGCAGTTTGAAGGACTACTTAGTACATATGGTATGTACACACACACACACACACACACACAAACACACACACACACACACACACACACACCGACTGAACATATTTCAAATACATGTAAATTGTAATTTTTGAGGCAGACTTGTCATAAATCTGCAAAAAAAAAGTTAAACAAACATATCTACTGTACAGTATTTCAAACAAATATGTGAAATATGTATGCACGTTTATCACCTTATCACAACCATTGTTCATTTGTGTGTGTGTGTGTGTGTGTGCGTGCGCGTGTGCGTGTGCGTGTGTTAGGTGAAGAGCTAGGCATGTTGGAGGACATGAGCGTGGGCGTGTCTGACCTGAGAACAGTGACATTCACCATCACTAACGCTGAGAGCAGCCAATCAGCTGACCTCCTGCCCACGCTCACTGGAACACGGTACGTGCCCACGTGCAACTGTGCATATACACGCCAACGTTGTGTCGACACAGCTCACAGCTCACATAGACTGTTTCAGATGCTAACTACAGTATCTGTCTGCCTGTGTGAGTATGTGTGTGGAAGCTATGCGCGCACGCACGCAATCGTACATTGCCCCCCTCTCACACAACTACCTCAATATTTCAATATTTAAACACATACCACGCGCACTGGCATATGACACGTTGCATATCAAGACTGCACACACAAACGACAATAACAAAATGAACAAACGATAGAGAATCTTGAATCTCTTGAAACAAAACACACAGACTCTCACTCAGCATAGAGCCTCTCTCCCTCTAGGGGTCATTTTGTTGTTGAGGTCCCGCTGCCCCCGGAGATGTACGGTTCGTTACCACGGGAACTGCAGGAGGGGTGTGTCTTAAAGATTCAGCCTGTCCTGTTTAACATCGGAATCAACCAACAACAGAGTTTAGCTGAGAGGTATGTACACACTTGTCTTATATATATCTTATATATTATATATTGTATATAATCAGGCATAACTCCAACCCCCAATCCCTAAACCTAACCTCTAAATATCCAATCCTAAACCTAACACCTACCTGAATATTTTCCTAATTGTAAACCTAACCCCCCAAATCATTATTGAACCATAAAATAGCCGTTTCCCTTGTGTCCTCATGATGTCTATTCCTGAAATCCTACCTTACTTGTAGGGACAAACATAGTAATACAAGTGCACACCAAGGTTATTATAGTTAACAACTGTTACCAATTTTTTTTTCGTAAACTACAATACTTTTTTTTACGATAACTAACTGTATTGTGTGTTTACAAAACTAAATAAAACGAACTGAAATTATAGACTAAATGCCCTTAGTTTTCGTTCGTGGATGGTTGGTGGTTCATCTATAACTGAATACATTTTTAAATGCTATCTTTTGTTAAGTTTGATTACACAATACTTACTTTTCAATCCTGCACCTGACAATCTAAAGTATTTAAAAAAAACTCAAACTAACATTAAACTAATAAAAACTAACTAAAACTATTAGCATTTTCAAAAGTAAAAAGGAATAAAAAAACTATCAAATCCGCTCTAAAAACTAATTAAAACTAACTGAATTTGAAAAGAAATATCCAAAACAAACTAAAACTAAACTAAAATGGTTTAACATTAACACAAGGGATGCCAACAAACGGAGGAAGGCTAGCTCTGTATTTGGAGTTAAACTGGACAGTGTGGACGTGATTGCGGGCGGGAGGTTGATGAGGTTAGCTGGACACTGTCCCGATGAACCCTGTCATCCCCTCTATGACGATCTAGTGGGGATGAGGAGCACATGCAGCTGCAGGCTCATCCTCTCCGTCCGCGCCAAAGCCTTGACGGAGAGACATGAGCGATTTCGCTCGGTTTGCTGAGCGTGGGTGGCAGTTTTGGTAGACGAAAACCAAGCCAATTGTATTCAAAAAAAGTCTGTCAAGTTTAAGTCATAAAAAGTGAAACAAAACACGCATAATATCATTATATAAAATTGGCTTTGCTTAGTCTGTACATATATAGACATTTATAGGTCATAGATGTATGTTCATGCTAATAATAGACTGTACATTTATACTATTGGTATACAATAAAAAGTGCGGATTTGTATTTGACCTTATTCTCGTCTTTTTACTATTACCTGTACCTGTGATTCATTCTTACTGCTGTTGCAGCTACATGGATTTAGCCACAGGATCAATAAACGTTTATCTTAACTTATAAGTGTGTGTGTGTGTGTGTGTGTGTGTGTGTGTGTGTGTGTGTGTGTGTGTGTGTGTGTGTGTGTGTGCGTGTGCGTGTTAGGTTTGGTGATAGCTCCTTGCAGGACAGAATAAACCACAAGAGTTGTGAACTTTTGAAGAACTACTGCAGTGAACTGAGAGAAAAACTCCCTCAGACAGGTCTGTCTGTCTGTCTGTCTTGTCTGTCCTGTGAGTGTGTGTCCTTTTTGTATGTGATTCCAAAGCCAATTTTTTGGGGAGTACACATTTTGGTTCACGCTCATCCTGCATACAGTATTGTGCCAGGTTTTACAGTAAATGTATGACTTTTTAGATTACTTGAGATGGGAGACTCAGAACAGGGCATGCGCACTCGATGGCCACGAGCACCGATGAACGACTTGGCTAGCTGTGGTGGACAAAATAGGTTGTAACATCAACCTAAACAAGCGCTCCCTCCGCAGTCCGCACGTCTCAGCCAGTCAACATTGATTGGGGCGGGGTTTTGGCTTGGGAATGTCTGTCTTCAACTTGTCCGTCTCTCTGTATCTGCCTGTTTGTACTAGTTTTGTAACCTGAAAAGAAAAGAAAAGCATAACTACTATCTCTTATTATGTGTCCACTGATCTTGCATCTGATCCTTGTACTCCTTACTATTGGCTGACTGGAATGTCACTGAATGATTTTATTATGTGTTTCTCTGTGCATCCAGCTGACCTGGGATCTGTGTCAGAGCAGCTGTGGTCTCTGGAGAGGAGTTTGAACAGCAAAAAGAGGAAGAATGTAGAGGTTCTGTGGAATGCGGCCTCGGTAAGACTGGACCACAGAAACCCTGTAGATCAGCCCAGGACTGTCACACACACACTTTCACAGCCCACATTGGTCAAGATGCAACTTACTTGCAGGCCAGACCTGTTGTGCACACGGGAAAGCACACACACGTTGCCTTTGTCTTTTTCAACCTGTTCTCATGTGTCTCAGCCTATGGTAGCCTATAATTACAAAATGTTTTTTCTTGACATGTCATTTCTTATGAAGAGGATTGCCTTGCAAGCATTACTTTTATCATCAGTATTAACTTAGGCTACAAGAAAGTTGTGATGAGAGAATAAAATACGATACTATTTGCCTGTTTTGGTAGCGCCAACCTTCCCATTGATAAATAATTGAAATGGAACATTAGCAGACATAAATGTATAACTAACGAAACAAATTGTAAATGTAGGCTACACAGTTTTTATTAAAGAGTAGCGCACAGCCACCAAATGGACAGTCTTGGAGATTCTGTTGCAAGTGGTTGCAAGTTTCAACTCGGCTCGTTGCGACGAGCAACAGTTTCGTCATGTCGAGAATCTTTGGTTTGTACTGGGCTTAAGAGAAGGGCCAAGCATTTAACAAGATATTGTTCAGTATAGGGGTGTGCCGATATATCGTCCCGCCATATATTTAAAATATATATTTATTTATTTGTCAAAAATGAATATGATCAAGAATATGACTCTGATTTTAGTGGAATTTATATCTATGCAGTAATTATATTATATTTGTGTCCATATGTCCTCTGAAACAAAGACGTTTATAGTGAGAACTTACTTCACCTGTTCCTTAAGCTTGTATAATTGTATTTCTTTTTGTGTGTAAAACACTATGTATTTTATAGATAAAGCACTTTTAAACTGAAGATGATGGCCAAAGTTGATGATAATTAAAAATAATAGTAATAATGATATCGTATCGATATCGTGAGCCCAATATCGTATCGTATCGTGACATTTGTTTATCGGCACACCCCTAGTTCAGTATCGTTGGTAGCCGCTCGATACGGAGGAGGTGTTGTTTTTCATACCCATGAAATGTACACCGTTTTGTGATGTCAGCACTGTTACCATCCTGTGTGGAGGCAACAATGTGGCTGATGTACTGCAACTGACTGTAACACTATCTATTTGCATCATCATTGTGTACAGTATGTTCCTATATTGTATTTATGTGGATATGAATACATTATTCACTGTGTGTGTGTGTGTGTGTGTGTGTGTGTGTGTGTGTGTGTGTGTGTGTGTGTGTGTGTGTGTGTGTGTGTGTGTGTGTGTGTGTGTGTGTGTGTGTGTGTGTGTGTGTGTGTGTGTGTGTCTCAGTTGTGTCGCAGGCTGAAGGCAGTGCGTCTGACCAGCTGTAAAAGTGCCAAAGACAGAACGTCCATGTCTGTCACACTGGAACAGTGTGTGATACTGAGAGACCAACACACACTCAGCAACGCACATTTCTACACTGCACTGGACTGCATGAGACGGTACACACTCTGTGTGTGTGTGTGTGTGTGTTATTTGAAAACATCATGAACCATTCTCCCCGCATAAATTATGAACTGCCCTCCTTTACTCTGCTCCTTTATCCTGCGTTCACTCTGGCAGTTACAAAGCTACACAGCATTTATGTAGCTTTGTAGCAGCTACAAATGTCGGATGCATCTCTGCATCTTCATGTCACTGGCTTCCATTGAAAAATAATGGCAGCCTGTATCTTTGTACTGTAGCTGCCAGTGTGAACGCAGAAATGGTCTCCTCTGCTCTAGTATCCTCCTCTCCTACTGTATGCCCTAGTCTCCTCTGAGTCCTTTCCTATTTCCTAGACCAGGCGTTCCCAACCTTTTATGGATCAGGGCCGTTCATAGCCCACCTACTATCTGACCACTTAACAAACATTTTAACATTACTTATTTATATTATATTTCATATTATCTTTAAATCTTAATATTCTGCCAATGATTTGGAAGCCCACTGGCATCACAGCTCAGCGGGCTCCAGCAAAACAGTTTGGGAATAGTTTCCCTAGTCTCCTGTCCGCTCCTCTAGTCTCCTTCTCTCCTTTCCTCTAGTATCCTGTCCACTCCTCTAGTCTCCTTCTCTCCTTTCCTCTAGTATCCTGATCCACTCCTCTACTAGTCTCCTTCTCTCCTTTCTTCTAGTATCCTGATCCACTCCTCTAGTCTCCTTCTCTCCTTTCCTCTAGTATCCTGTCCACTCCTCTAGTCTCATTCTCTCCTTTCCTCGTCTCCTTTCTAAATTTCTTAATTTAAGTTTTTTATTCTAATGTTATGTTTCCTTCTCTTTTTTCTTCTCTTTCCTAAAATGGATTCTCTTCATGTTATTCTTCTTTTGGTTTGTGTCGCCGTCTTCTTTCTTCTTTGTCCCTTCCTTCCTTCCTTCCTTCCTTCCTTTCTTTCTTTCTTTCTTCTTCCTTTCTTTTCTTTCTTTCACTTTGCCTGTTTTTCTTTGCTTTCTGCTTCCCTTCCCTCCTCTTCTTTCTCCATCTTTCATTTCTCTTTCTACCTGTACACACACGCACACACACACACACACACACACACACACACACACACACACACACACACACACACACACACACACACACACCGTCACCCTGTCACCACCCTCCAGGTCCCATCAGTCCTGGGGTCAGATGGAGGGCTGCTATGCCCGTTCAGGGGGCTCCATATCTGGGGTAGAGTTAGGGGACCAGCCCCCGGACCCCCGCGACCCCCAGACGCTGCACGCCGGGGCCCCTAAAGCCCCCGGCCGCCACTTGTACCCAGTAGCGTTTCTACTGGTCACCTCCCACGTACTGGTCCTCTGGCTCATACTGAGCCTGGTGGTTTTACTGGGAAAATACCAGTGAACAGGAAACACCTGGAAATATCCAGATGTGATGGTCAGTTGGGCTGTCTCATCTCTATTAAGGGACACAGTAGGGCGGCTGAGAGGGAGACAGTGTAGATTTGTATTTTTATAAATATTATCATAATATTGTATTATATAAGTATTTATTATTACATTTTATACACATGTCACACATGGACATAGTGTACAGTATACATTACGTAACGTGTGTCTATAAGTATGAACATACACAATATACCTGACTATGTGCGTACTCACTGTGTGTGTGTGTGTGTGTGTGTGTGTGTGTGTGTGTGTTTCCTCCAGGGAGGGCAGCAGGATGGAGAACGTAGAGAAGAACACAGGAAACAGGAAGTACGCCTTCAACAGCGTTCAGCTGCTCACCTTCCCCAAACACTACAGACCTCCTGATGGGACGTACGGCAAGGGAGACACTTAGCACACACAGGCACATGCACACACACAGACGTTTGTATTACTATACTTGTGAAGACATCAACGTTTTAGCACAGCGATTATATGAATGACATTTTTACAAAATATTGCGATTTTTTTACTAAAGCCGAAAATTGCAGATCTACACGCTCACAACGTGTGGCGCTGCGTTTTCCGGTGCGCGGCGTGCAAATAATAATAAATTGACCATAACTCCAACCCTAACCCCCAAATTTCCAATGATATCCCTAAGTTCAACCTGAATCTTTTCCTAATTAGTGTGGTTGCCCGAATGGGCAACCAGACTATTGTTTTACAGAAACTTTATTCTTTCTTTATTTATAGATAAACAATATTTCTAACCGTATCACAGCCCACAGTGTATTTTTCCCAATTTAGTGTCATATGTCAAAATGACCGGCTTCACCGGGAATCGTGTGCTTGTATTTTGCTAGGAGATTGGTTGCATAGTTTTATTGATATTGATTTATTAGTGCATTAAATTTCCCCATCCACTTTAATGAAAAAGTGAAAAAACTCAAATTCAAGTATTTTTTTCTCTGAAACTGTAAGAGCTAGAGTTACCAGATTTGGTGGGGAGGTTCATGATTTAGTCCGAAATTATTTAAAAAACACATTACACCAGTCGGCCTCATGGTGGCGCTATAACAGCCCACTTTACGTTTTTGGCCTATAACTTTTGAACCGTAGGTCCTAGAATAAAAATCATTTTCCCCCTAGATTCCTTGGGTCATGACGCAACTCCCCATATAGGCCACGCCCATTTGCGTCAGGATAGATTTTCCGCCATTTTGAATTTTCTTCAAAACACACTTTTAGCTCCTCCTCCCACATATTTGCTCCAAATTTCACAAAAATCAGTACACATAATCTCTGGACCCATGCGATAATCTGGAGTGAAACAGAATTTTGATAGTTCTTGCCGTTCGTCCGTAAATGGCTTCCAAAATTAGAGGGAGGGGCCCGTTTTACAAAAAAGCCCACAAATCACGAACAAAACGTCCAGTCAATCCCAAATTTAAATCACATGGCGAGGGTGGTTTACTCAACAAATCTCCAAAAGCATTTCCACTTTGATCCATAGGGGGCACCACAAATGCTCAAAATGTAACCTTTTGATGCAAAAACCATATGTTGATGTTTCTAGATAAACTGTATTTCGGGCTGCTACTTCTCCCACAGTTTTTTTTGCCCAATTTTGTGCCATATGTCAAAATGACCGGCTTCACCGGGAATCGTGCGCTTGTACTTTGCTAAGAGATTGGTTACATAGTTTAATTGATATTGATTTATTAGTGCATTAAATTTTCCCATCCACTTTAATGGGAAAATGAAAAAATGCCCATTCAAGTATTTTTTTCTCAGAAACTGTAAGGGCTAGAGTTACAAGACTTGCAGGGGAGGTTCATGATTTAGTGCGAAATTATTAAACAAAATTATACACCAGTCGGCCTCATGGTGGCGCTATAACAGCTCCCTTCACGTTTTGGCCTATAACTCTTGAACCGTAGGTCGTAAAATAAAAAAATATTTTCCCCTGGATTCCTTGGGTCACTACGCATCTCCCCATATAGGCCACGCCCATTTGCGTCTGGATAGATTTTCCGCCATTTTTAATTTTCTTCAAAACACACTTTTTGCACCTTTTCCAATTTTTTTTTTCCAAATCTCACAAAAATCGGTACACGTGATCTATGGACTCATGCGATAAACCTATCCAAACGGCATTTTGATAGTCCCTACCGTTCGTCCGTAATTGGCTTCCAAAGTTAGTGGGAGGAGCCCGCTTCACCAAAAAGGCCAAAAATCACGAACGAAACGTCCAATCGATCCCAAATTTGAATCACATGTCGAGGGAGGTTTACTCAACGAATCCCCAAAAGCATTTCCACTTTGACCCATAGGGGGCACCACAACTCTGCAAAACGTAACCGTTTGATGCAAAAACATGATTTTTGGGGGGATCACTCCTCTCAAATTGAAAAGCAGGTGATCTCAGGAGTGACATGACGATGTCATTGGCCCGCTACATTTGTGGGAGGGGCTTATTTATTTTAGTGGGAGGGGCCTATTTCTTCAAATCAAAACGCCATGTATCACGAACACAGGATCCAATCAGCACCAAATTCGAATGGTACGTCACGCGACCTCCGACGGTATTCCTCCAAGCATATTCCTCAAGTCCGGGTGGCGGCAACCTGCGACCGGCGTCGGCGCAACCACACTTAGCAATTTCCCATAATTGCGACGCGTCTAGTTGTAATTCAAACTCTAAAACAAATTTTAACCTTAAAAACAACCATTACTTTGTGTTTGTGTTGTGTTAGTTGCAACTTTTGTACTGCTGCAATCCCTCTTTATCGTTAAATAAATATGTATCTAGTATCTACCAGGAAAATGGTCTACTCACAAGTATAGTAATACAGACAGACAGACAGACCCCCCCCCCCACACACACACACACACATACACCTCCTGATGGAACCTATGTCGTTATATTGCCAGAAATGACTGTGTTCCGTGAAATAAGTGTGTTCCTGAAGTGCCCTCAAGTCTCTGTCTCTCTGTCTGAGTGTGCTGTCCAAATTATCTTTCCAGTTTGCACATAATGTATTATTAGGGTTAAATGTGAGGGAAAAACTCTCTGTTCCCGACAATATCCACTGGCGTCAAATCAACTAACTGAATCTGTTGATGGGGCTTCACATCCGCTTCTCGACAACCCGATTTCCCGACAATAACTTGGTGTGTTCAGGCCTTTATAGAGATCTGGGAGCTGTTTAACATCTGGCCCTGTGAGAATGTATTTTAACAATGGAACAGAGCGAAGAGAGAGAACAGATAGATGAGGTAGAGAGAGGGAGAATAGCCTCTTCATTCTCTGGATCCTCAGAAATCCTGAGGGTTTTACTGTGTGTGCAGTCTAAAAGAAATAGTCTGTTTGGTTGGACCTTTAACTGAGTTTTGACCAACTTCAACATGAATAAACGTAATATTCATAGGGAGTGAATGTGAAAGAGAACAGTCGTGATAACTTCAGACATTTCTGCTGTTCTTTAAAAACAAAAACTGATTTGTGAACTATTTTGATACTATTTTGACAGACAACACAGTGTAAAGGTGCTGCTTAAAGAAAGTGTTGATGGATCCATGAAGCAAAGAGTCACTTGATGTAATAATTCACTTTTATAGATAGTCACTCTTCTTTCTTCATGAAGAGTGATTTTGATCATTTTATGCTGTATTTGTTTGAGACTTTTTTATTTTTATCATTTCAATTTTACCATTTGTAATTTGATCAAATTAGAACGATTGTTTCAAATGTAATTATTTTTGGTTGGATTAAAAACATTTATTTTACTTTATTGCAATGTATTTACATTGTATTTCAATGTATTTTAATTTAAACCCATTTCATCCTTACTGCAGTGCTGCTATGACAACTGATTTTCTCTCTGGATCAATAAAGGTCTATCTATTTTTTATGTACATTGTGAGAAAATGGTTTGATTTCCAAAAAACTAAGCATTGTCTGCAATTAATCTGTTAATCATTTACATTATATATACATAATTCATTGGCAACTCTGCCACCAGTCTCTTCAACAATGTTATCAATTGATTGAATCGTTTATTTGATTACATCTACTCTGGTACTGTTTGACACATACAACTCTCAGTCATTATAGGTTTCTTTTAAATGAGTTAAACTAATATGTTGTTTAATTTGTTCCATAAAAACAATAGTATTATCTAAAGACATTGAGGGATACTGCAGCAACACAAAACACATTTCACAGGAATACCTACTCGGCATTGCACGCACAAACCTAGTGAACAATGGACTGCAGGGAAGAATAATTTCTGTATATAAATTCTATGTTGTGTCTCATTCATGAGTTTAAAATGAAAAGAATCCACACAACAGCTTTGATCTGACAAATATGTTCCTAGCCTCGATCTCGAGGCTTTTATTTTCCTTTGCGTTTTGCTCAAAAATATGTTCCTTAACACAAAGTGTCAGCACAAAGTTTCGCCCACAGTTTGGCCTTCATCAGGTTTCTGATGAAGGCCAAACTCTGTCTGTGTGTCTGTGTGTGTGTGTATATAAAATTTACAAAATCAATGTAAATTTGATAATCAAATAGTATTATACATTCAATACAATCATTACATTGTATAATCCAACACTATTATATAATGTATTATCATTATATTTTTGTTAGTAATATTATATAACGCTATTATAAAATACATTTGAGATGGATGGTTTTCTGTGAGTGTAGTTGTTCTGCAAGGTCGCTAGGTGTCTGTCCGTCGAATATGCTCCGTAGCCAGTTGTTACACGCACACACTCAACACACGCCTCATCTGACGCACACGCACACGCGCGCGCGCACACACGCACGCACGCACGCACACACGCACACACACACACACACACACACACACACACACACACACACACACACACACACACACACACACACACACACACACACACACACACACACACACACACACACACACACACACACACACACACACACACACACACACACACAGCAAAACTGAAACTACATTAGAACTAATCCTCTCGTTGTAGGCAGCATATTATCACTATCAGTGGTGTAAAGTAACTAAGTACATTTACTCAAGTACTGTACTTACAATGTTTTGGTATTTTTTACTTTACTGGAGTAGGGCCTACTTCCAATTTTCTGTAGGCCTACCTTTACTTCTACTCCACTACATCTCTACTCCACTACAATTATTTGAAAACTTTGTTACTTACTAGTTACTTTGTAGATTTTAATTATTACAAAACATACATTAACCACTTCAGCCCTATATACGGCTATTTTAAATAAATTGTATACATTTGGAAATGGGACATTCTGCAAAATAAGTATTTTTACTTTTGTACTTTACGTACATTTTGATAACATTACTTTTGCATACCACACTTTTACTTAACAGAGTATTTCTACATTGCAGTATTGATACTTCTACTTATGTAAAAAAAAAAAATAAAAAAAAAAGTACTTTTTCCACCACTGTGTATGAGTGCAAGTCCGTTGGGTTTGTGTGTGTGGAGCCTTTCCAGTGGGCGGTTTGTTTTAGATGGGGGGAGGGAGGGGGGGGATGCGGTGTGTAATAAATAATTGTCTCCTTCTGCTCTGTCTGCTGATGCTGAAGGAAGCAGAATAAGACCAGACAATGTGGACAGAAGGGAAGAGACGAGTGTTTTAATTAATCTCTAAAGAATAGAAACTAAAATGGGGAAACGGAGCGGGAGGAGGATGAAAAGCAGCGCACCGCTCTTCTTTATCGCGGTGGGATAAAGGAGGGTCGTCGGGGGGGGAGTGGGGCCAGTGTTGCCATGTCCGCTTATTATAAGCGACTTTGGGCTTAAGTTGCTAGTAAATATTTGCAAGTTGTAGTTCTGGGGGGCTTTTTTCAAATGCTTATTTGGGCTTGTTTCCTAATGTTGTTTAAACCAGTGGTTCTCAAACATTTTCATGTCACCCCCAAATTAATATATCTGCAGACCCCCCCATCTGAAAATATTTTATGACAGGGAGTCAGGGACCCACATACAACATTTGTGTTGTTAAAATGTTAAAAAATATATTCCAACATTTTTGAAAATGTCTTAAAGATTAAAAAAAAAAAAAAAAAATCTGATCTACAAGCTCACAACGCCTCTTTTAGGCTTGTTTTCATAGACCTGTTTGCTTGTTGTTTCTCTCGCGAAACCTGGCAACACTGGGGGCGGTGGGGGGCGTTTGTTTTGTTTTTGTTCCTCGGCGTCGGTTCAACTGAACCAACCTGTGTGTGAAATGGCTTCTTCTGCGTGTCCTCCGCCGCTACTAGCAGCTTGAAGAAACATAAAGAAGTGATGTGGATGGAGGAGAGAGGAGGCGTGAGAGACAAACACAACGAGAAGAGAGGAAAGAGAGAAGAGAAAGGAGAGGAGGAGGAGACCCCGAAAACACAAGAGGAGGACGACGGAAACAAACCCCCTTACCCCTCACTCACTCACTGCTGCTAGCTAGGAAGCTACTTGTTAGCATGCTGGAACAATGACACATTTTATTGTTTTATAAAACATGTTCTACGTTGAACAGGGCGTTATATAATGTTGTGATACTGGACGCTGATGCCGTGTGTAAACATGAACCACCGGAAAAGCCGTCCCAGAACGCAGCCTGGGTGCTAAACGCTGGGAACGGAACCCGAAAAGACAGTGGATTGATGAATAAATGGTGAAATAAATGTGAAGAGGAGCGATAAGTCGAACCGAACACCTCTTAGGCTGGGTCTCCGTGTGCTAGCATGGTGGAGTGACGGGTGTTTCGATTTTTCGGTCTCTTTCGGGTGGTACGATATATCGTGGGATCGATTCCCGCGGCGTCGGACCGATATCGATATACCGATATCGTTCCGACCATGGCAGGGTCTCTGGTGGCGGCGTGCCGTAGCCTGGCTCTGTCCACATGGCTCCTGTCCTTCTGCTTCGTCCACCTGCTGTGCCTGGACTTCACCGTGGCCGAGCGGGAGGAGTGGTACACCGCCTTCGTCAACATCACCTACCTGGACCCCGCCGCCGCGGAGCTCCGCACCGACAAGACGGAGTGCGGCCGCTACGGCGAGCACTCCCTCAAGCGCGACGCCAAGGGGATCGTGGTGCTGCCGGGCTCGCCCCACGACCGGACGGCGTGCGACGCCAACGCCCGGTTCGCGCTGCCCGCCGGCCAGGCGGTGCCCTGGATCGCCCTCATAGCCCACGGGAATTGCACCTTCAAGGAGAAGATCCGCCACGCCGTCAACCAGAACGCGTCGGCCGTGGTCATCTTCAACGTGGGCTCCAGCAACGCCAACGAGACCATCACCATGCCTCACCCAGGTAACGTTATTATGATGACCAGAACCCAGTAACTGCACGATTAATCAGCAAACAGTCATATCGGTAGTGGCAATATTGCCATCTGCATTAAAAAGCAATATCGGCCGAAAAAAGAAAATCACAAATCTGACTTATCAGAATAATATATCGGTTTTAGCCGATATTTTATTATATATTTATGTTTGAATGTGAAGCTGAACAAGCTTTCTGTGATGAGGCTGCAAACTTTGTTTGAAAAATGTTCAAATTCACATTTTTTTTTTACAATCATAGCTACTGTATAACAGGTGTAAGGTAAACCCTACTGGAAACTGTATCGCAATATCTGTATCGATTTGGTTGATTTGACTATGCAAATAATTGGTCATCGTCGTTACTGTCAACTAGAGTTGAAGAGAATAATCAGTCAAGATTTATAATAGGTTAGAGTAGTGGAATAACATGTATGCAAGTATTAGTAATGTAATGGTTTAATTAGGTGTTATGTTGTGTAAACATTTGTAATATGTGTTATTTACAACTGGAAGGGGGAACACGTGAAGATGTCATACAGGTATGTGTTTCCAGGTCAAATCTGCTGCCAATCAAACAAAGCTATGGGAAAGTGAAACTGAACAGGAAATGGATGTACCACCCTCTGGAAAACTGGCGCTACTGTTATACACACAATGATTCCCCTCTACAAAACATAAAATAAGTAATTTGATCAATCCGTCCGTCTTTTATTCCAACTCGTACCGATACTAGTTAGATTACTCGATTCAGCATTCATGGGGGGAACAAAAACAACCCGTAAACCACATTCTAGAAGGTGTGGCCTAGACTGAATCACACTGGTCAGTTCGGAATGAAAACTGGTAGACTTTCCTCTGTGTGGAAAGCCTGGTGACGTGAGGTCAAGGGGTTTAGTGTCTAGCTCAACCTTGCAATCCTGAGCCACTGTCACCACAACAAACCCATGCTTGAACTGGGCCACCTCTAATGTAGTCTCACACAACAAACCGAAGCCTGAACTGAACCGCCTCTGATGTAGTCTCACGCAGGGGGCGTCATTTGGGGTTCCAGGGGATGGCAATTGCCACGCGTTTAACCTCTAAATCGGGTCTTTTTCATTTCCTCCACCTCTGAATGTTTTTTTTTTTGTTGCAGATTTATCCGATTTTAGATCGTGACTTAATTATAGACACTTGAAACTTATGTTCATTAATCACTTTAAAGGGTTAGGGTTAGTGCCTCAGATGTTGGATCATCTGGCTACTGCGAGACAACCCCCTAATGTAAAGCCTAAACAACCATTTTCAACGTAACTTTACCTAAACTTAAATGACCATTTCAGTATAATACACAATTTACAAGTAAGGCATTTAAGTGTACATTGGTAAATGGTCACATAAGTAGAGTGCAAATAAAAAGACATCTTTACATTTATATAAAGCAAACTGTGTCTTTTCAAATAACATGTGAATAAGTAACAAACCAACATAAGATCTGCATTGTTAGTATAACCAGCATTTATCAATAACTTGACAACATGAAGTGTTGCCAATACAACGAATGAGGAGTGCTAGGGGATGAGTTGGAGTCTAAAGAGGTTAGCTTTCACCAGGCTCGACACGGCAAACATGATTGCAGGGCTATTCTTAATTAAAAGCTGCTCTGCAAAGCGAGGATTGATTGAAAAGTCTAGTCGGAAATGTACTCCATAGCCTATGGCCGAAGCTGTGAATACAGACATGTCTGTACACCAATCTCTAACCTAATGCCTAAACAAGGCCATTTTCAACCTTTTTAACTGAACTTGGGTCAGCTCTGGATGTTCAAGCGTCTAGATACAACTACAGATAACGAACGAATGGAGTACAAGTATCAAAGTCAAGGCACCCATACAAAGCATACAATGCAAGGGAAACCTGCTAAAATGGGATTGCAAACTGTGTGTGTGTGTGTGTGTGTGTGTGTGTGTGTTTGTGTGTGTCACTATGCATGATTTAGGTTTATGTGGTTCTTGGTAACTTGGAAGAATGTAAAAGGGTTATGGCAGAGCACGGGGGAACTTGTGATTTACAGTTAGAAAGCCTCAGACTACTGGAAAATGGATTAGTCTAATTAACCACTTATGACCTATTGTATACATCGCTGTACAATTATAGTGTCCTGCATAAATAGCCCATCTACAAGCTGACAACACGTTGTCAGCTTGTAGATCGGCTATTTTTGAATTCGGCATGAATCAGTACACATATATATATTGGCAGCACTGTACAAGGTGGAAGAGAGATTTGCAAAGGACATGGTATTATACACTCACAATTTGGCCTATATAGAGATGTGTAGAGTCATAATAGTCTATCACCTGTTATTTGTAAGCCTTAAGTACCACACAACTGTTACAGGACCATACGGGTGGTCTGGCATTTCCACAGTGGTTGGGGACTTGGGGGGGGGGGGGGTCTGGTCTTACAGTACAGTTTAGTACAGTGACTTAACGACGACTAACGACCCCCATAACTCAGAGACTTACGTAAGGGTCCATTTGGAACCACCTCAAGGAACCCTGAGGGTTGCTGGACCCCACTTTTGAGAATCGTTGCTATAGTATATAGAGTAGCAGGGGTCTTTGACAGGGGTTCCGGGACCCCTAGGGGGTCCTCAGAGTTACTACAGGGGGGCCGCCAAATCTTTGTGTGATAGGAACTTCTTTTTTTACATTGACCACTTTGAACCCTAGCATCCCTATTCTGAGGAGATCTTTTGCCAAAAATAGCAGATCTACAACGATCTCACAACGCCTCGCAGTGCAAGGCGTTGAAATGTAGTAGGGGGTCCCTGCTCCATCTCTCTCAGCTAAGTGGTCCTTGGCCTGAAAAGTTAAAAACGTTGAAGAAGACTCCTGGTATGGAGGGTTTGTTCAGTAACAAGGGTCTCCCCGTCTCTCCAGCTCTTTTCCAATTAAATCAGGGGAGAACATATTTATCACCGTCCAATTTTATGGTGTTCCATTTGCAATTTGTTATGCTCATTTCTTTACTTTCAGCACTTCCAATTTCACTTGTTTATCCTCCATCCTGTAACTTGTATTGAGTTCTTTCACATGATTGGATGATATTGGTATCCCAACCTGACAATGTATTTTCTGTTTACTAAAGAGCTGGGAGACATGGAGACATCTGTTACTGAACAAACAAACTGAACACCCCCTTTTTTTAAATAAAACAAATCAATTTAATCAATTATACAAATACATCTAAACATAATTGATAATCAAACAATGTAAATATATTTATGTCTTCTCAAGGTAGGCTATAGTTATGATTTTGATGTATTTTTAAGCGCTGATTGGTCTGAAAAGTGTAGCTGAATATAGTCCCTCCCTGGAAAAAGTATGTATTTATTTAACAAAAGTTAACATTAATATAAAACGGACCAGGTCAAATTATTATAATAACCATAGCGTGAAAGAATATGTAAACACATGTGGGATTTAAAAATGAAGCCATTAACATGAAAATAGTTTGTGTGTGTGTGTGTGTGCAAACATCTGTCACTAAGACCAAATGGCATGCCCTATGAAGTCAGGGTCCGTTGGCAACGTTTATAAGGGGTCATTTTAGAGTCACAGCAGCATATTTGTGAGGTCGGGGTCAATGGTGAAGGTTAGGCGTGTCATGCCGGGGGGGATACGGTTAAGGGCATCCATGTCAACATGCGAGCTCGCATGTGTGCATGTCATTGATCCCATGGGTGTATTTTTAGGAGTGGACCTAATTGATCCCGGTGGGTGCCCAGCTCGCCAGTGACAGCTGGACTGTGTGTGTGCGTGCGTGCGTGCGTGTGCGCACGCCTATGAGACCAGACACGCATCCTGACCACTGTGGAAATCAGTGATCCGTGGTTCCTCGTTTGTCTGTCACGGTTCTAAAGGAGATTAGTTCCGTTCATTTCATTTGGTTTCCTTAAAATGAGAACATGTCGAATCTAAGTGATAAAACCATGATAAAATGATAAATGAATGAAAAAAACACAGCAGAATGTAGAACGGTTGGTTGCAGCGACTTTTACAAAACACCAAAACAAGAGTTGTAACCACTTAAAACCCTACACTTAGTTGACCGGAGTCCCCCATGGCTCCATACCAGGCCACCTCCTGTTTTCCGCATACACTAAAATACAGTATCTTCGCTGGATGCGACACTTTGTGGGCTTGTAGATCGGCTGTATATTCACCGAATGTTCACTAGGGATCATGTGGTTAAAAAAAAAATAACCTAACTTTTGCTCACACGCTCACTTGTCTGGTGAAAGGCCACTCTAAGGTCTCCCACACAGAAAGAGAGGTTGTTTGTAATCTGGGCAGTTTAATGTGCAGTTATATTCGCATGGGTACCACAGTAGTTGACCACAGAAATGTCAACACTAGTGCTGCCAGAGTGCCAGTGTGCCTGCACAGTGCACACACAAACAGCCGCTTCACCGCCAAACTGTTGTGTCGTTTAGCATGTGTAAACCTGCAGTTGTGTATATACATGCTACTTCACTGCACGCATTCCTACTGCCCGACCTTGTTTTTTTTAGACTTCCACGGGTTCTGGAGAGTCACAGGACAGGCTAGAATTTATTTAATCCATTAAGACCGGCAACGCATCTGTGTCATTTTTAGATTTTAGCTAGAACCATTATTTTATAATTTGGCTATTAAAAAATGGCAGATATGCAAGCTCATAGCGCGGCACTCGGTGCCGCGCTATGAGGTTGCATATCTGCCATTTTAATCTGCCATTCATGAGCTTGTAGATCTGCTATCTTTTGAAAGATTGTTAAAATGTGTGCAGATCTTTGAATATATATATATATATATATTTGTTAAAGCAAACAATTGTAACTCAAATCTTTGCTTCTAGGGTTCCTGCAAATGTCTTCTAAATCCTAACAGTTTAAAAATAAAAAAACGTATGTTTCTATAAATCATTGGTTCTCAAACCTTTTCATGTCAAGGACCCCCAAAATGATATGTATTTGGCCAAGGACCCCCCCATCTCAAATTGTGTTGTTCCAGGGACCCCCAGAAGCACAGATCGAAGTAAAAAACGTTCGCTTTAAAACATATATATATTTAAAGATTTCCACACATTTTCATGAATTTCCCCAAAAACAGCAGATCTACAAGCTCATAGTGGGGCACTCGGTGCCGCGCTATGAGCTTGTATAGCTGCTATTTTTTATTAGCCAAAGAAATCGGAACAGAATAGTGACGGTATTTTCTATTAATAGAAATGTCCCTTTCTACTAGTATAAACCTAGAACGGTTATAGAAATAAACGTAACAGGATCTGCTCCTCTCCTCTGTGGAAAGAACGCCCTGGGTGTGTGTGTGGGGGGGACAGGTACTGGGTAGGTCATTTTAACAGGCTCTAACATGTTTACAGTCTCTTGCCTAACTGTTTGAAGGGCAGGCTTTGACATTTGTGTGTGTGTGTGTGTGGGTGGTGATGTGCACTTTGTTTGTGTTTGCCTGTGTAACGTGCTGCTCGTTAAGTACAGCTAAAGAGAAACGTGTGTGTGTGTGTGTGTGTGTGTGTGTGTACACACATACACGTGCGCGTGTGTGTTATTTCAGTGTACACCTGGAGGAGTGTTAGTGTTACAGACAGAGAGACAATCTTTCCTGTTTGAAACGTGACAATTTCCCCATCCTGTCATCAACACAGCTGGGATCGTGTGTGTGTGTGTGTGTGTGTGTGTGTGTGTGTGTGTGTGTGTGTGTGTGTGTGTGTGTGTGTGTGTGTGTGTGTGTGTGTGTGTGTGTGTGTGTGTGTGTGTGTGTGTGTGTGTGTGTGTGTGTGTGTGTGTGTGTGTGTGTGTGTGTGTGTGTGTGTGTGTGTGTGTACACGGTGCGCACACAGTCCATATGTACTGTAATGACAGAATGACCTTCCTTGTGCTATTTACAGTCTCAAGAGAAAAGGCTTGTGTGTGTGTTTGACCGCATACTTGCTTGGCTGCAGGTCCCAGTCATAAGGTTGACCGTAAACTGCTGATTTTCGAGAACAGCCTTGGCGTAGTAGTACACACACACACACGTTTTGATTTCATACATGCCAAGTTTTATGGTTTGTGTTAATTCCTGTCCTGAATGTTATCAGAGTCACTGAGAAAGTGTGTGTGTGTGTCCTTACAACCACACATAGTGCTTAAGTTATCCTTGTATTGATAAGGACTGAGGGTTAGTCTTGAGGTCAGAGCTAAGCCTACTGGAATCTACAAGCTCACAATGCATTGTAGCTTGTAGATCGGCTATTTCAGATATCTTTTTTTATTATACATCAAGTCGATTAGTTCGATGAACTTTTGCACCCCTGATTGATCCGTTACAATCCTTCTCCTTCAGGTACAGGCGAGGTCGTGGCCATCATGATCCCCGAGCCAAAAGGTCGTGAGGTGGTCTCCCTGCTGGAGCGCAACGTGACGGTTACCATGACGATCAGCATCGGCACGAGGAACCTGCAGAAGTACGTGAGCAGGACGTCCGTGGTGTTCGTGTCCATCTCCTTCATCGTCCTGATGATCATCTCTCTGGCCTGGCTGGTCTTCTACTACATCCAGCGGTTCAGATACGCCAACGCACGCGACAGGAACCAGGTACCCCCCACACCCACACGCAAAGTTGATTTAGCATAAACATCTTTTGAACCACTTTACCCCTGTATACTTTAACCTGGTTATTTGAAAATAGCTGATCTACAAGCTCACAACGAATCACGGCTATTTTCCAAAAATAGCTAAGTATCCTTACATCCTTACAAGAATTCCCCAAACCTCTGTCTGTCTGTCTGTCTGTCTGTCCACAAAATCTCTTCTGCCCGGTTCTCCTCAGTGGCTGGAGCAATTGATCTGTATTTGCACACGGCGATTGATCATTGGCATGTGCACGGAGCAGCAACGCCCGTTTTTCATGGTCTTTAACAGACGGGTATGGACTAGTAACTGTAAGTCGACAAAATTGACGAGGATTAGGAACATTGTTGGAAGGAAATTGTGCTGCTGGTGCATCATAACAGAGTTATAGCTAAATTCAAACCCACACATAATAAATGCACGATAGGAAGCATCAGCGGCGGTGTCAGTAGAATTACTTTCATGCAATGGGAAGACAAAGAGTGAATGAAGTGTACGTCCACTTTCTGTCAGGTGCTGTTTGGCGAGGCAAGTCTATTTGATATGGTCCACTTTCCTATTCGTAAGGACAGCAGTGTTCTGAATGAACTGCTGGCATCTTATCAATTTCTTTTTAGGGGGACCTGTAAAGACACTAGTCAAGTCTGCTGAAGATGAATGCATAGATAGTTTTTCTAAAATCTTGTTGAGACATAGGTCCTTTAATCCTTGATATATTCTTAAGGTGATAGAAGACTTACTCTGTATTTGTGTTAATGTGGCTGTTGAAGTTCAGGTCTGAGGTTCCTGGCTTGGTCTTTATTACCGATTTGAAGCTGAGCAGCACTGAATTTTAATCATTCTTCCATGGTTGGTTGCACTGGCTCAGTGATAAGACCCACCACTCACTGAAGTGACTGCTGACACAGCTTCTTTGGTAGCAGTGTGCGTCTTCAGGTCTGCAAAAAACTTTAACAAAGCACACACATCAGTTGTTGGACAGAAGAACAAGCTGCAGTGTCCACACACTGGATCATCATACTCCCATAGTGAAATGTAATGGATTCACAACAAGTTGTGAGCTTGTAGATTGTCTAGGGCTGTTGTCGATTAATTGTCGATTAATTGTCACTCAAATAATTGCATTTAACGATTTAATTGGTTTGGCCATTGGAACATTATGAATAAAAAAGAATTCTGTTTGCCTTTTAGGCTTCGTAATCAAAAAGATATGACATAACTTAAATATTCAAAGAAAGTATTGACATGTTTAATAATTTTATACATGAAAAAATAGCAGAAATAGCTGATCTACAAGCTTACAATGCGTCACAAAGTGACACGTTGTAAACTTGTAGATCTGCTTTTCTTTTTTAATATTTGAAAATGTGTGAAAAGTTTTCAACGTGGAACCGATTATGGAAAAATAATTGCGACTGTCTCAAATAATTGCGATTAGACGATTATGAAATAATTGTGACAGGCCTAAGATTGTCTATTTTCGGCAAAGAGTGTTGGTGTTGAGGGGTACCCCGGTCAACAAAGTATATAATGGTTAAAATAATTCATCAATAATCTATTATGTGCCATTTCTTGATTAATTTAGTAAACTGTATTTAGTTGAACTTCAATTAGTCAATTAAAGAAAAACATTTTGGTAGATTAATCAATTATTACCAAAATCATTAGTTTCAGCCCTGATTCACACACAACCACACACCCAGAAAGACAAACAGTATTCATGCATGCATATGTGCGATGATCATATACACTATGTTCTGAGGCTGTCATGTCTTTGTTCTTGTCTCAGCGTCGTCTGGGTGATGCCGCTAAGAAAGCCATCAGTAAACTGCAGGTTCGAACCATCAGGAAAGGAGACCAGGAGACCGAGGCCGACTTTGACAACTGTGCTGTTTGTATCGAAGGTTACAAACCCAACGATGTGGTCAGGATACTGCCATGCAGGTACGATAACAGCCTACATACCTGGTAACATCATTTGTACTCATGACATTAAAGGTTTCATAACATTCATTTTATTTATTTTAAATTTTTTGTTTTGTTTTATGACCTCAATTACTCCCAAAAACTGAACTTTGAACATTCAGTGGATTTTCTGTGGTCTGGGGTTTTCTGAATGATTAGGCTAAAAAAGGTGCTGGGATTGGCCCCTGGACTTTGATGTCACAGTCCATTAATCCCGCCCCCTCTCCTCTCTTCCCCGTCCCTCCCCTCCCCTCCCCTTCTCCTTTGGGGGGAAGCGGAGCAGAGGCGATGATTGACAGGCAAAATCCCTCAACAGCGACACCCGCAGATATTGATATTTATTTATA
This sequence comes from Gymnoscopelus braueri, assembly GCF_963280865.1. NCBI lineage: Eukaryota > Metazoa > Chordata > Actinopteri > Myctophiformes > Myctophidae > Gymnoscopelus > Gymnoscopelus braueri. The sequence goes on along the minus strand of NC_137620.1, from coordinate 37,482,863 downwards.
TTTTTTTCAAAAACACGTCAAACACGTCAATGGCACTGAATGAGTTAATTTCCACTGTTATGCTGACGGTACGCAGCTCTACAGGCCGCTAAAAAACGGTATTGCAGACAATTTGTCCCGTTTATTGTCATGTCTGTCCGACAGTCCGATAGCATTGGATGTCCCAGAATTTCCTCCAGTTCAGTCAGAGAACTCATGAATAGGTGGGATCAATAATAGCTTGAGAACATTTTATTTATAAAATGTAAACACAAACAAGTGTGAATATTATATTTGATCTTGGCGTTCAGGCTCTGCTATACATTACCCCCTGCTCAGCACATTAGCAGACAACCATTGAGAGCAGATAGATATAGATCTATAACAAACCCCCTCAGGGGGAAACAGAACCCTTAGGGAAAGCAGAGCCTACTGGTGGTGGTGGCAGCAATTCAAACAAAGCACATTGCCAATTTTGGTCATCTGCTTGACCCGTCACATACAGTACATCGTCCACATAGAGCTACAATGCACATGCATGTAAACCTCTGGAGTGTATCTGCCTGAACTAGCTCGCAGGCTATGCATCCTTTAAATGAGGCAAAATCAGATTATTGTATTCGGCTGCCCTAGTTCCACCCACTCCTTACAGTCAGAACTTGGTTTCCTATCCTTTAAAGGTATCATGACATTCATTTTCACTTTTTTTATTTTCAATGTTTTATTTGGGGTTTTATGACCTCAATTACACCCAAAAAAACTGAACTTAGAACATTCAGTGGATTTTCTGTGGTCTGGGGTTTTCTGAATAATTAGGCTGAAAAGTAATCTGAGCTTGGCCCTTCGACAGTGAGGTCACAGTCGATTAATCCCGCCCACTCTCCTCCTCGCCCCTCCCCTCCCCTATCCTTTCCTTTGGGGGGGGCGGAGCAAAGGCGATGATTGACAGGCAAAATCCCTCACCAGCGACACCCGCAGGCAAAGATTTCTTTTTTCATTGCAGTTGAAAAGGCTTTAGAAATGTGAGAGAAAAACACCTGCCATTGATCACTGGAATGGAATTTTCACTTTAAACTTTTTGTACACTTTTGAAGGACCAGGACAAAGACTTTGAATGTGGTGTAAAAGTGAATGTCATGAAAGCTTTAATGTTACACTCGCAGCCCACAACCTCGGTGTGATGTTTGACTCCGACCTTTAACAAATATTAATATTCAAATATGCTGATCTCTTATTAGCCTGTGCCTTAGATCCTCAGAAAGGGCCCTCCTGGTTGTCCCTAAGACTAGCCTCATTACCCGGGGCAATCAGGATTTTGCGGCACCTAGGCTTTGAAACGCCCTACCTGGCTCAGGATCTAAGTCTAGCAACAGAATGGCTTCTTTGAAGTCGCTTCTGACATCTCTATGTCAAGTGTTTTTCTTCACTGTTTTTGCATGTGACCGTCCTGTTTGTAACTTGTTTATGTTCCGTTTGATTATGATTGTTGTATCTTATTTTACTCCGTTTGCTGCTTTTAACGTTGTCGTTAGTTTATTATTATAAGTACATTTAACTGATGTGATTGATTATATGTTCTTGTAGATATCTGTCCTATAATACGTGTGTTATTTCTGGCATTATTTCAGTGTATTGATGTGATGTGATGTGATTATGTGTTCTTGCAGACATCTATTTGATAAGACGTGTTATATCTGGCATTAGTTCCGTGTATTGATTTAATTGTGTCTTCTTGTAGATAGATCTGTTCTTTAAGACGTGTGTAGGCCAGTCACAATTATTACATAATCGTCTATCGCAATTATTTTTGCATAATCGTTTCCATGTTGAAAATTTTACACACATTTTCAAATATTAAAAAAATCAGAAATAACAGATCTACAAGCTTGACAATTAATCGTCAACTTAAATTTGTAACCGTGACAGCCCTAGACGTGTTATTTCTGGTATTCAGTGTATTGATGTGATGTGATTGTGTTCTTGTAGACATGTAGATCTATTGATAAGACATGTTATATCTGGTATTATTTCAGTGTATTGATGCAAGTGTGTCTTCTTGTAGACATCTGTTCTATAAGACGTGTGTTATTTCCTGTATTATTTCAGTGTATTGACGTGATGTGATTGTGTCTTCCTGACTGTAGGCATCTGTTCCATAAGACGTGTGTAGATCCATGGCTGTTGGACCATCGGACATGTCCCATGTGTAAGATGAACATCCTCAAAGCTCTGGGCATCGCTGTAAGTGCAACACTTACACACTAGTACAACACAGTACTATGCGTACAACACTACACACACAAAGAAACAAGAGCACTTGAGCTACTGGTTGTGTCTGTGTTCCATTCCATGCGTCTCCTGCCGTTGTCAGAGATATATATATATAGCAGAGATATACAGTATAGCTTCAAGTTAGAATGGTGTGCAGACCCTAGATGTCACTCCCTGTACCGTCATGCCAGCTGTGTGCGCTACACAGTCAGCCGACATACGTCAATTTGGCAATTTGAATAGCTCCCTGGTCAGCTCAAAGGTGGCAAAAAGACCCCCCATTCCATCTCCATACCTACCTTATTGACAGAACATTGAGACGACAGAATGGGGTAACAATAACTCCTTGAACGGGCGGTGTATTAAGGGGCTAGTGTCTAGGACTAGGGTACTTTTACCCGTTATCATAGTACTTGGAGGCCAGTCTATCACGTCAGTACTGTGATATCATGTTGATGACTTCAGAGATCTCCATATATGGGCATAAAAGGGACACAGATGGATACAGAGTATATATAGATTGTATAGGTTGTATAGATACGATGTGTGAACAGCCGCTCATCCGACCCACTTCCCACTCAGCACATCACTCCCTCAGGTCCTCTGTGATACACGTGCCAAGTTTGAAGTCAATCAGTCAGACGTTTCTCTAGATATGCGGTGGACACCCTCACACAATTCACGCTCTTATAAGTTAGATGTGTGGCCAAAGATGTGAGTAGACAAAGACACGTTCTTTTGCCGTATTAGGAGCGGGGAAGTGCCCTTAATGTGGCGCCCGGCGAGCAGTTAGGACTTAAGTTTCTTACTCAGGGACACTTCGACACATACTGGGTGAGGGAGGGGGTACTGGCAACGTTCTGATTAAGGCCTATCTACCCACTCAGCTAAAGCCGACTGTTGATTGCAACAGCATTTCTGAACGCCAGCCAGAGGCAGAAGTAATGGACAGTCACAAACCCAACTTATAGCACAGAGAGGACCAAGTCAATGACCTTTTTGACTTACTTTGTGATATGAGTTTACTTTGTGATATGATTGGAATTTGGTTGGTTCCACACTGGGAAACTAGGAACTAGTGAGAAACCGCCAGTATGGAACAGGAATTGTGTGAAATGACCACAATTGATGCTTAAATTGGAAAATGGTTTTGTAGTTTTGAGCCAAATCATTTATTCATGCTTTAATTTGGTGTATCATTATTTGTATTTAGTTATGGAATGTAGTGTTATAGCAGAGTATTTGGGATTTATCTGTTTCAATATTTTTATTAAACAGTATTTGGGATTTATAACAATTTAAAAACATGCATATGCTATTATGCTATTATATATCAGTTATTTATGATTGGACATTCTTATGCTATAAAAATGAATCTGTTATTTATGATTGGGCATTCTTATGCTATAAAAATGAATCAGTTATTTATGATTGGGCATTCTGATAATATACAAATGAATCGGTTATTTATGATTGGATAAAACGATTCCTGGACAAAACTGTCAATCTCTACAGACATATTTGTGTATGTGCAGAATACCTGTTTGTTCGCAGTGCTTGTGGTATTTTCTTAATTTTAGGAATGTAAATAGGGTAATGAGAGATATTTCAAACCAAAAATACCCTCTGGCTGTGAGAAACCTGTAGGTGACAGGTAGTAATTAAAACGTTTTTTTCCCAATGACGCCCTCGTCAAACTGCACTCTGGGGCTGTATAACTGTACAATTTCTCAGACGTGTGTGTGTGTGTGTGTGTGTGTGTGTGTGTGTGTGTGTGTGTTTTTTCTGTGGTTCTTCTTGGTAACTTGAAGAATGTGAAATGGTTATGGCTGAGCACTGGGAACTTGGAGTGATTTACAGCTAGATATCCTCAGACTACTGGAGAATTTTCCCACATAATAATTTAACTTATCATTTGAACGTGTCGCATAATTCAAGCATGCATAGGCAGATGTCTCTCTGTCTGTATGGTGGTTAGCTTAAGAATGCACATAGGGCCACAGAAGCCCACTGTGTCTTTAACCACTTGCACTTAGTTGGCCGGGGTTCCCCAGGGTTATATTTCCCTCGACACCAAATCTCATCGGTAAAAACAGCTGATCTACAAGCTCTGATCAGTCCAGCGGTTTGAGATCAGCCCTGGACAGACACACACACACGCAGACAGTCACTCACTCACTCACTCACTCACAGACCCTCTCCTAGATGGCTCGGCCGCTAGAAGCCACTCCGTAAAAACAAATCTGTATTACCAGACCTAAATCTGGTGTTTGATTGAAAATCAAAACGGTTTGAAAATCTTTACCCACCATGGTCCTGGTAGGATAGAACAATGGTTCCCAAACGTCCCAAAATGTGGTGTCCCCCCGGGACCCAAACTTACAAAAACTCAAATCATGAATTAATCACCTTTTTTATTTTTGAAAACCTTTTGAAATTATAAAAACAAAAATTAGTAGGAAACGTAAAAAGAAAAAGGCATATTTTCTCCAGTCATGATCAACAGAAATGGTTGCGTGACCCAGAAATAGGTCCAGAGCCATTGTTTGGGAACCACTGGGATAGAAAACCAGGACTGAAGTTGATGCTTGCTGCAGGGTCTCTGAGAGAGCAGTTGAAAGCATTGATCTCTATCACATACAGACATCTTTTATCTGCTTCCAGAGGCTCTGGACCTAGCTGATAGACAGTGAAATGTCTCTCTCACTCTCTCTACCCAGTTCAGTTCAAAATATTTTATTGGCATGATAAAATGTGTTTTACATTGCATATCGCATGTAACATATCGTCGGTAGGAAAACCTCCAAATAGTTACTTTGGACTTGGATTCAATGCAGTTATTAATAATTATCATTGGTTAAATATTTATAAAACCCACAGAAAGACTTTGAGCCTGGCATCCTATTTTGGAAATGTCATTATAGGCCATTGTCCAACATTTAAAAATTTTTCCCCAAAGTAGCGAAAATAGCCAATCTAGAAGCTCACACGCGTCACCGTGCAACACACGTTGTAAACTTGTAGAACGGCTATTTTCACTACTTTTGCGCGGCACTGTCATCTGCCCATCAATATGACGAGTCAGAACAACGTATACAGTAATTTATAATTATAATAATAATGAATAATAATAATTTAAATGAAAATCTCTTTCTCTCTCTCAGTTGAATGCTGATTGCCTGGATGACCTGCCTCTGGACTATGAGCTAGCCATGGGTATGGGTGGGGTGGGTTTAGGAGGGGTGGGGGGCATGGCCCTGGAGGCGGTGGTGTCGGGGGCGTCCAGCGAGGGAGCGCTGAGCGACGGGGACTCCTCCGTGGTTCTGGACCCCGGGGTCCGACGGATGGGTCTCCCCCAAGACTACCAGGACCCCGACACGCTGAGAGACAGTCCTGTCACTGCTACCACTGATACACACACAGGTAGGCCTGGCACAGTTATTACATCATTGTCTAATCCCCATTATCTGAGATAATCGCAATTATATTTGTCATAATCGTCTCCATGTTGAAAAAATTTATACATTAAAAAACAGAGCTGTCCTACAAGCTTACAACCTCTATTTTGACCTTTTTTTTGTATAAAATGTATAAATGTCAGTAATTTCTTTGTATATTTCAGTTATTTGACATATTTTCCCTGTGCAAAAGGCAAACGTAAATGTATTTTTTATTCATATGTTCAATGCCAAAAACACAATTAAAACGGTAATCGCAATTATTAGTGTGACAATTTATCGTGAACTTAAATAAGTAATCGTGACAGCCCTACACACAGGTACACACACGTGCACGCACACTGAGGGATAGTCCTGTTACTGCTACTACTGACACACACACACACACACACACACACACACACACACACACACACACACACACACACACACACACACACACACACACACACACACACACACAGCTACTTTTCTGTCACATTCACATTGTCCTGTTTTGACCTAATCTTTGGCAGCTTAGAAATACATGGTGCTATGCTGCCACACACTGGTGACTCTGTTGCACTACACCTGTTGCTGACAGTTCACATATTGATATGAATGTAAATATGTGCGATGCTGTAAATCATGTCGTTATGTCATGTTCATTGATTAGAAACTAATATATCGTCTCTGTCGGGTGGAAACTGTTACTTTTCAGGATTAAAATAAAAAAAACAGCTTAAGTAGCAGATCTCAACTTTTGATGCTTTTGAGTGACTGTAGTATGAAAAAAAAAGAAAAATAGAATATGGAGGAGGTTTCTGCCCGACAGCAACGATATCAATTATTCATGTAAATTTTTGTGTGCGACAGTAAAATCTAATGTTTGACCTTTTTATATTCTTGTCTGAACTAGTGGCTCTAAATAAAGAGTGTGTGTGTGTGTGTTGCCTCACCTCTCTCCCTGCAGGTGAGCTCCAGCCGATGGCGAGCAGCTCCTCCGTGGCGTCCTTGGTGATCGCCGTGGAGACGGGCCTCTCGGACGAGGAGGTGTCCATCGGGTCCATGGAGCGCTGTCCCCTGGGAGACACCAAATCCTGAGGACCCCCGAGGACCACCAAACCCCCCTCCCCCCCACGCCCAAACACGCAACCAAAAAGATGGACTCGAACGCACAGTGGATTTGACACAGGGTTGGACTTAGAACCAAACCAGAAGTCTAGGCCAGTCTAAACGTGATCTAAGCTAGTACCAGCACTAGATTCTGGACCGGTTTTGAACCGAGAACCAGGGCTTTGAGTACAGACTTAAGGCTAATTTATACGATGGCATCATACGTCGGAAAGAGCCGACTTACAAGCTCACAACGCGTCGCGTTGTGAGCTTGTAAGTCGGCTGTTTCCGTCATGTGACGACGTCGTGAGTCACAAAACGAATCAGGCTTTAACGTTCCAGTGACAGGAACGCCCCAGCTGTACTCTCAATCATTAGAACAGATCGTACTGTAACCAGGATTCCACAGGTTTGATCCCCGGGAAAAGACTCTTCATCCCCCTACCTGTTCTCTCGTTGTGAGTCAGTGTAGAGATCAGTTAGAAATCTAAAATCCTAAATGTAAGATGTGACTTTGGGTTTTAAGGCAGGTGGTAAGGACATTTTCAACCATTGTTCTGCTTCACCGATTTCTCAGAATAGATCAGAACCACAATGGAGAACCAGTACTGGTCCACAGCCTAAAATAGAACCAGGGTGCTTTTTTGACCCAGTTTTTTTTGTCCATTTGGGTCGGAACAGTGTAGACAAAAACTGGTGTAAACAACTAGCAAACTACAGATTAAATGTACTGTACTTTTCTAGCTAAGTATAGGTCGGTTATAGAACTGTCTGTTGTCACCAAAAGTGAGACAATCCAAGCTGTACTGTACTCTGTGTCTATCTGACCCAAAGCAGGCTAGAACCAAGCTGGAACTATAATCTCCACATTTATCCAGGGTTAACTTGGCAGAGCTAAGTGGACCACAGTCTTGGATGTGACAGGATTTATATTGAACCTGTGAGTAAATGAGCCGGCCAGGGCTCAGATGCTGCTACCTGGAGTTAAGCCTGGATCTGGGTTTAGCCTGTTTATCTTTTTTACTCAGTTTTTTCCTGGTTTTACTTGGACTTTACCTGGGCCAACCTGCTCGGTATCTTGTGGGTTAATCGGTCTGCCATCACACTTCTGATTTCTGTTTGACCCCATTCCTGAAAACAGATCCACAGACCAAGCTCATCCTGTCCGTCTGTCTGTCTGTCTGTCACATCCCCCGACAGGGTTCCAGACGGACAGACAAACTCTTTTCAAATCAATGTGAATGTCTCTTACCTGACTGGACACAAGCTGGATCAAAGGTTTGAGTGTAAATGCATGAGGTGGGATGTCCAGACCCACATCATCAGGACCGATACAGGTCTAAAATGTAATCATAAGGGAAGTTCTTTTTAAGTTGGACAAAGCAGGCCTCGGGAATGTGTACGGTCTTCATAAGCATAAAGACTGAGTCACAACGTAATTGCACGTGGGTGTTGCGCACCGAAAACGGTCCACCTACGAGCTGTCATTGCGTCGCAGCGCGATACGTTTTGAGCTTTTATGTCGGCGCAACACAAGACTCCATGTTGGACTGTATGTTGTTGACCGGCCTAAAGGACATGCAAATCAGGATGACCGCACAGCGTGTGTTTGGATCTGTCCAGTTTAGCACAGAGTGACTTGACTGTTGGGACATTCTGGAATATTCCGTTTTCCTGGTTCTCAGGTAGAGATGGAATGCGACCAGAACCAACACGAGACGGACCAACACCCGCTTCATCTCCAAATGGAATCTCAAGGAATTTGATCTCTAATCGTTTCTTTTGTTTGATGTAGAATCCATGCAAAGACACACAAAGGACACCTCGTTGTGTGTGCGATGTCGTTGGTATTTCTGCATCTCTTCCATGACCAGTATTTGAGGAGAGGTGGAGAAAAGAATCGGAACACAGTTCTAGATTTTAACGTGGACTTTTATTATTATTTTTGAAAGAATGACCTCGATTTAGAAAGGAGGCAACTGGAGAATCCTGGGTAACGGCGTGAACTACTGCGTGTTTTGCAAAGACTCGGGACTGTGTTCTGCCTTCACGGTGACAAAGTATTATTACCACAGCTCCACTGCAGTATTCAAGTAACATACAACTACACAGTATTTTGTAGGTTTATTCTCTGTGTTTGCCTGTGTGTCCTGTATAATTCTGGGGTCAGTACAATAATGGCCCGTCTGTCTGTGTGTGGTAGTAAAGGTCCTGAACAGGGTCCCTATATGGCTGGATTAAAAGAATTGCACACAGAAAAGTTATTTTTGACAATTTACCATTTTTAAAAGTTGGAAAAGTAGAAATTCACCATTTGCGCGATGTGCGACTGGTGACAAACACTTGTGTACAGAACCACGTTAGCAGTGGAGGAACAGGTATATAGGAACCCTGTCTCTAAGTGTTGCCTTGTTTCCTTATTTTCCTCTACTCGTCCGTCCGCCTGTTCTTGCCTCTGTCTGTCCGTCCGTTTGTCTGCCCGGACCAGAATTGTCTGTTGCCATGGTAATACAGTATGCTGCCTTTTTTATTTTTTAGGACAGGCACCTGCTAGGGTGCCCCCCCCCTCCCCACCGCCCTGTCTGACAATCAAACCTTGTGTTTAGCATCGGTTGGTGTCCTTGTGGTGTTCCTGCATCAAGGAACGTTTTTAGATGTCACAGCAGCTGACTGCGTCACACACAGCTCTAGATGTCTGTGTCACAGCCAGGCCCAGCTCGCCTTTCATATACCCAGAACCACACGGTTAGATCGGTGTTCTCAACATCGGGTCCGGGGACCACCACCACCAGCAGTCCAAATTGTATCAAATGCGTGTGATATCAAACTGGGTGTCCTTTGAAATTAAAAAAGGCTGAGAATCTCTGAACTAAACTATACTGGAACCCCAATCTACACTGTAAAATCCTCAGTCCTTATACCTGAGGCTGATTCTTCTAAATCAGTAGTTCTCAAACTTTTTTGTTGTTCAACATTTTTCAAACACTTAAAAATTATCAAAAAATGTTCAAAAATTGCTTTAAAAAAAAAAAAAAATTATATATTTTTGAATAGCCAACGCTAAAATCTAAAATGACACTAATGCTTTCCCGGTTTTAATGGGTTGAAGGGTCCATTCGGTTCCATTTGTACACTCAGTTACAGATCCGTAGGGGTCCATTTGGACCCCCTGGTGATCCCCGGACACGACGTTTACAAACCAGTGTCCTACAAGGCACAGCAGCCCATCCATGCGCTCAGAGAACCATACAGTTATCTGTATCCGGTACCACCAGTCGACTGGCTAATGCCTGATTGGCTCCATCATGGCACTTTGATTATAGGATCATCAGACTGGTATAATTCCACTCGGTAGATTTGAACCAGTCACCTCATTTTGCCTTCAGGCTGTCACTGCCCTGAACATAAAGAGACACTCACACCTGTTCTTTATGTACCGTCTATTATTCCTTTTTAGGTTTGCCAAACTCATGTGAAACCAGGCCCTCTGGTTGTGCGTGTGCTGTTGGCGCTGTGAGTTTCCAGAACGATTAAGATTGTCGTCTATTTTACTACTAAGAGGAGATGTTTATTTTTGTATAGAAGACCCCCTGGCAGACACCCACCATCCCCCCCAAACAATAACCTATCATCAGTGGTAATCGATCAGGCAGAATAAACTACTTGTGCAACCGTTTATATTTTGGACGCCAGGACCTCAAAGAAACCAGGAAATTAGAAACATGAGGCATTATTATTTTTATGTTTTTTTTCCTCTTCTGCCCTGCAGAGTGAAGCAGCAGCGACTGCGTTTGTGTTTTTAAAAGGCCAAAGGTCGGGGCTAGGGTTGTATAGGTTTAATATCCACACAAATGATAGCTGTGAAGGTCATGGCTTAGGGTATAGGTTCATAAATGATCCCTGTAAAACTACTTAACAACATGCTATCCGCTTGTGCTGGAACAGGAGGGCACTGTTGTTGCTGTAGACTAATCTCAAAGGGACCCTCAGGGTTCCAAATAGGCCCTTACAGGTCTGTAACTGAGAGTATTCAAATGGACCCTTACGGGTCCATTTGGTTCCATTTGTACACACTCAGAGTTATGGGGGTCCTTGAAATTAAAAGGTTTGAGAACCACTGCTGTAGACCAAGAGGTTATGTCCACAGAAAGCGTTATTTTTTAATCTACCGGCTGTGCAAAGTTTCAGTCCATTTTCCAACTACATTGACTTCCAGTATAAAATAAAAGTTTTAAAAAGTTACATATTTCAGTATAAAACATGTGACATATTCGGTTAGGTACTTCATTGTGCGCTACTGTGAGCATGCACAAGAATATTTGTGCTCATCAGTCCAGCATTTTGTGACAATATCCCTAGACACACACAGACCTTCTTTTAGACAGCTCGGTCCCTCGTAAGGCTTTCTGTGGACACAGCCCCTTCTAGGGTTAGGGTGTCATTACACAATGGTTTTAATTTGTTCCAATATTGAAATTGAGGCATCAGAACCTGTATGGATAATGGTTCAAAATGTTTTATTTGTGAATAGAACTTTCCTCTGGGCTTTCTTATGTTTGAGGTCCTGTACTATCTACATTGTTTCCTTGACTCCTCGTCACCTTTCCTCACATGTAAAGCACCAAGGTTTGAGGTCAGTTCACTTCCTGTTCAGTCGGTTGTATTGTTTTATCCATTTAATCCATGAGACATAATTAACCCCAATTAATAGTTAATTAACCAACCCTAGGTCCCCTCCAGGGTTTCTCTCACCTGCGGTCCACTGTTTGGAACATCTAACTTGTTGGTCTACAGACTCTGAACTGAAACATGAACTGATCTCACCTCTGGTCTGAATCCATTTCTCCTGTTCTACTGGTAGAGAGACTGAGGCTGCTGTGGCTCACTGGTTCCAGTTTGAACACATCGTCTTACTGCTCTACAATTATGTCCCAATGGAAGAATTATAAAGATTATTTAGGCCTATGTCAGAAGACCATGTGTCTTTACGGTTTCTGGAATCTACAAAGATGTTTTAAAATTGACAGTCTGCGTTTTAACTGGTTTTTAATTTATATCAAAAGAAGTTTCCTATTTTTTGTTTATCATTTCTTTTATTGGTTTAATTTGGTCACTCAGTTCCAAAAGACCCATCTAAAACTCTTGATTACATTTCACAAATTTGTGAAATGTCTAAAAACCTGCATTGATTAAATCCAGAAGAGAAGCCAGACGTGTTTAAAATGCGACCGGCGTGTCACTGCCAGTAATGACGTCTGATTGGTTCCCATACTTCCCGTTCCCTCCTCTCCATACAGCAGATTGGCTGTTTTCACTCATATGATTGGCTGTTTTCACCCTGATGCTGTGTTGTGATTGGTCACTCGGCCTCCTGTTATGAAGCACTTTAATTAAAGCCCAGTCCACACCAATGATTCGCGACCGCAACTAGTTGCCACTTGCAACCAGTTGCAAGACTTTGCAGCAGTATTGACCTGTTGCAGGTCGGTGCTGTCTTGAGACAATGTTGCAAGTGGCTACTAGTTGTGTTTTGTATCATTGGTGTGGATGGGCTTAAAGGACGACTTCACCGATTTTCAACCTATCTTCATATAATTGGTCCTCACTAATACTCATGATAAAATGGTAAAAACAAATTCTACTTGGTCTGTGTCTCATAGGAGGGCTGTGGACAGTCCAGAAACCCGTCAGTGACAACATCGTTAGGCATGATGTTTTTTTCCCCAACAAGATTTCACATTTTTTATTTAGATTTTTATTAACACGAGAACAATGGCTTCTTTTATTGCATCGCAACTTTCCAGGAATAGAAAGCCTGCAGTTTCTATTAGCTTGGATTCCCCATTGATGATGTCACTGGTAGACGGGACTCTGAACTGTCCACAGCCCTCCTCTGAGACACAGACCGAGTAGAAAAAAATTTGACCAATTATATGAAGATAGGTTGAAAATCGGTGAAGTCGTCCTTTAACCACTCAAACCCCAGCATCTGTATTGTGGGGAAAGCTTTCGCAGAAAATAGCAGATCGACAAGCTCACAATGAATCGTGCTGCGACACGTTGTGAGCTTGTCGATCGGTTATTTTCCACAATAACAAAAATACATTAGTATAGAACCCTGAGGGACTCCCCTCAACCATATGGGGTTTAAGTGGTTAAGAGACTCTGCGAGGTTCTGGAAACATCTGTTTGATGATACCGCTTCTGCTCTCCTATCTCCTGCCCTCTGCATCCTTACATCCTCTGTCCTTCCTGCTCTCATTTTTCTGTTCTCCGTCATCTATTCTTTTATCTGTCTGCTGCCGCCTCTTCACCGCTCTTCTCCATCTTTTCTGTCACTCATCTTTCTTTTAATTTTCCTTTCCATCCTTCATCAATCTTCTCAGCTCTGCCTTCTCTTTTCATTGTGTCCTTTTCTCTTTCATGACCATCTTTCACTTCTCTCTTTTTCAATTCAGCCTTTCATTTGTTGTCTTCTCATCTCCTTATCTCTCTCTGTTAACCTGTCTCTCCATCAGGTAATGCCAGCTCTTCTGTCTTCTAACTTTTCTCTCCAACTCTCACTTTTAACCTGTCTTTCCATCAGGTAATACCAACTCTTCTGTCTCTTTACCTGTCTCTCCAACTCGCTCTCTCATATTATGGATGCCAGGTTAAAGTGGTTAATACAAATAAAATACACCTAAAATGCAATTGATTTTGTGTAACATTTGCTTGTAAAACGTCTATCGTAATTGTCTTCAATCCAGGATCTGGGAGAGATGGCGCAGGGGGAATCATGGTTAAAAACAAACAGAATCTTTTCCACAACCTTACAGAGAGGAGGATTAGTAACCGTGGCAACCTCGAGAGTTCCCACGGCAACAGGGTGTGGTGTTGGGCTGGGTTTCTATGGTAGAGAGGTGGACTTTTTATTGTGCGGTTGTTTGTTTGACTGTACATGTACACACACACACACACACACACACATGTAAATAGGAGCTGCCGCCATGTTGATTTATGTGTTGAAATTGTTGCACGTCTTCAGTTTGACTGAGTTTCAATAAAACCTTTATTGAGTTACGTTTTTGGACACTTTTAATCTGAAATAAACATGACCTCAGTACGAGATATGTTTATATATATGTATATGTATATATTTGTATGTGTGTGTGTGTGTGTGTGTGTGTGTATTTTATATATATGTATATGTGTATGTATATATGTATAGAGATGGATATTATATAGCACCCATTTTAAATGAAACCATGCAAAGCAAAAAAACTGCTAACCATGAACTTCCCGATTCCGAAACAGACTCCACTTCCTGAGCCAGTATGATGTGCCTGTCTGTCAGTAACGATTGTAATCGTTGTATAATAAGAATAGTAATTGTAAACGATAAGGATGTTATCCGATGCATGTCCACTAGATGTCACTTTTGACTGGGTCTACTATCAACCTGGTAAGCTGTAGACTACAAGAGGAAAATATTTAGGGGACCTATAGTATAGATCCCTGGGGGTCTATGAAGTATATATGATTTAAGTGGTTAACCCTATTTCTACAAGCTCTAAAAGCATCTTTAACCGGATGCCCATACAACCATATTAAATCTTATACCTAAACTTAACTATATCTAACCTAATGTCTAATTTATAACCTTATAAAATGGTTTAAATATTAAGTACAAGAGATGGTTAAAGTGGTACCAAACGGATACCAAATGTACAAGGATGATGATGACGACGATGATGATGATTGTAACGATGGTGATGAAGAAAGGTTGACAGATCTTCCTTAGTTTTTATGTCTTCCTCTCAACCTCTATCTGTGTCTCTCTCTCTCTCATTTCATTCTCGCTCTGTTTGTCTCTCTCCCTCTCCCCCCGTCTCTCTATTTTCTCATTTATTTATTCATAAATTCATTCATGAGACTTGCTTGCGTTGGCAGAGAGGAAACACCCTCAGTCTGTCTCCTGAGTTTAGTCTCTAGAATGAAACAGCAGGAGTGCTCTCCCCCTCTCTCGCTCTTTCTCTCCCCTCATATCTCTCTCTCTCACTCTCTCACAGCAGTTCAGAACAGCTCTTCTAAGCCAAGCGATGGGATTCCTGCACGAAAACGTGACATTTACTCTGACCGCTCATCAATAAAGGTACTGTGTGAATGAAGGTGCGTATATGACAGGAGAGAGAGAGGAGACAGACTGTTGTTTTGAATGCTGCTGGGCTGATGAGTCACTTAACATGTAATACTGTGAAGTGTTTGTTTGTTGAAATAAATGTTTGAGAGGAATTTATTGATACTGTATATCTGTACTGTACGTTTAGTTGTAAACATTGTTAAATGATAATACATCGATTTTAATCATGTGCGAATGAGTAGTAATAACAAATGTATTATTAGCATTACTATTATTAGCATTACTATTATTATGATTTTTTGTGTAATTATACTATCAATTGAATTGTCTTAAATTATTATCTTTTGTTAATTGTTAATTATGCTTTTAGTATTTCTTGTTTATTCTTTACTGCTTGTTTTCCAATCAGGTGCTACATTGTGGCCCCTTAGTTCAACCAGCCCACCAATCACTATCGCTTGAGTGAGTTACCGTCACCATGGAGACCTCCCCAGACAGTTCCAAGCGTAGGAAGAAGATCAACCAATCAGATGACCCGGTTGTGGATGCCCCCTGTAACACTGAACTCAACACCAACCTTGGGGCGGAGCCAAATTTCAATCTCAACCTCACCTTGTCGTCACCTAGCAATCCACGTGCCACCCCGGAAACCAGGAAGCTCCCGAATGGAGGGCCGGGGACCTCCAGGGCGAACAGAAAGGATGATGGGAATAAAAACGGAGGGAAACTCGGGAGCACACAAAAGCCATTTTCCACAGAAACCAGCAAGTCAACAACAGCGACTTCGCAGGGAGAGAAGGAGGGTCCGAACTGGAGGAGCAAAATTCCATCACACTGTAACTCCTCCAAAGCCGAGGAGACGGACCGCCAGCGAGGAGGAGGAGGGGAGGAGGAGAGAGGAGGAAGATTGACCCTCAGCCCCGACACACACTGCAACACCAGCTCAATAGCAGCGACACATTTAGCCACCATCAGTCCCAAGACCAGCACACGACCAACAGGAACTCAAAAGACACAAATACGCAGAACAGAATCGGCCAGCATTCTCACCTCCAAGCCCAATGCATCGCTGAAAACACCCACCAAACCTACTGACAGCTCTGCCGTGAGTCCAAGGATGCACACCAGCAGGAACGAAAACACCAGAACGGAGAATGCGACGGTTCTGAGCCCTGAGACTCACTCCTCAAGAACAATGCGCTCTTCTGTAAGCCCCAAACCAAAAACGAAGTGGGACGATACAGTCACCGCAAGCCCCAAAACATCATACACTGCCACCAATGCCAAAACACACCTTCAGAAGAACCACTCGGACACAACTAGCATCAAAACCCCACACACAGCCGCCAGCCCTAAGCCACATACAGAAGCACAACATGTGGATCCTGCTGGCTATAAAATACTACAGCCTGCCAAAGGCCCCAAAACAAACACCTGTAGAGACAATGCAGACACCACGAGCAAAACAGTTTCTGATCATAAAGGTGTCAGCGGTTCTAAAGCTAGTTCCAGTTCTACGTCCAGGACGGGGTCCAAGGACAGCTTGGATTCTAAATCTGCTTCTTCCGATTCCAAAGCAAGTTCCAGTCAGGCTTCTAAATCTAGCTGTAGTTCTAAAGCCGGCTTAAAAACAAGTTCTACTTCCAAGGATAGCACCAATTCTAAAACCGGGACAGGGTCCAAAGGCGGCCTGGATTCTAAAACTGGTTCCAAATCCAAAGCCACTTCCAACCCTAAAGGTGGAACAAGATTGAAGGGTAGTCTTAGTCTGGCTTCTAAATCTAATGCTGGTTCCAAGGTTGGTATCAATCCACTGACAGGTCCAGATTCTAAACCTAGCTTGTCTGGTTCTGATTCCAAAACCACGTCCAAGTCCAGTCCAAAAACTGTTCTGTCAATTTCAATGTCTAAGTTGGATCCAGTTGTATCTCTCTCCCCATCTCCACAACCCTTATCAGACGGGTCCACAGCAAACAGCAAGAACAATGTGGGTTCTAGTCCCAAACCTTCTCCTGGACTTAAGTCCGGTTCTGATCCAAAACCAGCTTCAGTAGAAGCGATTCCCTCCCTGACTGTGTCTCCTCGATCCAGTTCAACCAAGACTCCTGATCCTGGATCTAAGTCCAGTCCAGAATCTAGATCCACCTTAAAACCTGGTCTGGTGGAACCGTCTTCCTCCCCACGTGTCTCTCCACTACCCAGTTCAACATCCACAACCTCTAGTTGGACGTTTACCAGTGTTGGTTCTGGTTCGATGGGATCCAGCAGTGAGAACCAGCAGAGCCTCAACCCTGCTGAAGGTAATCCCATGCTGCCTTCCATTCACTTTGACTAAACACAAAGATCTACTGTATACAACAAACATTTTGTCATACAGTTTATTTTTATTTATTTGCCACGGACAGTGCACATTAATCAACATTTCAGTTTTCACATCGATGTAAATGAGCCAGCGTTAACCAAAAGGTAATTTTAGTCCCTGAGCAGGCTGATAAAAGTGGTGATATACACAAAACAGACATATCAATACAATACGAGACAAGTAAACTGTACAGGAGACAGAATAATTACAGTAATGTGGAAAATGACACCAGTGACAAATAGAGCTGATAATTACTGATGATTATAAGTTTGGTTTGCTTTAAGCCATCTCGTAAGGTTGAATTAGGTGGTCTCTCCTAATTCGAGTTCATTATATTTATGAGCTTTATTTAACCAATTACTTGTTTGATACATTTAAAAATCATGAGCACAAAAAAAAACATATTACATTTTGTGGGGTGTTCACACAGAATTACAGTTTCCATGTATTTCTGTGTGTGTCTGTGTGTGTGTGTGTGTGTGTGTGTGTGTGTGCGCGTCTGTCTGTGCGCGTCTGTCTGCGTGAGTGGGTGAGTGCGTGAGTGGGTGGCGTGGCTAAAGCCGCAAACCACTGGGTCGATCAGCGCCAAATTTCTTCCTGTAGGCCAAGAAAGTAAATCCCTGAATATTTGTCACATTTGTGAATATTTTTTGTTTTGCTCCACATCCTGAAATAGAAGTGTAGCTCATTAACCAAGCAATGATATTCACTGAGCCTTGTCCTCATTTAGTTAGTTGTGTATTTAATTATGATGTCCATGTTTGTTCTCCTCTATCACTGCTCTGCTAAAGGACAGATAGTCCTCATTTAGTTTGTTGTGTATTTAATTATGACGTCCGTGTTTGTTCTCCTTTATCACTGCTCTGCTAAAGGACAGATAGTCTTTGTGCTAGCAAACAGTTGTTAAACTTTGACTAAAAGATGCACAAACTGTTACTTTGACAGATAATACATCTCATTGTGAAATTCACTGTGGTAAATTTCGGGGGCATTCCCCTTACATTTACCACAGTGTATTATTAATTCATTTTCACTTTGAGTTTAATCTCAACAAACATTAAAGGTCCCATACTTTAGTGCTTTTGGTCATTTTTGGATAATTCCTGAGTATCTATTAAACACTCCTGTACTGATGTTTATGCTGAAAATACCTCCATTTGTTTTTAGTTAATTTTTCTCTGGTGTCTCTATCTGCTCTTCTAACTCTTAACGACTTATTGGTCATTAATATTCAGTGTGAGAAAGCCTAGGAATGAGGTTAATCCACAACCCATGCAAAATCGAATGAAGAAAGTAGAAATTAAGAAAACAAGTAACTGAAGCACACACATCCAAAGTTTAAAATGCTAGATGCCAGGCAGAAACAAACATCAAAATAGAATAGTCCTCCGTCTGAGGAAGAGCTACCAGGCTCAAAATGTCACCTAGGTGGTAATCTTAAAAAAAAATCCCCATTGGAGCTGGATCCAGTGTGCGGACACTATTCTATTTTGAAGTCCTGCCATCTAAACACATAGCTGATAGTATGTACAGTAACTTACACACACCAAACACACTGTTCTCTCACCAAACGCACTGTTCACACACACACACACACACACACACACACACACACACACACACACACACACACACACACACAGCCATACGTGAACACTAAAATGAGAATGTTTTCAAACCAAATGTTATATATTATACTTTTATTTTGAAGTGACTGAATAAGTGACAACACATTTATTTCCTACTTCCTGTGTGTCATTTCCTGCCTCTAGGTTGGGCTGTCTGTCCGGTTCCTCAGGCAACGTCCAGCCCCAAATCCACCGCCCCTGTTGCCGTGACAACAAGAGGAGGAACTCCTGAAACGGTGCCATCCTTGGTGGGACCCGTTCCCATGGAAACAGAGGACAGCAGCACCCCGCATAATAACACCAACCCTACCAGTGGTGTCACCTTTGACACTGTCACCGTGGCACCGGCAAAACCGTCTGCTGTTGCTGAGGACAGCGCGCGGCAGCGGTTGGAATCTAAAATGGCCGCCTCAGCGGGACGCACGGTCTCTTTGGATACATCGCGCCAGCGCGGCGATGGTGATGCGCGGATCCGTGACAATGTGGCTCCGTCTCCGGGGTTCACGAGGACACCTGGCACCCCGCCGAGTCAGAGCCGTAACTCGGGAAACACAGCTGTCATCGCCGCTGACGTCGGCTGCCTGGGGAGCGTTTCTACTTCCTGCTCCTCCCTCTCTCCCTCTCCTCTCTCCACCTCCTCTCCTCCCCCCACAAGCTCCATCCACCCGGGGACGTCCAGGAGCGTCACGGAGGTGGCCACCATGACCGACACCGCCGAGAGGCTGCGTCTGCGGGTGGCGGAGCGGAGAGAGGTGGGGGTTCAGGCGGAGGTGGAGCTGGTCGACCGGTCGGCCTCCACCAGCCCGGCTCGGCACGCCTACCCCTCCCTCATTGGTCTGCCTAGCTGTCAGTCGGGCAGCTCGGCAGTTTCACCGGCGGCCCCGACCCCGTGCTCCGTCCCCATTGGCCAGTCGGGCAGCTCGGTTTCACCGGCGGCCCCGCCCCCGTGCTCCGCCCCCGTTGGCCAGTCGGGCAGCTCGGTTTCACCGGCGGCCCCGCCCCCGTGCTCCGCCCCCATTGCCCAGTCAGGCAGCTCGGTTTCACCGGTGGCCCCGCCCCTACGCTCCGCCCCCGTTGGCCAGCCGACCCTCCAGCACGTCTGTAAGATCGACATCGAGCTGCGCGGCCAATCGCTGCTCCGTCCCACCCCGACGGACAAGGCCATGTCCCTCCCCGCCTCTATGCGCGCGTACAGCTTTGAGCTGAACTCACTGCCTTTGGGCCGGGGATCGAACCCGCGACGCGCGTGGGACGGAGACGGAGCGCAGAGCGCCGAGAGCGTCTGTAAGGACGAGGAGGAGGAGGAGACGGGAGAGGAAGGCGGGCGAGGAGAGGTGGAGAGCGGGAAACCCCACACAGAGAGACGAGCGGAGGAGAAAGACCAGGTGGAGGTGGAAGTAGCGGAAGCAGAACAAAAGGAGGAGGAGACGGGAGAGGAAGGCGGGCGAGGAGAGGTGGAGAGCGGGAAACCCCACACAGAGAGACGAGCGGAGGAGAAAGACAAGGTGGAGGTGGAAGTAGCGGAAGCAGAACAAGAGGAGGAGGAGAAGGGAGAGGGATTGAAACCGCAGCAGGTGGCGTGGGATGACCAGGGGATGACGTGGGAGGTGTACGGAGCCTCCGTGGACCTGGACGCTCTGGGGACGGCCATCCAGTCCCACCTCCAGTCCAGGATCACAGACCAGGGCACACAGACCTGCTCCCTGGAGGAGCAGGAGAACAAGAAGACGGCCACAAAGAAGAAGAGGAGGAGGAAGAAGGTGGACAGGAAGAAGAGGAGGGAGCAGGAGGAGAAGAAGAAGCAGAAACAGAGGGAAGAGGAAAAGAGGAAAGAGCTGCAGGAGAGGAAAGAGGAGGAGAGGAAGAGACGGGAGGAGGAGAGGACGACCAAGAAGGAACAGGAGGAGCAGAGGAAAAAGGAAAAGAGGGAGAAAGAGGAGGAGAGGAAGAAGGAAAAGGAACAGGAAGAGCAGAGGAAACAGGAGACAAAAGAGGAGGAGAGAAAAAAGGAAACGGAACAGGAGGAGCGGAGGAAGAAGGAAAAGAAGGAGAAAGAGGAGGAGAGGAAAAAGGAAAAGAGGGAGAAAGAGGAGGAGAGGAAGAAGGAAAAGGAACTGGAAGAGCAGAGGAAAAGGGAGACAAAAGAGGAAGAGAGAAAAAAGGAAATGGAACAGGAGGAGCGGAGGAAGAAGGACAAGGAAGAGAAAGAGGAGGAGGAGAGGGAGAAGCAGAAGAAAGAGAAAGAGGAGAAGAAGAAGAGGGAAAGGGAACAGGAGGAGCAGAGAAAGGAGGAGAAGAAAGAAAAGGAAGAGGAAGGGAAGAAGGAGAAGGAGCAGGAAGAGCAAAGGAAAAGGGAGAAGAAAGAGGAGGAGCAAAGGAAGGAGAAAGAAATGGAGGAGCAGAGAAAGAAGGAGAGGAAAGAGAAAGAGGAGGAGAGGAAGAAGGAGAAGGAAATGGAGGAGCAGAGAAAGAAGGAGAGGAAAGACAAAGAGGAGGAGAGGAGGAAGGAGAAGAAAAAGGAGGAGCAGAGAAATAAGGCAAAGAAAGAGAAAGAGGAGGAGGAGAGGAAGAAGGAGAAGGAAAAGGAGGAGCAGAGAACAAAGGAGATGAAAGAGAAAGAGGAGGCGGAGAGGAAAAAGGAGAAGGAAAAGAAGGAGCGGAGAAAGAAGAAGAAAGAGGAGCAGGAGAAGAAGAACAAACTGACAGAGGAGCAGGAGAAGAAGAACAAACTGACAGAGGAGCAGGAGAAGAAGAACAAACTGACAGAGGAGCAGGAGAAGAAGAACAAACTGACAGAGGAGCAGGAGAAGAAGAACAAACTGACAGAGGAGCAGGGGAAGAAGAACAAACTGACAGAGGAGCAGGAGAAGAAGAACAAACTGACAGAGGAGCAGGGGAAGAAGAACAAACTGACAGAGGAGCAGGGGAAGAAGGAGAAGAGAGGAGGAGGGATAATGGGATGTTTCAGGAGTGAGACATGAGGAATTGTGGGTAAATACTATGGTGGATTGTTTCAGACAAGGAATCTGATTGGCTGCTTCACGGTTTCATTCTGTAAACAAGTGATCCTTCCCAGCTTTGTAAACATCCTGTTGTTGTAGCCGTTGCCCTGGGGAACAAAACAGCAGTTACACTTGTTGGGTAGTTAGAAAAAATATTATTATAATTATTGTTATTAGTTTTATTATTATGGTTGTTGTTGTGGCTGTTGTTGTTTAAAATGTGTGATGAGCCCACATTTTGTAACAAGTGCATGGACAGGAGATTGACAAGGGATTTATAGTGCTTTCCTAGCAACAATAGAGTGTTGGTTTTATAAAGACACACTGAGAATTGCATTTCTCAAATTGTATAATTTAACAAATTGTAACAACTGTCATTATTGTTTCACCAGAATCAGAGTCACCAGAATCAAATCATCCAAGTGTGTCTGTAAATGATGTCAGGGGACAGTGTGGACAGTCTGTCACTGTAGGGGACAGTACATAGCCTGGAGAGACATATCACTTGTCACTGGAGGGGACAGAGAACAGCCTGTGGACACAAATATACCTGTCCTCATGTCAGAGACAGGGAACAGGCTGGGGACACATACCTGTCCACAAGTCATCAGAGGGGACAGGGGTAAGCCTGGGGACACACGTACTTGTCCACATGTCACTGGAGGAGATGGTAGACAGCCTGGGGACATACTGTAGGTATCTGTCCACATGTCACTGGAGAGGACAGGGGACAGCTGGGGGACACACGCATACCATGGGAACCTCCATGTCAACGTTACCTTCCAGAATACCTCCAGATGGCATTGTGGAGTTCTAGAGCCAAACTAAGATTCTGTGTATTTGCAGCCATTTTCATGGCCGTCCTTAGCCTGCTAAATGGCTGTGTACAAAACATGTCCAGTTCAGACCACGGGGATCTTCTGGTTGGTCGCCACTTTGTCTCACCGCGAAGCCTCTGCAAAAAACGTTGAACTCTCCTCAAATTTTCTGCACTGCTTATCGCTGGCTTCGCCTCCTGTCGAGGTGAATTCGCTTGTCAAAGACATCGCATGAAACCATGTTGTTTTTGCAACAATCAACAACCACCATTTCTTATTGTTTCTATCACTATCACATCCGGCATGTTATACACCAACGGGTTCTCAAAGTGGGGTCCGGGGATGCCCAGGGGTCCTTGAGAGGGTTCCACTCGGTCCCCAGCAAAACGAGGAACAGTTTAATCCCTTAAACCCTATTTTCAAAAATGTTCAAAAGAAATACACGATGCACCGCGGTGTGACCTTGTAGATCAAATATTATATATGTATAAATATTATATAAATATATATATATATTGAACATTTTTGCCTATAATGACAATTGAAAGTTGTTCATTTCACTATTATTTCACCAGCTAGAAGTTAGTCCAATGTGATCATAGCTTTCACTCTCTCCACCTAGTATCGACTAGAATTATTAGAGTTATAGAATTATGCACTAAATCTAATCTACCAAAAACCTCTTCTCTTATGGGGGGGGGGGGGGGGTCCCTACGTGACTAGATCTGCTCAAATAGGGGTTCCTGGCCTTTTCCTTGACAGGGAAGTGTGTCACTGAGAACCACTGTTCTACACACGCCGACTATGTCCTACATACACTAGCAGTCAGAGTAGGTCACGGCATTAGTCACTCTTCTTTGTTTTAGTTTAATATTTCATCCACTTCCTTCCAGTTCAGCCTCATGAAGCACTAGAGCACTTAGCATGCTAGTAGAGAGTCTCTCCTCTACTATAGTTCAGGGTCACTGTAACTAAGCCACCAATTTATTTTTTTCGTTTGAGTTCAGCTGCTATAAGCTGAATCTGTCTTGAGAGATTACTCTATTAAGACCGGGAGCGCATACTGATTATTTTAGATTTTAGCTATAACCATTATTTCATACTTTGGGCTATTCAAAAATAGCAGATATACAAGCTCGTAGCGCGGCACCGAGTGCCACGCCACGATCTTGTAGATCAGCTATTTTTTAAAAATCTTGAACATTTTGTGCAAATCTTTACATATTTGTTATTTTTAAAGGTAGGGTAAGTGATATTTTTGGGTTAAAACTAAAAGTATTTTGGGTTAAAGCACTATATTCTGATAGTAATCATTGCTATAGAGTGTTTGTTCAGTAACAGGAGTCTCCCCGTCTCTCCAGCTCTTTAATAAACAGAAAATACATTTTCCGGTAGGTGTCAAAATCTCAGCCAATCAGGAGAAAGTACCCATTTTTAAGCTTCATTTTTATAGTGTTCCAGTTCCAATTTTGCCTGCTCATTTCTTAGTGTCATCACTTCCAATTTCACTTGTTTAATCTATATCCTGATTGAGTTCTCTATCCTGATTGGATAAAATTGGAAATGAAACTGAAACGAAAATGCATTTTCTGTTTTATAAAGAGCTGGAGAGACAAGGAGACTCCTTTTACTGAACAAACACTCTATAGCAATGAGTACTATCAGAATATAGAGCTATTTAACACTTATTTTAACCAAAGAAAATCACTTACCCTACCTTTAACTCAAATATACTTCTGGAGGTCCCTGGAACACAATATTTTACAAATGTTCCCTTTATGAAATATATATTCAAAGATTTGCACACATTTTCACGATTTTTCAAAAATAGCCCAAAGAAATCTAAAATGACACAGATGCGTTCCCGGTCTTAATGGGCTAAGCCACTAACAAGGGTGTATTGTAGTGGCATGGGTTAGCTGCAAGGGGGCATGAAAAGGTACTGCACGGCTGCACGGGGCACGCACATCCACTTCAATGGCCAGGTGCAAAAAATAAAGTCTGCACACTGGTTAAATAAGCTCCGCCATTATTTGTGCGTTCTCAACATTTTGATCAGTCGGATGCAGATCTTTCATCAGGAATTTGTTTTTGAGGAATTTTAAGCTACAAGTATGATGTTTGTTAATTGATGGCATATTTTTGGAAACAGCTCATGGCTCCTGTGTGGTTTGACGGCAAACTCTCTCTCTCTCTCTCTCTCTCTCTCTCTCTCTCTCTCTCTCTCTCTCTCTCTCTCTCTCTCTCTCCCCCTCCCTCCATGTGTTGATGTTTGGGGTCCCTGTGGAAGTTGTATGCCCTACTTGGGAACATGTGTGGAACATTAACTTTGAGCTCACCTCACTTCTCTCTGTCTCTATCATCTCTCTCTCTCTCTCTCTTTCTGTCTCTCTCTCTAACACACACACACACACGCACGCACGCACGCACGCACGCACGCACGCACGCACGCACGCACGCACGCACACACACACACACACATTTTGTCTCTTTCTCTACCCCCTGTATGCTCTATTTATCTTCCATTGTACCAGCTCTCTCCATCCACTCCATCCTCTCCTCCCATTTTTCATGTGTCCTCTCTCTCTCTACCCTGTTTCTACCCCCCTCTAGCTTCTATTTTTGTATTCCTCTCCTCTCCTCTCCTCTCCTCTCCTCTCCTCTCCTCTCCTGAGTTGTGTTCTGGATTTCAGAACTCCTGTTTCAATTATTCAGAGCCATTAAAGTATATCACTGATGTTAACAATGCACTCCTTGGGACATGTTTTATTTACAGTTCTCTTGCCACGCACCAGGAGGGAATTACACCATCATGTTTCATCTTAATTGTATAATTAACAGGACAAAGTAACTATCCTCCTGCATGCACATATCTGTAAGTATGAAGTTGAGGTATGGATTTAGGCCTGCAAATATTGATTATTTTCTTATTCCTTTAATTACTTTTTAACATACATATAATATAACATATAACATACATAATCAAGAAGCACACATTTTTGATAATTATTTCATTTCTTATAAATCAACAAATACATGTCAAATAAAAATGTATGTAATGGATTAATAATCTTCTAGAGAGAATAGTGAAAACAGCCGATCTACAAGATCACAGTCGATCTTGTAGATGTATAATTACAAGCCCAAAATAGGAATGCCAGGTTAAAAGTGATAACAGAAAAATAAATGAATAAATAATAAAAACATTTCCTCCAAATTGATTATTTTATTAATTGTTTGGTAGAATATTTATCTGTTCTAACAATGCTTCTTGGCAATAACTTGTATACTTTGGAAAGCCCGTTTGTGTGGTGGTGCCCCATTTGTAAGAAACATGCATTTGTGGGATGGGCAGCACAGCTGAGTGTCTCTGCCATTGACAAACAGCTTATTCTGCTGTTGCTATTAACTCTTGTTTAGAGCTTCCTACCCCAGATACCCCCTTAGAGTGGGCTCCTATGGGGAGACATGGAGCTCAGGAGGTCTTGGGCTGTTCCCCACTCCCCTCTCTGTGGGAAAACCCCCAATAAAAACAGAGGCCAGCAGGTGTATGGGAAAATGAAGACATGATTAATTGTGTGTGTGTGTGTGTGTGTGTGTGTGTGTGTGTGTGTGTGTGTGTGTGTGTGTGTGTGTGTGTGTGTGTGTGAGAGAGAGAGAGAATTTGCAAAAACACACAGACTAATAGATTATGGGCCCTATCTTGTTTTTGAAAATGGTAACGTATGGCTTATAAGTTTAGGCATAAGGGGTAAGATGGAGCGCAAGATAGGGCCCTATGTCTACTCATTGAAGCCACTAGATTTGGGTTAAGGCAACTTTGCATCTAATCTTGATGTGTAGCCTGTGCTTGTGTGTGTGTGCGTAAAAGGCTGTTGACTTATCAGAAGTCCGGCGATAACCTATGAACTAGTTGTCCAGGCTTGACAATGTCAGGCCTATCTTTGTTAGTTTGCAGGTTAAAGGTGGAACATTGATGATGTCTGTCTCCTGTCCTTATGGATTTTTATGTACCTGATCTAGGAACAGCATTCTACTGTTGCTGTCATTCATCGTACGTTGTGTTGTGAAACTGTCAGTAGGGGGAGTCAGAGAGTCGTTATCAGCCCTAAACTCAAAGTTGGAAGGAGTGAAATTCTTGTGTTACCAACTCCCCAAGTAGGCCTATCCTGCATCCTTTAATTCATGTCAACTCTGTCTACATCTCAAAATTATATTGTTCCCATAACACTACTGTGCTATATATATAGTTAGTTACTGTATTTCAGGAATTGTTACAGAAAGTGAAACTTTGTTTTAGAAGATTCTGTCTTGGGAAGATTCAAATGGATTCCCAAATTAAATTGAACAAAACGATGGCTGGTAAAGCAATAGTTCATACAAAAAAAAATATTAATAACTTATATAAACATATTTTGTTTCTTTAATTAAAGAGTATGGTCTAAAAGACCTGCTCTATGTGAAAGTGCCTTTAGGTAACTTCTATTGTAATTTAGTACTAATATAAAATAAAGTTATCTTGACTTTCTGGGGGGGGGGGGCTCAGAGCAAAGGTTTGTGAAATGCTGGCTTTAGTTTGTATTGTAAATGAAAACTATAGTGTTTTCAAGCAAACCATTTTTGTACTTACATTAATTATGCGTGTAGTTCAGAAATCATAAAAGGTGTGCGTGAGTTGTGGGGAATATCTGAAAGAAACTTGATAATATCATAAATCTTTGTTTTCCACAGACCATTGTTTTCTTAAAGCTGCACTACGTATTTTCCTATTCTACCCCGGCTTTGAAGCCGGCTTCCTGCACAAGCTGGAAACCTGGAATCCATTGAGCTAATGGAGCCTGCCTGCTTGCTCAGGGGATAAATTGAATCTTGACCATCAGGTCAAAATATGTGTCAGATCTAGGTGAGACATGACTTTTGACATGATCTAAATGTCTCAAGAGCATGGAGACAAAATACGACCACCCCAAATGGATAAGTTATATTGTATTAACATACTCTACCACCATACAGATTGGACAAAATTACATTTTATTCATTAAAATAAGTTACATATAGTGCCACTTTAAGTTATCCAAAACCCATAAGAAATTCCGTTGAAAATCTGCAGTGGAACGTCCAGAACTCGGTTGTTCTCAAACATTTTCATGTCAAGGACCCCCAGATTAATATGTATGTGGCCGTGTAGTTACCCCCATCAGAAAATATTTTGTGCCAGGGACCCCCATACAAGATTTGTGTAAAATGTTTTTAAAATATTCATGTTTTGAAAATAACGTGTGTGAGGGGACAGAAGGTCAACTATTATAACATATCAAAATACATTACTACATGCTGAGAGAGAGGGGTGTGTGTGTGTGTGAGAGAGACAGAGAGAGATAAAGATAGAGAGAGAGAGAGTTGAGAGAGCCAAAAATAGTAAAACATGCAGAGTGGGAATGAGAGAGAGAGAGAGGGAGATGTTGCTTGCTTGCCCGGTGTAAATTCCATGCCTTGAATCCCCTCCAAACACTCACACCCTCTGCAGGCTATTGGACGTGAGAGGGGACGTGGACTCTGATTGGTCGATAGCAGCACAGTTTAAATCCCCCTCCGACACGAGCCTCTAGAGCGCGTTTCTTTCACGGTGGTTGACAGGTCGAGAGGTGATCCACCTTCATTGCTTAAAAGGCTCGAACTAACTTTCGGAGTGTCTTAACACCTTGGAGACAGGCAGGAAAATCAGCAGAGAAAAGCAAAAAGACAACAAAAAGTAAGTTATACTCTCTCTGTGTGTGTGTGTGTGTGTGTGTGTGTGTGTGTGTGTGTGTGTGTGTGTGTGTGTGTGTGTGTGTGTGTGTGTGTGTGTGTGTGTGTGTGTGTGTGTGTGTGTGTGCGTGCGCGCTGTGTTTCTTTTTTCTGTTATGAATTATGATTATGAGACTGACCTTTATCTGAATGACCCAGTACATACATGCGTGAGCACATGATACATTAACTTAATTCACAACACTGACAAAGTGTGTGCAATTAATGTAAGTCTGGAGAGATGATGAATTTAAATCAGACTAAAGCTCAGTTTCACATAATAAATAAGCTAAATATACTTTTAGTATTAGTACATACACTGTTATCCATAGGAATCAGATTTTAACAGTATGACTTTGTGTGGCATATCAGACATATAGCACAGAGGCTATCAGAGAAAACACTGTATTATGAAACAAAGAACCTGCATGTGAATGTGTTTTGCACACATGCATATATGTGCACGAACGTGCATTGGTGCACCTGATTCGATTGTTTTGACTGTCAACAACAGGGCAGGAGGATCACATGGTGTGTGAGGGGGGGGGGCTTAATGCAGTCACCTCCACCATATCTTGAGGTCAATAGGATAGATATATTTAGTTGTTTGTTTTGTACTTAAAGGTGTGTGTGTGTGTGTGTGTGTGTGTGTGTGTGTGTGTGTGTGTGTGTGTGTGTGTGTGTGTGTGTGTGTGTGTGTGTGTGTGTGTCTGTGTGTGTGTGTGTGTGTGTGACACAGTGTCCAGGTCCTCACAAGAGAAAGGTTGTTCATCTTCCAAGTTATGCTTCCAATTAGGAAAAGATTCAGGTTAGGGTTAAGATTAGGCATTTAGAAGTTATGTGTAGGGGTTAGGGTAGAGTTATGCCTGATTTAGTACTCAGTTGCAGGCAGGTGTCACACACTGAAGAGCCAACGTGTGTGTGTACTGTGTGTACTGTGTGTACTGTGTGGTGGTGGTTATCTGATACAGCATGTCCTGGTGCGTTTACACACCACTCTTCAACTCAATTCAACTCAACTTTATCGCCACATCACAGGTTTACGGGTGTAAAAACGTTCCATCATTGCACGTTCAAGAAAGGTATTAAGATGCATGATATATACATGCATAAGGTGTATTTATGGTTGAAAATAGCAGTGGGATGAGGCAGTTGACAGCAGCGGATGTAATGACTATTATGTACACAAAATCAATAAAAGGAGGCAAGTAAAAGTATCAGATGATAACAACCTTGACAGTAGTAGTATAGAGGTCATATATGTGTCTGTTTTCAATGCAGGCTTATTGCGAGACCCTCTCACGTTTAGTCGGTTTTAATATGTGTTTTAGTTATTGTATTGCCGGTTGTGCTGTTGAAGATGGTTCACAGTGTGTGGATTTGGCCTTTGGTATATAATATATAACCTCACTCACTCCTTGGCTGGAATACCCCTTATGTTGGGCATAGATATGTTTATGCTCTTATCCAAAGTGACCGACAAGTTCAAGCACACAGCAAACTCCTGCGTGTTCACTTAAGGGAACAAAAACAAACAGAGGATGTTCATGTCACTCACATGTCAACATTGTGTCTCTGTCCTCTTTTTATCTGTGGTTTAGCTCGCTGCTCACTTTTGTTTCTCTAGTCGTGCTCTGATTTGTTCAGCCTGAACAGCTAGCTGTGCAGAGCATCGCCAACACACCCCAAAAAACTACAGCCGCTTGTTGTTCACAGACAGACAAGGCCAGCTTATGGGGTGATGTCGGCTTGGCATGTGTCAGCGTCTTAATGCTGAGTAGGCTAGTACACAGTCAGCGATAAAATAAACACGCAGGATTTCGCTGTGCTTCAATTTATACATCAACTGTGTGAACTAGAACAATGTCAAGTTCACAACAGTCCTAAACCGATCAGCTCTCCCCCCGGCCCCTCGAATATCCACCTTTACACAGTAGCCTATAGTATTCATTCTATTAACAGCTCAGCGGCCTTGTGGTTAGAGTGTCTACGCTGAGACTGAGAGATCAGGGGTTTAATCCCCTGCCAAGTGTTATCATAAGACTATGAAACGTTTACCCAATGCCTCCCTGCTTGGCACTCAGTATCAACGTTTGGATCCCTGTGGGGTGATATAACTAGCGTCATATCCAGGTGGTGTACTTTTACATCATGTGGCATATTAGCGTCATGTCCAGGGTCTGTAATTGTACATCATGTGACATTCTGAGACCTCTAAGGTCAGCCGACCAGCTGCTACTGGCAGAGCTGCACGACCAGGAAAAAGTCCAGAGGTGATCGAGCCTTTGCTGCGGCTCTGGAATAGCCTGCTACTTGATATTAGAGCTTCCCAGTCCATAGATTTTTTTTAAATCATTATTGAACACATATTTATTTTCTCTGGCTTTTTGAGCACAGCTAAATCTGACACTCCAAGACCTTAGATTTCCACCTCACTGTTTTCTGCTGTGCATATTTAACTTGTATTCAATTGCTGCATGTATTTGTTGTACATCTTATTGTTTCATTGTTGTTTCTCCTGCTGTGTTGTACAGCACTTTGGTTGGCTTTGGTCATTTAAAATGTGCTCTATAAATAACATTTTAGTTGAGTTGAGTTGATGCTAGCGTCACGTCCAGCTTGTACGTCAAGCTGCCTCACGTTACAGAAACAAGAGACTAGAGGTCTCCTGACCTATGGGCCACGTGGCTAGAGAACCTTTTGGTTCCCAAGGCTACTTTACTAATTATATTCTAGTCCACGGGTCTTCAACAGGGGGTCCGGGACCCCTAGGGGGTCCTCAGAGTTACTACAGGGGGGGCTGCCAAATCTTTGTGTGATAGGATCTTTATTTTACATTAACCACTTGAACCCTATAGCATTCCTTTTTTGAGGAGAACTTTAGCCCAAAATAGCAGATCTACAAGCTCACAACCCCTCGAGTTGCGAGGCGTGGTGAGCTTGTGGATCAGCTATTTTCGGCAAAGAGGTTTGGTGTAGAGGGAAAAAAGAGCAGACCAAGTATTGACAGCTTAAGTGGTTACATTTCTGAAAATACACAGTAACATGAATCCAACACTGATGATGATATAACGCTGTCAAACAAGTCTATAAAGCCATGTATGAAATCTATGAAAACGTTTAACAATCTGCAACACAATGTAATACAATATAGAGGTCGCTGCTTCATGCATCTCTCTCTCTCAGCTAAGGGGTCCTTGGCCTGAAAAACGTTGAAAACCCCTGTTTTAGTCTATTACATTATATTATGCTCTACTCTAACCGTACAATCCTCTCCTCCCCTCCCCTGCAGTCCATCATGTCTGGCTCCATTCTGGTCAGTCTGTTGAGATGTGGTCGCTCCACTGTCACGCGTCACACCTTAATCACAGCACGTTCCACTCCCGACGTTCCTACTGCAGCGACCGTACAGGTGAGCTGAGTTTGATCTGTATGTTTTTTGTACATTCTGTTTCTGAAGATGTTATTAGTTATTGATTATTCCTGGTAGCTGACTGCATAGTGCATTGACCATATAACCTTCCTTATTATTAGCATTTTTGCAGCCTGCACTGTTTATAATCTGCTGTAGTTTTTAACCTGATTTGGAAAACAAAATGAAAGGATGAATACCGTCACACAAAAATAAATATAGCATCCAGTCAACAACTCTGAGCAAAGATGGCTTCTGTCAATGTCATTCGTGTGTGTGTGTGTGTGTGTGTGTGTGTGTGTGTGTGTGTGTGTGTGTGTGTGTGTGTGTGTGTGTGTGTGTGTGTGTGTGTGTGTGTGTGTGTGTGTGTGTGTGTGTGTGTGTGTGTGTGTGTGTGTGTGTGTGTGTGTGTGTGTGTGTGTGTGTGTGTGTGTGTTGTGTAGATGTGTGTGCGGTGTCGTAGCAGTTCAGCCAGGTTCGACCCAGACGGCAGTGGCAAACCGGTTACATTTGACTCGTTTGGTATCTGGGACAACAGACTGGAAGAACCCATCCTGCTGCCCTCCAGTATACGATATGGAAAACCTATTCCACAGGTATGAACGAATGAATGAATCACTGACTGATTGAACAAATGAATCATTGAGTGAGTGAGTGTGTGAGTGAAAGAATCACTGAATGAATGAATCACTGACTGATTGAACAAATGAATCATTGAGTGAGTGAGTGTGTGAGTGAAAGAATCACTGAATCACTGACTGAAATCAAATCACTAAATGAATGGATGAATGAATGCATGTATGTATGTATGTACAGTATGAATGAATGACTGACTCTGTCTCTTTGTGTGCCTATCTGTCTGTGTGTGTGTCTCCAGGTCAGTCTGTCCAGGGTGGGCAGTGCGTGTGTCCTGGGTCAGCGGACACAGAACGAGGACAGATTGAAGATAGCCCGTATCCATGACAACCTGCTGTACTTTGCGGTGTTTGACGGACACGGTGGTACACACGCTGCAGACTTCTGTTATACATTCATGGAGAAATATATACGGTACAACTGAGTTATAATGTTATTAGGCTATACATTAATACGGTACAACTGAGTTATAATGTTATTACGCTATACATTAATACGGTACAACTGAGTTATAATGTTATTACGCTATACATTCATACGGTACAACTGAGCTATAATGTTATTACACTATATGGAGAAATACATCCGGTACAACTGAATTAGCTGATGTTATTACGATCGTGTCACCAGCCTTGAGAAGGCTAACATAATGTATTCAAAGTTTGTTAAATACCTCAAGTGCAGTAACCGTTAACATGTACTATGACATCAGTACCTGCTGTCAGAGTTCTTGTTGCAGTACTCGTCATTCGCGGGTGACACCTGTCATTCGCGTCACATCTTCCACGATACCCGTCATTTTCCTTTGCATTGATTTTGCAAGTAATTGTGGCGCACACCGTTTTCAGAGAACCGCTGATCCGACCAACTTTACAAGTGACATGCACTCGGCACTGGACTCCCTTGGGGTGTCAGCATTATGCAGAATATTGGTTGGACAGTTCATTTATTGTTATGTTTGTGTGTGTGTGTGTATATGTGTGTGTGTGTGCAGAGATGCACTGGAGGAAGAGGATAACTTGGAGAAGGTTATGATGAAGGCATTTCTGGATGTGGACAAGGCCCTACACACACACCTCAGCTACTTTCACAATGGTGAGACACACACACACACACACACACACACACACACACACACACACACACACACACACACACACACACACACAATACAATTGTACAATTGAGATCTGTGTTTATTATTATTATATTACTCTTTTCTGCAACTCTTTTCTCCGTCTCGCTCTTTCTCTCTCTCTCATTGTGTGTCTACTCGCCAATTACAATATACTGTATATCTTCATGAATGTACTACTAGAGTCTGACGGTGTGAGTGTGTGTGTTACGTCTGCTATCCCAACAGCCTCCTTCCTGACAGCGGGCACCACAGCGACCGTTGCTATTCTACGAGATGGGGTGGAGCTTGTTGTTGGGAGTGTTGGTGACAGCCGAGCGCTGCTATGCAGAAAGGGGCGGGCCAAGAAACTGACAATTGACCACACCCCCGACCGCAAGGATGAGAGAGAGAGGTACGCACTACGCACGTGCGCGCACACACACACTGGTATATAGTGATATACTACACTGGTATACAGTTATCAATTGAAGAAAGTTACGTTAGAAAATACATCATAATAATACAATAAAGCCTGACTTACTGTATATGTGCCGGTGCCACCCAATCGAAAAGCTCACAAGGAGGCATAACTGTCACTGTGTATGAGCCCCAATGCATGCTGGGAATTATCCTTAGCCATTACCTGCCCAGGACACTAAATGGTAAAATTAGCACCTTTATCCAAAGCGCAAAGCATTCACCCATTCACACACCGACGGCGGAGGAAACCATGCAAGGCACCAACCTGCTCATCAGGAACTCTGAACCACTTGCTACTTTTAAGATTGGTATTATACAAGTATCTGATTCAGAACAGTCAATGACCTGCATGTGTTTACAGCAGTATACTGTGACGTTGAAAGCTCAAGTGCTTCTCAACACATTAATATTACAGAGTTATTCATTCAATATTATATACATTATTTTAGCTTTAAATGATTCCTGGTGAAAGGTGTTGCTACTGTGTGGTGTTTGGGAGAATAGAAGTATCTACATAGGAACACATTATGTTGAAAGTTGAAATATAAACCTTAGAATGGAAAGCTACTGGCTCTGTCTCAAGTCCCACTTGCCCGCACAGCGACAGTCACCAGACCCTGCTAGTTGGACACATACCACACCTCTTGTGATGGCATTGGAAACTTACATGAGGTTTTGTTATTTATAAACCTGCGACACAGGGAGGAAAGTTGGCAGCTGGCAGGAGAGTCTCTGTTTAATCATGCTGTATGAGGTACTTAGAGAAGTGGTGGAAAGTTACTAAGTACCTTCACTTAGGTACTGTACTTAAGCACTTTAACTTGAATTTAGTATTTCCATTTTTCAAATTTCTACTCCACTGCATCTCATCGCAAATATTGCTACTACTCCACTACAATTATTTGACAACGTTAGTTAGATTTAGATTATTTTAGGTTAAGCTATCCAGCATTGCAGTACATAAAATAACTAAAACCAGTAACATGAAATTGATTCATCAGGTTCCATACTAAACATATTGGACATATATATTACTGTGTACAGTAGCTATACAGGAGTTTGCTTGGAGGATATACAAGTCAAATGAAACCAGTATTTACTTGTATGTATGTAAGGACATACAGTAAATGCATACTGGCAGTCTGGCACACATGGCTCTTGTAAAAGGAGTCAATGACAAGACAATGTGCGCCAGATATACAGTATGTACTGTACTCCGGTACATCCATACTTAATTGCATAACAGAGCAGCTACCCTGGCATAAAGCATGCTGCTATTTATATCTGCTGCCATGTTCAAACTCATATGAACTTATCAACCTGAGCAGTACTGGAGAACTTTCAGTGTCCTATTGACTGTCAGCATTTCTTATTACTACACAATCACAGTGACTCAAGGGATTCAAACCAACAACCCTCAACTCACAAATCCGTTACTTGTAGCAATTCAATAATTCAAGAAGAACCTCTATGGTTCATACTGTATGTGTCATAAAAATAACCAATCACATTTAACATGACTCTCCATGGTCCATATATCTCATAATTACACTGACCAGTCTCTTTCCCAGACAGTGTAGTTGTGGATTATAAAGTAGGACAACTACAGTTGTGTTACGTAACATAGTAGGAGCCGCTTATCCAACAGTACATATGACCCTGGAATACTTTATTATGACACACATACACGCAAGCACGCACACACCCACGCATGCACATGCGCATGCACACACTGAAATAAATAGCAGTAGATATCGCAAGATGTCTGTCGGTCGGTCTGTCTGTTGGTCTGTCTGTCTGTCTGTCTGTCATTCACACTACCCACTCAGATTATCACAGCAAGTGATAATCCTACAGGCGGAATTTGCACAGATTTTACTGAACGGTATGCACTTATTAACTGGACCAGACAAAGCATCACTTTTAAAATGCTTAAATAATACATAGGAAACTTTGGTATGACAGCAAACTACATGTATTGTGCAACAACAAAAAGTTAACAATATTGTGTGGTAGTTGATTGTGCAGTATAAAGCAGTACATTATACGTCATGACACAGAGTTTCTACACAATAACAGGAGCATCTTATCCAACAGTACATGTGTCATGTAACACACATGACCCAGAATACTTTATTCAGACAAAACACTGGTTACAGTTACACTCAAGATGTTTAAAAAATGTTCAAAAATAGCAGATGTACAAGCACACAAAGTGACGTGCTGTAAGCTTGTATATCTGCTATTTTTGAATAGCCAACACAAAAATCTAAAATGACACAGATGCTTTCACCGATGCTTTCCCGGTTTTAATGGGTTAAGAGTTTTAAAATGTGATCAAAGAAAGTTAACATTTCTTGACCTGACCTGCAGGCTATAGGTCGACCCGCGCATCTTGTCTGTAGGCAGTGAGGAAGTTGAATGTGCTTTGACTAGCCGTGTTAATAATGAATGTGTGTGTGTGTGTGTGTGTGTGTGTGTATAGGATAAGGGAGAGTGGAGGTTTCCTGACGTGGAACGGGGTGGGCCAGGCTAACGTTAACGGCAGGCTAAACATGACACGAAGCATCGGAGACTTTCACCTCAAACACAACGGCGTGATCGCTGAGCCAGAGACACAACGAGTCAAGGTCAGCTTACGTGTGTGTGTGTGTGTGTGTGTGTGTGTGTGTGCGTGCGCGCGCGTGACACAAGGTATCGACATCGGTTTACGTGTGTGTGTGACATCACTGAATCAGTATCAGTTCACGCACGCTTGACATGACTAATCAACTTCAGTTTACATGTGTGTGTGTGTATGTGACACAACAAATTAACGTGTGTATGTTGTATGTTCAGGTGCAACATGCCAATGACAGCTTCCTGGCCCTGACAACGGACGGAATCAACTTCCTGCTCAGCGACCAGGAGATCTGTGATGTCATCAGCCAGTGTCACGACCCCACTGAGGCAGCTGAGGTCATCTCTGAGCAGGTACAGTGTGATGTCATCAGTCAGTGCCATATCCTAGCAGTTAGCTGGAGGGAGAGCGAACCTAGAAAATCAGTATGAATGCCATGAACCAATGGCTTTCCTTTTCTGTCTCTGCTCCACATCAGTAACAAAAACCGTGTGTGTGTGTGTGTGCGTGCACGTGTGTGTGTGTGCAGGCATTGCAGTACGGTTCAGAAGATAACGGAACCATCCTCATCGTTCCGTTCGGGTCCTGGGGCAAACAGCAGAGCACTGATGCCGTCTACAGTATGAGCAGAAGCTTGGCATCGAGTGGAAGATGGGCATGAACGCGCACACACACACAACACACACACACACACACACACACACACACACACACACACACACACACACACACACACACACACACACACACACACTCACACACTATCACAGAACAGAACAGAACAGCTCTATCATTTCTTTTCTTTGTGTACATACTGTAGAGAATTTCATATGTTGCTATTGTTTCCTTGTTGCTGCAATGAGCCAAAACCCAAGAGCTTTACTTTTATACTTGTATAATAGGATGTACAGAAAATTGTATCTTGAGCCTTCTGAAAATAGACACTAATTGTTATGTTTCCAATTATCTAGTCCATCTTTGGTACAGTTCTCAAATGTCTCAAAATGTCTGAAAATAACAACAACAATAAGCTGATATAAACAAATGTCACTTGACAGAAATGACATATTGTCATCTCTATTCAAATCCAGTGTCACCTTTTAGATCAATGACCTAAATGACCGTCTGTCTTGAAACCCAGTCTGCCTTGAAACCAATGTGAAGTTTTTATAAATGTTGTTTGAAAAGACTAGTTACTGAAGCACTACTATGTATTGCATATATTTATTTACCTAAAAGGATTTGTCCTAATGAACATATAACCTTAATAAATGGTTTATAAAACATCTACTGTACAAGCAATGTATAAAGGAGAAGGAACACACTGCTCCTACTCTGACTGCAGCACTTTGTCATGTTACATACTGTTAAATAAGCAATAGAATAGAGGAAGTATGTTATTTTAAATAACACGTTGATAAATTTCACAACGTCAAGTGGTATTACTTTTCTATAACCGTTTTTATACATATTTCCTATAGATAGTTAAACACTGAAATGTCGAGGTTTGATCAAGAGTTAATTCTGCTCTATTTATAACAGCTGGCCAACCTACCGGTCTTGGCCAATGAGAATGCTTGATCAGAACCAACGGTTGTATATATACAAATGGGACATGCTACACAAACTTCAAGTGTGTTTGTACACGCTGTGATAACCTTGAACAATACCGTATCAGATTATTATTATTCAGATGATTAGTTGTGTATGCTACTACCATTTTATTATACTGATAAATAAATCTATCTTTGGCCCATTCTAACCTCAGCTTTACTCTTTGTGTCAGAGAGAGTGAGAGAGAGAGAGAGAGAGAGAGAGGGAGAGCATGTTGATGTGAGACTAATATAGCGGGGGGGGGGGGGGTTACGTTAGACCCTGTCCATCAAATGTTTGACATAATTGTGACAAATACACAGCGATCATTTCATCTGTGGTTTCAGTTTTGAAAAACAAACAATGCAGATGACTATTATCTGAATATCAGGATCCACTACAATCCTTCACCGCAAATTCTGCAAATTCCGCAATCATTTAAGCTGTTGATGCTGTACATGTCCTTTTCAAAAACAGGAATCTCAGTCAGATATGTCTTTATGTTCTACAAAAAAAATCGGGTATCTGGTTTTATTGACTTTGTTGGCTATGTTCATATCAGTGTTGTGCTAAGTTTTCGGGATAGAACTCTGAGCTCTCAGCTCTCTGGAACTCTTCTGCAGAACTTTCTTTTTGGTTTTTACTGCCTTTATTTGATAGTATACAGTAGACAGGAAAATGGGGAGAGAGAGATGGGGAGTGACACGCACCAAAGGTCGTCGGGATCGGGATTCGAACCCGCAGTCAGGCATTAGCAGCCAAGGTGCCCGCCCGGACCGCTATGCCAGACGTAAAATACAAAGAGACATTGGTATGGATACGAATTTCCTGTTTTCAAAAAGGAGATTCATCCTGAACGACGGTCCTGTCAGTCTGAATCCCACTGAACAGCTGGAAGTTTGGAACATTAATTCTAAAGATATCATCGAGGTCTGTAAATCATTCATGATTTATGATCATTTTAATACCCCCACACACACACACACACACACACACTCTCTCTCTATCTCCTTTCCTGGTATTGCACATAACTTGGCAGAACAATTGGATATTCCACCATGCAAGACAGTTTGGGACACCACAAATTCAGTGACACACACACACACACACACACACACACACACACACACACACACACACACACACACACACACACACACACACACACACACACACACACACAGTAATGGATCACTCAGTCACAAACGCACACATAAACAAACACACAAACACGTGCACACTCCTCTGCCAAATATTCACATAAGGTTCACATAAGGTTCACTATTGTCCCGTCACTTGCACCCACTGCTTTGAAAACCAATCATTTCACCTCCCCAAAATGAAGCCCCTATAAGGACTTGGTTCTGCAGGGCAGTTTTTAACTCTCTGATTGTTTCTTCCCAGTTTTAGCAACGTAACCTGAGAGATTGTCCTCAGTCTCTATTTGAGTGAGGTGTGTAGAGACTACTAGGTAATAAAACCTAACATTGCAGTGTCCTGCTGATGTCAATGACACACAGCGAGTCCCCCAAAATACCAAATTGCCCGGTGGGTAGAGAGGCAGTCTGATAATCAGAGGGTTTGACCCTCATCTCACCCAGCCTCAATGTCACTGAGCGAGACAATTAGCGTAACCCCTAACAGCTCCCCCCTGAGTGCTCAGCAAAAAGCCATCTGAGCAGCCATCTGCTGGGTGAAGGCAGAAAAGTAATTTCCCCTTCCTTGGGGACCATCGATACAATACTTCCCTTTTTGTTCCCTTTCGTGGCAATCCTCCTGCCCCAAGATACAGCCCAATCTGTTTGAGTTGTTCAGTGAATCGGAATCATCTTTATGTCATATCAAAAGTGTTTTTTTAATTATATTTTTTTCGTGTACACTCCATTTGTAGTTTTCAGGAAAGATGGAGGATAGGGATAGTGAAAGGAGAAAATCACAGGATAGATACAGGTCAAATAATCGAAAGATAGTATATAGCAGGTCTATAGCAGGTATGTACATTAGATTAGAAAGCATCATAAATGCGGATGTGTAGATAAGGTGCAGCAGTAGGGTTATAAAATAATAAGGTTAAAAAACATCAGGTCAGGTGCAGCCAGTGTGATGCCAACTCACTCAGGGATGAAGTGGCTTGTGTTTGTATGCTGTCCTGCATGCTTCACTGCATGACAGGACAAAGTAGCCTACAACACAAACACCTGGTTAAAGGACCTGCGTATGGATGCTGTTACCAACTTAACACCTGGAGAAGAGACTGACAACAGCACAGCACTGGGAGCCTTCCAGTATGGTACTGGATACCAGCACAGAAGTACACGCACGCACACACATGTACATGTACACACACTGGGATCAGATCCAGTTGCATACTGGTCACAGGATCTCTCTTTGGTTAGACGTGTGTGTGTGTGTGTGTGTGTGTGTGTGTGTGTGTGTGTGTGTGTGTGTGTGTGTGTGTGTGTGTGTGTGTGTGTGTGTGTGTGTGTGTGTGTGTGTGTGTGTGTGTGTGTGTGTGTGTGTGTGTGTGTGTGTGTGTGTGTGTGTGTGTGTGTGTGTGTGTCAGCTGACATGGAGCTGATTCCGAACCAGACTGTGTTGTGACGCATGTACTCAAAATGTTACCGCATGTTTTAGCCACTAGGTGGAGCCATTAGAATAGCACAGAGGTTGGTACTGTAGTTGTTTCCATTTATCTTCATCCACCGCACACACTTTTATTGGTATGTTTGTCACCTTTGTCACTTCGTCACGTGCCAAGTCTTTTTGTCTATAATTGTTTTTATATATTTCTGTAAAAAACTGCAGACTTAACCACTTGAGTCGTTTATAGCTTATCTTTGGCCATGATATTTGGTGTAGACTAAGGGGGGGGGGGGGAACAGACCAAGTAGGCTACAGAGCAGTCCATGGTCATCTGAGTATCACTTTACTAATGGAGGGTTTAAAGTAAACCTTTTATAGCTGGGGTCTTCAACCCTTTTCAGGCCAAAGCCCCCTTAGCTGAGAGAGAGATGAAGCAGGGACCACCACTACATGTGTATAAAATTATGTTGCATATTAGACTTTTCCATAGATTTCATAGATAGCCTCATTGCAATATCAACAGAGATGTGTGTTTGTTTACACATTATCTATTCTATTCATATGTATTTTCAGACATTTAACCACTTAAATCATCAATACTAGATCATTTGACCTTTGACTCTGTGTGTGCTCTGTACTTATAGTGTCCTTCTACACCAAATCTCAGCTGCAATGCATTGTGAGCTTGTAGATCTGCTATTTTCTTCATGTTCTCCCCCAGAATAGGGACGCTAGGGTTGTTCTACACCAGGCGGGATGATTGTATTATACAGTGTATACATCTGTATACTTTATTCATATTTCTTTAGGGTGTCTTTATTGTGATGTTATTCTTCTGTACTGTAGGCCGCCTACTTCTATGCACTGTATCTCTATAACTTTTACTGCTGTGCTGTCTCTGGCACCTGAATTTCACCCGCAGGATCAATGAAGGTATCTATCTATCAAGTGGTTAAACTATGGAGTTGGTACAACTGAAGTTCGGTAGGTTGGACCAAGCAGAAGACAACCAAGCACAACTCTAACCAGCCACATGCCAACTCCTTATTATCACCAAGCAATTGACAACTCCTCCCCATGCCAACTACTCACCTGTCTTCAATCAAGATGATGACGTCTCCTCCCCCATGCCAATCAGCGTGAAAGTATTTAAACTCAGCTTTGCCATGTTCATGTCGTGAGCTTTTAGATCATGTGCACTGTTTCCTGTAACCTTCCCTCCTTCCCTCCCTCCCTCCCTCCCTCTTCTTTCTTACTTCTATCCTCTTCTCCAGGTGGGGTCCCGTAACCTTCCTCCGCACAGGCTCATGC
Source organism: Gymnoscopelus braueri (assembly GCF_963280865.1). Classification (NCBI taxonomy): domain Eukaryota; kingdom Metazoa; phylum Chordata; class Actinopteri; order Myctophiformes; family Myctophidae; genus Gymnoscopelus; species Gymnoscopelus braueri. Next base: position 37,440,589 of record NC_137620.1, on the reverse strand, counting down.
CTTGGACCCCAAAGCCAAAAGTATCTGGGTCCACGATCCTAACTGGAACCTCCCTCCTTGGTCACACCCCCTCCTCATCACACCTGCCATCTCATGTCCGGTATTCTTGACAATCTAAGTCGCACACGTCTAGGAATTATGTACAATGTACAAAATAATGTAACCAAATACAAATTAATAAGCACTTGTGTTATGTGTATTCTGTTGTTAGAAGACAATTATAAACAGCTCTCTGGATAAAGACCACATTGTAAATGTAGGAAAGTTATTTTCTGTCTTTCTATTTAAGGGAAATTGCTATTACAGATATCTAATCTTCAATGCACACAATATTGACTTTCTCATCAATTGATATTCACATTTAGATATTAGTAGAGGACCTAGCTAAGATATGTATGCACTTAATTTAGGAGAGAATATCTCAACTGTTCTTGGCTAATATGACCCCGAGGAACAATTTAGGAACGTTGACTAATTCTCTATCCGGGACGAAATACCTATAATCAACGTTCCTAAATTGTTCCCTGGGGTCATATTAGCCTAGAACAGTTGAGATATTCTCTCCTAAATTAAGTGCATACATATCTTAGCCAGGTCCTAGACTATATTCTGCTATTTAAATATATTTTTACATATCTGATGTGATGGCAGAATTATCTGTCATCAATTGTTATGTATAATTTTGTCTGTGAGGGTTTGTTTGTTAAGCAATAAAAAATGCAGACAAGCTCATGACCTTAACTTTAATGTCATGAGCTTGTCGGTCGGCTATTTTCCCCTCACGGGCCTAATTAGCGCCCGGGTTCACAATTCTGAATAGGTGGTTGGTTGTGAATTTGTGGTCGTGGATGTCTGTCGACTTGTGTCGAGTGTCCTGCGGACGGTGCTCAATCAGACAACAGATAGTGTTACAGAGCGAAGTATACATTCTGAGCAGCCAGAATTTTATGTCGTTTATGTCGCATGTCCCATGCATGCACGCATACTGCATGCATACCTCCATGTTTCTTTCAATAAACAACCCTAAACAACCCTAAACCTATTTTGTTGAAGGCTTGGTCTTTCATAGTGAAATGAGCATTAAAACAAGTCCATCCACCATGGCTTGCCAACTCCAACGGCACACATCAGCTGCTTGGCGCAGGAACTCGCTCGCCCTAACCGCTCGCTCGGGCGTGCCTCGCGAGCCTCAAGGCCTGGCTGTTGACGTGCCTGCCTTGTTTCTCACGGTATGTAAAAAGTCATGCATATAAAACCGCTCTTTATTCAGTTGAGCGTGAAACGGAACAAGCGCTCCCTCTGCCTCCGGCCCATCTAGTCTACTACTAACGGCCTCAGAGCATTCTGATGGACCACTCTCTGGTGGGTGTCAGTGTGTCAGCCTGCTTGTTTGTTTCTTTACTGTACATTCCCTGGTCTGCTTGGGGTATTCAACAGTGGACTTCAAAAATAAAACATACCCTCCCGTGGGATGGGGAGCATTAAAATTAACCGGTGAATCTGGGCCAGGGGTTGCAAATTAGCCGTGGCTAGAAACCCTAAATGCAATGCAATGGTGTCAGGTTTTATAATCTGTTACATTGTTTTTTGTATTGTCCCTGTTAAATAAACCTATAAATAAAATTCACCACTTGGGGACCTTCAACCTTCAATATCTTCCCTTGCTTCTGTTAAAGTAATTTTGAAATGTAGTGAACATTTGTGAAGAACTGCTAATTAATGCAATGATGTCTGAGTCGAATACACTCCTCTCTTTCCTATGACATCTTACCCTACTGTAGACACTCTGACTCCTATGGAGACAAGTTTGCATTTGTTTGGTTTGTGGCTGGGGGGTAGGAATAGTTGAAGGATAGGTGTTTTCTGCTCCTGGCTGGAACAAAGGGAATTATAATTCTTTTTGTTTCCAGGTGTTTTCGATGTTAATGAAGCTGTTGGTTTGGAGGAGGGATCTCATTATTTTGTCATTTTGGTGATGAATATAAGTCACTTGCTTTCAGTGTGATCTTGGAGTTCAGACTGCTGGCTGTTCCATACATTTCTCGTCCTGCTGAATTGTAAGTTTGAGGCTCCTTTTTTATATCAAAGATATATCACCAATTCTTCTAAAACTGTGAATTTGTCTGTGCCTTATTTTGTCTATTCTGTTTGACTGAGTTCCCATTCAGATTCTGCTTTGACACTTCCCTTTTTTGAATGGGTGGGTGGATGGATGGATGGATGGATGGATGGATGGATGGATAAAAAGAGAAGAATTCATTCTGTCACCTTGTACTTAGACACCATGTAATTTCTTGACTAGGGTTCCTGCCATTTACTCTGAACAGTTGTACGTCACTCTGATAAGAACATCATCTGATACATGATTAAGTTGTAAACTGAAACATCTGGAAAGTGTCATCCGTACAACGCGAGAGAGAGAGAGAGAGAGAGAGAGAGAGAGAGAGAGAGAGAGAGAGAGAGAGAGAGAGAGAGAGAGAGAGAGAGAGAGAGAGAGAGAGAGAGAGAGAGAGAGAGAGAGAGAGAGAGAGAGAGAGAGAGAGAGAGAGAGAGAGAGAGAGAGAGAGAGAGAGAGAGAGAGAGAGAGAGAGAGAGAGAGAGAGAGGAGCTAGACAGACTGTCACAGAGAGGGAGAGAGAGAGAAGGGGGGGTAGAAAGACAGAGACCGACTGAGAGAGAGGGGGGGGAGAGAGAGTAAACTTGATAAGGAGACGTGTGCCTTTAGGCTCCTAATTTCATTCCATGTCGGGTCCCGAGACTCTTGTTTTAACTCTGATGTAACAACTGAACGCAGAGAGAGGAAGAGAGAAGGGGGGGGGGGCTTCCATGCTTACCTCATAGTCACACACATGCGCGCGCACATACGCACATACGCACACACACACGCACACACACACACAAACAGCCACTGACCTCCCCTCTACTTCCCTTATCCAACTTTTACAATTGTGTCAACTCATAAACCATTATCATTCACACGACTCACCCTCACACACACACACACACACACACACACACACACACACACACACACGCACAGACACACACACGCACAGACACACACATGCACACTAATGTGCACGTACACAGCACATAATAAACTCAGTCCAAGGCTGTATTCACAGTGTGTTTGTTCAGTGTGCTGTGTTTGGTTGTGAGGTGGTAGATGGGTTTCTAAACATTTTTCTGAGGGAATTCCTTCCGGTAAGTTATCTTGCTTCCTACAGAATGAATTGAACTTGATAGATTTATTAATTTAAAGTCACGTTACTGTAGTATATAATTATAGAGTTCATGTGGAGAATGATGTCTGGCTTGACAGAGAATAGTCAACACATTAAAACACAATTTGGTGGCTCATTTCTGGTCAGTAAGTTGTTTAAGCCCTCTGCTGCACTGTGTGTGTACCAGTCTGTGATATGGTCTGTCAGTTGTACACAGTATGTTGTATGTGATACTGTGTGTTGTACAGTAGGCTACTGTATTTTGTAATGTACTATGTGTGTTGTATGTTTTGTATGTGCACAGGAGACGTTAGAAGATGTCAGAACGCTCTGTTCACCTCCCTGTCGAGGGAGACATAGAACTCAATGAAAAACTCAAATACCAGGTGAGTTATCACAACATGATATTCCATAGGATACAATATGATACATGGGAAACAAACAATATAATATACCCTAGGATAGGATCAATCATAAAACTGGTTGTTCAAATCCTTCACTCTGATTGGTTGATAGGTGTCGTATGATGAACACAATCTATGGCTCTGAAGTCAGCCTTTGAACAGTTCTGTATTACTCTGCCGCTTGACACCGCAGTTATGACTGCCTACAGGCAGCGCGGCTGTGGATTCGTCTATAGGGCCACTGGCTATTTTGTCCCTGTATAGTTGCCATAGTGCACGCCCCTTCATACAAGGGGAGAGGGGGTTTTGTTATTGCTTAAATGTAGCCATGTTTTCTCATTGCAAAGTACTGCATGTGTCGTTTTTATACAGTTTTCTATTACTTGTAAGAACGTCGAGTCATTCACTTCAATTCACTTTCACTTCCCTGTCTGCTTTCTGTCCACTAAGCGATATCATAACACTTACTGTCATGTTGAAATGTTTCCACCACAGTCATGTTTAGTTGCTTCCCAGAGTCATGTTTAGTTATGTTTCCCTGACTCATGTTTAGTTGGGTTTCCCTGACTCATGTTTAGTTGGGTTTCCCTGACTCATGTTTAGTTGTGTTTTCCCGAGTCATGTTTAGTTGTGTTTTCCTGAGTCATGTTTAGTGCTGTTTCCCTGAGTTATGTTTAACCAAATTTTCCTTGTGTCATATCTAATATATCTATTCGGACTTCCCGCTATTAGTTCATGATGACAACATGCTGTGTCATGTTTCCACAGCCTGTTGTCTTGTCTTAACCATTTAAACGCTATATTATATTATTTTGTTGACCGGGTCCACCAGGGGTCTGTACTTGGTCTCCTCGTTTTTCCCTCTATAACAAATCTTTTCACTGAAAATAGCCGATCTACCGAAGCTCACAAAGTGACGCATTGTGAGCTTGCAGATCTGCTATTTTTTGCCAAAGGTTCACCTGTTATAACATGCCCAGCATGTGGATGCTAGGGTTCAAGTGGTTAAGAGGCTGACACACATAGACAGTGTCAGACACTCGTGTCAAGAAACACACACACTGTTTTTAACGTCTGTAGCAACACTGGAGGCATCAAGTGAACCTCTTTCAGAACACGATTCTATTTCCGAGCGTCGACACATGGCACTGACCACCAAAATGCAATGTTTATATGGCATCCAGACATTGACGAGTTCAAACTCGTATTGCAGTTTGTACTCTATGTATGCTGTGTTTTCACTTGTTTGTTTGCTTGTTCGTTATACATTTTCTTTTGAGAAACACAAGATAGTTTTTTTCTTTTTTTTAAACAGATGAAAGTCTGCACAGATCCTAAAAATGTATATGTTTATCTGTGAAACAATGCCATGCCATTAGTTCTACGGCCCATTGTTCTGAAGTACCATTGGCGGTGTCACATTATAACTAACCCTAACCGTGTGCGCGTGCGTGTGTGTTCGTGTTACAGTATTTCCCTCGTTCATTTCGGGTCAGTGCGATGTGGTTAAAATTATTCTTAATTGCGGTGCAATTATGGTGAACGGGTGGCCTTGTGAATGGCGTGCATCATTGATGCAAGCATCACGGACGCTTTCTATCTAGTTTATTGAGCTGAGATAAACAACAGCTCTTTCTTTCATGGTCTCCTCTTAGACACAGACACTATTGTAAATATTTAAGACATGTGAAAGACTATTTTTCTTTTCGAAATGCAAGAGAAAATGTTCATTCAAATGTCTAAAGAGGAATGTTGACAGGGAAAGCATTCAAAGAAGAATCAAAAGAGAAATATGCATTCATCCTAATGTGATTAGGTGTGTGTGTGTGTGTGTGTGTGTGTGTGTGTGTGTGTGTGTGTGTGTGTGTGTGTGTGTGTGTGTGTGTGTGTGTGTGTGTGTGTGTGTGTGTGTGTGTGTGTGTGTGTGTGTGTGTGTGTGTGTGTGTGTGTGTGTGTGTGTGTGTGTGTGTGTGTGTGTGTGTGTGTGTTTCAGTCCAGTGGTCCCCGGTCGCTGCAGGGGTCCACAGTCAGTTTCCATAACATCCACTATAAGCTGCAGCAGAAATCAGGCTGTCTGTGTAAGAGGAAGACCACCACTAAAGAGATCCTTATAGACCTCAAGTAAGTACAGTACACCACCACACACCACTGTTATAAGAAACAATTATTGTTATAACACCAAGAATGTTATAACAACATCACACACAAATCAAGTTCCTTGTATTCCTTGATGTAGTGGCGGGGCTCATCAGCTCACTGCAAACGAGGAAACAGGAACAGCATTCAGGCACAGACGGGATTAAAATACATTTTTATTTAAAAATGCTAAAAATGCGGACTAATACAGTGAACACAGGTTCCGAATGGCGAGTTAACATCCGTGGCTATAGGATAAACACACTTTATATTTTGAATTTGTGCTGTTGGTGATTGGAGGATTTCCAGTGACTATTTGGGGAAAGTAACAAAGACTGTCATACTGTCGATATGGAAATGTCAGACTCGATAAAATAAATCTATGACAGTCTTGATCCAAGGCTAGCTCTGTTGCAAGATGGTTTTGCGCACCAGAAATAGCAGACCTACACGCTCACAAGGCATCGCATCTGTGACACGTTGTGGGCTAGGTCTGCTATTTCTAGTAAAATTACAAATAACATGATTGCAGTATACAAATAAAATCTACAACATAGTTGAAATACCTGATTATCCATGACAAGATTACTGATAATAATAATTAGCTAAATATTGCAAACAAGCAAACAGGGAAAACACACAAATAAACCAAACAAAAAAAGGTATCAGGGAATGTGTGACAATGAACGTGGCATTATGGACTACTTCCATGGAGAAAGTGTGACACTTGCCACATGTGAAATGGTGCCAGGGTGTGAAATTGTGTCAATTTAAACAAAGGCTTATCAGGCGCAAATACGCTGTGTGACTTTTCAGGGAACTTTCAGGGAAACATCAGGGAATGTGAAGTTGTTCGGCTGTCTTATCTGTAGCAGGCTGACTGACAAGTATAGCATGAATGTTGTGACGTATTGTGTCACACAGGTGCATCCTAACTACTGACTGACCAGTCTATTGTGGTCAGAAGCAGGGGTTCTCTGTTCATGTGGAGTCTGTGTACGTGACCATAAACACACCTGACTGCTTCTATGAGAACAAAGATATAACACACACACACTTCTAAACAAGCTCTGGAATGAATGGGAGGAAACTCTCTATTTCAAGGGCTCAGCAGTAGGTCCCCCCGTCACATACACACCCTCACACACACACACACACACACACACACACACGCACGTATGCACGCGTATGCACGCGTATGCACGCGTATGCACGCACACATACAATGCATGCATGCACATGTACATGCACACGCACACACATGCATGCACATGCGTGCAGTAGCATGTGCCCACTCTCTCACAATTCAAAGTCAGTTCACTGAGAAGAAAATAAAATACCAACAAAAACCTACAATCATTAAACACAGTAACATGGCCTGTTAAACTGGTACTATAATGAACTGTTTGAATTTATTTAATTATCCAATAACTGCTATGATATGTAATGATAACTTATTTTGATTTCCAACTAAGTCATCACTAAGTCAGTAAATGAAGACCTCTTTAGAGAGAGTCTCAACTTGAACACTGCTGCTGTGGAGCGGGATGGTCCAAGTATCGACTGAACCTGTGCGCACACACACACACACACACACACACACACACACACACACACACACACACACACACACACACACACACACACACACACACACACACACACACACACACACACACACACACACACACACACACACACACACTGAACCTTGATCCCTGATCAGCAGATAACACCCTCTCAAAAATGTGTGTTTCTGTGTGCGCGCACCCACTCTCACACACACACACACACACACACACATGCACGCACACACGCACACGCACACGCACACACACGCGTGCACAACTCATTGTGAAGGTCTTTATTGCATGTGCTTCGTCATGAGATATAGAGGCAATTAGTCGTATTGCAGTGTGTGCACGTGAAAGCACATGTGTGCGTGTGTGTGTGTGTGTGTTCTGTGTAGTCAGCTATGTTCACAGGTTTTTATAGTGTAGTGTGGTAATAATTGACAGATGTCATGTGTCTAAAAGGTACAAGTAACCACTAGTAGAAAAATACACTCTAAATCCTCAGTGTTATTTTATCCATTTGATCCTATTTTCCCAGAGTCACTTCTAACTCCTAGAGTGTACAAATGTAACCAAATGGACCCGTAATCTGGTACAATAGTTGGACCATCCCGCTCTACAGCAATAGTGTTCAAGTTTGGTACATTTGGTCACTCTGACTCGATTGGTCGATAGCCTTACTACAGTTCTGTATTGCTCTGCAGCAGAGAATAAAGGGTAGGCGGGACAAACGTGACAAGATAGATGATAAAACGTCAATATTTAAGGTGACGTTTTGACTAGCCTGGCATTGCCAGCAGACTGGCGAGTGTGAGTGAATCCAAGTCATCAGTCTGGCAAGGCCAGGCTAACGTTTGACCTCCGGGGAGGACAAAAGGCCCTTGCACTCTCACACGGAGTCCGATTTGGTTGGCGATGTTATGTACTGTCATGTACTGTATATACTGTATCTGCTACTATATCTGCTGCTATTCCACTGTCTGTCGTGAGCTGTTAATGTAGCAGTGTTTTCTCATTGCACTGAACTATAGGTTGTTTTCTATTATTTGTAAGAATGTCCAGTTATTAATCATTAATCATCAATCTTCTGCAGTTTCTTTTTCTTCGGGTCATGAGGTCACTTTCACTTCTCTATACGTCTTGTCCACTCAGCAGTGTACTGACCGACACGTGCATGCGCACGCGCACACACACACACACACACACACACACACACACACACACACACACACACACACACACACACACACACACACACACACACACACACACACACACACACACACACACACACACACACACACACACACAGATGTCTGTGTCCTCACAGTTTGATAACGTTAGATATGATAAGTCACTCATACAATAAACACCTACAGTATGAGATTGTTGTTCTAATATATTCTTTATCGATTTACAGCATATAATAACGTCTGTCTGTCTGTCTGTCTGTCTGTCTGTCTCAGTGGGATAATGAGGCCAGGTCTAAATGCCATCCTCGGGGCCACAGGAAGTGGAAAGTCATCGTGAGTATCTGTGCGTGTGCGTGTGCGTGTGCGTGTGCGTGTGCGTGTGCGTGTGTGAGACAGCAGATGTCCAAATGCTACTCTCATGCAGCAGTAATACTACTGACATTACCACAATTTACAATTTAGGCCATTCAGGGGGTCCGCCAAGATTCTTGTGTGATAGGAGCATATTTCTTCTTCAAAAGTATTTTATGAAAATACACATTAACGTGAATCCAACATATTATGGCAAAGATCATGTGTAAACAACACAAAAACAATTAATGTACACAACACTGGGGACCAGATTATTTAATATTATTACGAATCTATGAAGCCATCAAAGCCGCAGCAACACTTGGAGACAGCCCACAGCGGTCAACAAAAATGGGTTAAAGTTATCATTTTAAATGTCCTAACAGTGACGTCCATGTGGTTGTTGTGAAGGTTTCTGGATGTGTTGGCGGCCAGGAAGGACCCCAGTGGTCTGTCGGGAGAGGTTCTGATAGACGGAGCCCCTCAACCACCAAACTTCAAATGTCTGTCTGGATACGTAGTGCAGGTAAAACATAATGACATCACAGTTAACATGTAAACACAGTACTGTTGCCCTTTTTCTTTCTTTTCTTTTCTTTTCTTGCTTGCTTGAGGCCCTGCCCCCAAAAGAGATATCTATGTATGTTTGGCCCTGCAGGGAAATAACAAACTTTATACATGAATGAACCCATTAAGACCTGAGGCCGATTCTACAAATGCCTTCTAAATCATTAGTTCTCTTTTCGTGTCAAGAACCCCCAAGTTCATATATATTTGGCCGCAGACACTCATGTCTGTGCCAGACTTGTGTTTAAAGATGGGGTGCCATGATATTTTTCAACCCTAAAACCTGATCATAAGGTATTATTATTATGTAAGGATTTTTTTCAACAAAAAAAAAGTGTACAGTAAGTGTTAAAATGTTGTTTTTATGTGGACACGCCTCCAGTTCATTAAGTATACCTGGTTCTCACCTTAGCACCTCCTCCACCACCTTAGCACCACCCACCTGTCCTAGTCCCTCCTCATGCCCACACCTGTTGTGTTATGATAATGAGGGGGGAGGGTATGGCTTTGTGATGTCACTAAAGCGCTGTTTCTCTATTGGCACGTTTGACCCTCAAGGTTTCAGCCTCCAGGAAGAAACTCCAAATAGTCAGAGAAGACATAAAACACCATAAAAACACCACCGGGGGGCTTAATGAAGTTCTATCAACCTCATGGACACATGAAAAACAGAAAAAGTGCAAAACCATGGCACCACCTCTTTAAAAAAAAAATCTAAATAATTCGAAACACTTTCGAGATTTTTCTAAAATGTTCAAAAATAGCAGATGTACAAGCTTGCAGCGCGGCACGAAGTGCCGTGCTGTGAGCTTGTAGATTTGGTATTTTTGAATAGCCAACGCTAAAATAAAAAATTACATGCTTACCCGATGCTTACCCGGTTTTAATGGGTTAAAGTTTTCAGTCGCCATGGCTGATTTCAGTCATTTGGATTCCATACAGACATTTCTGTAGGCTTTCTCTATAAGGATGATTGTCTGTGTGGTGTCACGCAAGTATGAATCAGGCATACCCCTAACCCAAGCCCTACAGCAATAACAGATATTAAAGTTATTTTAGGATGACTAAGCAATAGAATATACTGCACATGTTCTGAAACATCTTCCTTAAGAATGAACGGTCTCGTATATTTCATAAAATCAAAGGTAAAAATTCGATCTGCGATTTTTTTCCAACTGGTTGGCTGTATAGAAGAGCTGGAACATTTGCTTAGAATGATAACACCTAAACATCGTAATTCTATACATTATATTGTGCTAATGTTTCAGAAACAGAGTGCTAGTGTACTTTCATGACTTGGCCTATCAAAACTGGACAACATGTCATTTTCTTTTCTTTCTTTTTTTTGGCTTTAGTTTATGTCACAGAGGCGTTGCAATGTAAAAATGTGACATCTAGTGGCTTAATATTGTCCTGTGTGCCCTTTAGTCTCATGTAGTCAGACGTACCAGAGATCTCTGACTACTCAAACGTATAATTCAACAACAAACCTACGGCCTACTGCTTTGAAAACCAGTCCTGTCCCAATTTGAAGGACAAAAAAAAAGCCTTTCATTTATTTTGTTCTACCTAAATTGAATTTAGATGTCACCAGACTTATTGGTAGCTGGAGGTCTCCCATACGTCTGGCTATTAGAGAGTGTATGTGTCCCTTTACGTTTAGCACCATTTCAGTTGATGTGTCCTCAAGAATTCATGTACATATAGGTCACTAGGTCAGAGAGTGCAGTGGTGGACGAAGTACTCACATTTCTTTACTGAAGTAAAAGTACCAATATCACAATGTAGAAATACCCTGTTACAAGTAAAAGTCCTGTATGCAAAATTGACTTGGGTAAAAGTATAAAAGTATTGGCATTAAAATTTACCAAAAGTAAAAGTACTCATTATGTAGACTGTCCCATTTCACAAGTGTTCAAAATGTATACAAATCTTTTGAAAAAGAGACCCGTTGTGAGCTTGTAGATTAGCTTGTAGAAGTACTGTATACTGTATACAGGGATGAAGTGGTTAATGCATGTTTTGTAATAATAATAAAGATCTACAAAGTAACTAAAGTTTTCAAATAATTGTAGTGGAGTAAAAAGTACTCTAAGATGTAGTGGAGTAGAAGTAAAAGTAGGCTACTGAAAATTGAAAATAAAAAATCCTCAAATTTGTACTTATAAGTACAGTACTTGAGTAAATGCACTCAGTTACTTTACACCACTGAGAGAGTGAGATTAAGCACATAACAGACAGGCCTCCTCTCCTCTCCTCTCCTCTCCTCTCCTCTCCTCTCCTCTCCTCTCCCCTCCCCTCCCCTCCCCTCCCCTCCCCTCCCCTCCCCTCCCCTCCCCTCCTCTCCTCTCCTCTCCTCTCCTCTCCTCTCCTCTCCTCTCCTCTCCTCTCAGGATGATGTTGTCATGGGAACATTGACAGTAAGGGAGAACTTCAGTTTCTCCGCAGCGCTGCGTCTCCCCACCTCCATCCCCCAGACAGAGAAGGCAGATAAGGTCAGCAGACTCATAGAAGAGCTGGGCCTGACCAAAGTAGCCGACTCCAAGGTTAGTATGTTAACCCATTCTATCCGGGAACGTATCTGTGTCAGTTTAGATTTCTTTGGGGTATTAAAAAATAGCAGATATAAGCTGTATGTATGATGTATGATTTGCATCATTTGTGCAAATCTTTGAATATATGTATTTTTGTAAAGCGAACATTTGTGACTCAAATCTTTGCTTCTGGGTGGTCCCTGGAACAAAATATTTTCAGATGGGGGTCCGCGGCCAAATACATATTGGAGGTCCTTGACATGAAAAAGGTTTGAGGATAAAGGATAATTCCTTTTTAACAGGTCGTTCATGAAAGTCCTTGCGGTCTTGTTTCCAATGAGAACCTGTGAGCAATTGGGGTTAAGAGTCTTGCTCAGGGACAAATTTCATATCATCGGTGCATATGCTGGGATAGCCTGGAATCGAACCTGGGGCAACCAGGGCCTCTGGTTCCCTAGGCGGGCTCACTAACCACTCAGCTATGGCCGCCCACTATAATACTATATATGAGAACCACTGATATTATAGCAACATGAGTTAAAAAAAAAATATATATATATAGAAAAAAATGATTTAGAGGACATTTGTAGAATCCCCAGAAGCAAAGATTTGAGTTGCAAATGTTCGCTTTAAATCCTAATATATTTTTTTATTATTTGTTTACTTATGTTGCTATAATATCAGTGGTTCTCAAACTTTTTTCATTAAGGACCTCCAAAATGACCTCCAAAATGATATGTATTATATTTTCAGATGGACCCCCATCTGAAAATATATTGTTCCAGGGATCCCCCAGAAGCAAAGATTTGTGTTTCAAATGTTTAAAAAATATATATATATATTCAAACTAAAGGGTCATGTCATTATTAGACGAACATTAAAAAGCAAGTATTTTGCACACCTACAAAGGCGACAGGTGCGTAGGAGAAGACTAACAAGGGCCCAAACGTACTGAAAGAAAAACTTACATTGTCTACAAATAAAAATGATGAAGGTCTAACAGACCAAAAACTAGATGTTTTGCCATTAAATCATTTTTTTTTGCATTTGAAGGCAGTTTGCGGTATAGTTTTTCTTTCACTATTATAGACGAACATAAAAAAAGCTAAATCTTTCAGAAATGTTCTAACAATGTCCATCGTGCACTGTAAAATAGGGCTTAAAGGGATATTTCATTTCATTTCATTTTATGGTCTACTCAGGCTTTTGTGAGCACCCTGGAGAGTTTTTAAGTTGCTTGATTCAGTATTTAGATATTTGATATTCATTTTATCAGACATGCCCCCTTCCTATACAAACCCATTATAACTTCAAACTCCATTTTAACCATGTTAGATTCATCGGAAACACAAACATCCGTCCTTGGTTCTGGTGACTGATATTGTCCTTCTAATACGTGAGGAGACCGTCTTTTTTCAATTACTTTTTAATTAAAAAAAAAATGAAAATCTTTTAATGAAAATAAAAAATTAATAAAAACAATAAAAAAAATAATTAAATAAATGAAAAAAGTTATCGAAAAAACACGGCCCCCTCACGTATTAGGAGGGCAGAGTGAGTCACCAGAACCAAGGATGGGTGTTTTTGATGAATCTAACGTGTTACAACTGGAGTTTGAAGTTATAATGGTTTTGTATAGGAAGGGGGCGTGTCTGATAAAATGAATATCAAATATCTAAATACTGAATCAAGCAACTTAAAAACTGTCTGGGGGGCTTGAAGTGGTTAATACTGTAGGTTAGTATACCTCTCTCTGTTGCAGAGAATACCTGAGTTAACTGTGTCTGTGTCTGTCTGTCTGTCTGTCTGTCTGTCTGTCTGTCTGTCTGTCTGTCTGTCTGTCTGTCTGTCTGTCTGTCTGTCTGTCTGTCTGTCTGTCTGTCTGTCTGTCTAGGTGGGTACCATGATGATCCGTGGTATCTCTGGAGGAGAGAGGAAGAGGACTAACATCGGCATGGAGCTGATCATAGACCCGTCTGTTCTGTTCCTGGACGAACCCACCACTGGTCTGGATGCTAGCACCGCTAATTCTGTACTACTGCTAATGAAGAGGTTCATACAGTATAACATTAAACACACACACTCACGCACAGTCGTGTAAAGTAACTAAATACATGTACTCACGTACTGTACTTAAGTATAATTTTGAGGTATTTTTACTTTCTTCAGTATTTACAATTTTCAATACTTTTACTTCTATCCCGCTACATCTCAGAGACAAATATTGTATTTTTACTCCACTACAATTATATGAAAACTTTAGTTACTAGTTACTTTTGTAGATTTTGATTATCATTACAAAACACAATAACCACTCCAGCCCTACATATATTTTGGCCATTTGAAAATGAGCAGATCTACAAGCTCACAATGCGCCGCGATGCAACTAGACATGCGATGCAATTATTGTAGACATGTCGTGCTTTAGTAGGCCTAAATAGCAGATCTACAAGCTCACAACGCGTCACGAACGTGACGGGTTGTGAGCTTGTAGATCTGCTATTTACGACATGCAACACCGGCATGCAACTAAGGATAAATCAGGCATACTCTGTACTTCTTCCTCTGTTAAATACATTTGTGTGTGTGTGTGTGTGTGTGTGTGTGTGTGTGTGTGTGTGTGTGTGTGTGTGTGTGTGTGTGTGTGTGTGTGTGTGTGTGTGTGTGTGTGTGTGTGTGTGTGTGTGTGTGTGTGTGTGTGTGTGTGTGTAGGATGGCGAGGAATGGTCGTACCATCATCCTGTCGATCCATCAACCTCGCTACAGCATCTACAGACTGTTTGACAGCCTGACACTGCTAGTCAACGGAAAACAGGTTCATATACTTTTA